>NC_090824.1:75557666-75877333 GCF_028021215.1 Eschrichtius robustus
AAACCAGGACAACAGCCAAACAGACCTAGGGGGAGAAATGGCAGTTGGCAGACAACAAGAGCAGCAAAAGGGGAAAGAAGGCAAAAATAGGGTTTTGAGGGTTCTGTTCTCTTTAAAACTGGAGGTGGAGAGCATCGCCTCTCAGGGTATTGATCCCTGAGCGTTTCAGCCCTAGGGACTCCTGGGTGAAAAAGAAAACATTTCTGAGTAGATAGAAAGTAACTCAGGGAGGGTGCAACAGAGCACTGGATAAGGAAGCAGAAAGCCTGGTTTTCAGTCCAGCTTGTACCTTGAAGCTTTGTGACCTTGGGCAGGCCCATGCTTCTGCCAGAGCTTCAGCTTTTAGTCTTTAAATAATAATACTCATTGCTAATATTTGCAGAGCATTTACTATTTGTTAGGTACTATGCTAGGCCTTTTATATATTTCCTCTTGTTTATTCCTCCCAACTCTGCTATTATTACCTCCATTAAATTTTTTAAATTTACGGTAAAATATACATAACAAAATTTATCATTTTTAAGCATACAATTCAGTGGCATTAAGTATATTCACAATGTTGTGCAGCCATCCCCACCATCCATCTCCAGAACTCTTTCATCTTGCAAAACTGAAACTCTATACCCATTAAACAATAACTCCCCATTCCCTTCACCCAACACTCCCAGCCCCTGGAAATCACCCTTCTACTTTCTGTCTCTATGAATTTACCAATTCTAGGGACCTCATATAATGGAATCATACAATATTTGTCCTTTGGCGTCTGGCTTATTTCACTTAGCATAATGTTTTCAAGGCTCACCCATGTTGTAGCATGTATAAGAATTTCATTCCTTTTTGTGGCTATACCCCCATTTTTAAAAGAAATGCAAGCCTTAGAGAAATTAAGAAACTTTCCCAAGGTCACAAAGATTAGAAAGTGCTGGGACGTTAACTCAAGTCTGATTCAGGGCTGGCGCTCTCAGTAACTGTGCTTAATGAGAGGTCATATCTCTAAAGTCCCTTCCAGCTCCAAGATGGTATGAATTCCAAGTGCCATTCATAGCAAGTGCAGCGTCCTTTGATATCAGAAAAACGTCCTTTAAAAAAAACCTGTTTTTGTGTTTGATCTAAGATATTCCTATTCTGGAAACAAATATATTTTTCTCACTTAGCACCAGATGTATAAATCTTTGTGCCTGTTTGTCCACTGTGTTGCACAGGCCAAGGGTGCCTTTACTAGGTGTGGGTAGCAAAGGAGTATGTGTATGTATTTAGGAGAGAGGAGTGAGGAAGAGAAGATGAGACATTCTCCCTTAGAAGTTATCTATAGCAGCAGTTACAGAATCAACTTATAATTGTGGACACTACCAATCTGTGTTGGTCCAACATTAAGTTTAGGCAGGGGCTTACATAGTGTGCTTGTTTCTTTAACGGCTGGATAATGCTTGAACTCTGTGTAGAACAGAGACTTTCATCTTACAATTGGAAGTATGGCTCAAGATGCACATACCCTGGGAAAGGCAATACAGTCACTTAAATTCATAGTCAGGTGTATATCATGTCAAATTCTGTTCCTGGAAGCAGGATACAAGAGAGCCGAAGTGTAGCTGTGGTCAGAGTAGAGAGGGAACCCGACGGGAAGATTTTGCACTGAGCAACTCATTTTGCCTACGTCCTAATTTTGGCCGAGTTGAGCACAGGTAAGATTTGTGAGGAGCAGGGTGGAAGCTTTGATGGGGAGGGCACTCCTCTGATACGTACTGTGGGTCTCATCCTTGGTTGTACATCAGAATCACTTGAGGAGCTTTACAAACACTGATGCCTAGATCTCACCCTCAGGGAATCTGAATTAATTGGTCTAAGGTACGGCCTGGCCATTGGGATTTTTAAAAGCTCTCCCAGTAATTGTCATGGGCAGCAAAGTTTGAGAACCTGTGTTCGGCTCTACCACCCTGCTACCCACCAGTTTCTCTCTGT
Organism: Eschrichtius robustus; assembly: GCF_028021215.1. NCBI lineage: Eukaryota > Metazoa > Chordata > Mammalia > Artiodactyla > Eschrichtiidae > Eschrichtius > Eschrichtius robustus. Next base: position 75,559,626 of record NC_090824.1, read on the forward strand.
TCTCCCAGCCATCCTCTCCCAAGTTTAATGAGTTACCAGGTTTAGAGAGTCACTTGGTTTCCTTTTTCCTTGTCGTTTCAGCTCTTCATAAATTTAAACAAGCGTGTCCCTGTCTCAGTCCTATGTCCACCCCAGACTTTGCATGTAACCCAGGATAGCTTACCTCACCTTATCTGCTATCTAGGGACACCATTACCAGCTTAGTTTATTCCTGTGTTTATGACTTCATTCGTGTCTGCCTAAGAATCCTGCCCCCCTTTTCAGGATAGGCAGTGAGTGCAAAGTGCTGAGAAATAGAGCTTCCTCTTACAGGTGGCTGCTGATCCCTCACCTTTCACCAGGGACTGAATTTACCTTAAAGAAGAGCCCAGATCATATTACACATCAGAAAGCAAGTTTCATTAAAGAGCAAGAAAGGGGACAGTGTTTCCCAGGAGAAGATGAAAAGAAAAGGATTTCTTTTCTTGTCGGAAGACTTGACAAAACAGCAACTTGATATCAAATGTTCAATGCTAATTAACAAATGCTCAGTAGAAAGCTTCCATCTGATTCCCTCTCTGTTACTGAGGCCAGAGAGCAAATGGCAGGTAGGAGCCACACAGGGCCCTTTCTCTTGCTTAGGGGAGCCACACAATGTTGATGTGCTTGGGAAAGCACTGGACAGGAGTCAAAATTGTGAATGCTTGCTTCACTGAATTACTGTGTGAACTTGGAAGAGTCACTTAACCTCTCCAAGCTTCCATTTTCTTATCTGTAAAAATAAACAACATTGCGTTAACCTGTGACTTGCCTTATTGAAATAGAACCCCCTCTCCCTCATTGTCAGGGTCAGGCCTGGAAGGATGTATGTAGCTCATCTGTTTCAGAGCCATTGTCCACAGTGTTAAGGCCCTTGTGATTATCTGAAGTTTCAAAACATAATTCAGTACAATGTTTTCAATGAAAGTGGATGTTACTAATATTACATTGTTTCAGCTCCCCGCAAAAAAGACTTCCTACCCTTGATATATGCCAATGATATCAGCCTCAGAAATTAATAAGATTGCTAATTCCCTGGCAGTCCAGTGGTTAGGACTCCAGGCTTACACTGCCGAGGGCCTGGGTTCGGGGAACTAAGGTCCTGTGCAAGCTGTGCAGCTTGGCCATACATAAATAAATAAGAAATTAATAGGCAACATGAAAACATCTAATTTTAATATATATGTATTTTATTTTGATTGTTTTGCCACTGACAATATAAATTCTCTAATTCATAATATTTGGGACTCCTCCCAAAATTTAAAGTCCCATATATACATATTATTTTATCCCCACAATATTTCTCTGATGAGGATAGCACAGCTGCAATATTACCACTTTACAAAAGAGGAAATGGTGGCATAGCATGGTGTGACTGAGCACCACGCCTCAGTTTATCAGCCAGACAAGACTGGAACTGGGGTTAGAACGATGTGGATTTACTGATGCCTAGGCAAACCACAAAACTAAGGACTTGTGGTCATTTCCTGTAAGTAAGATAAGCTCTTCTAAGGAAGTGGGAAACCCATTAAGACTCATTTCAAGGTAGAAAGGGAATGCAGAGTACCTGGTCCAGGAAGCATCTTGTCCCTACTTATCCTCTCTCTGAATAGGAGGCCACCTCTGTGCTGGTGAGCAGGTGTTAAGTCATTCCTAGGCATTCAAGCCAGGCTGGGGCTAAAAGGGGCTTTAGGCACTGAGAGGCTGCTTGGTAACTCCCTCCTACTGCATTTTCCCCATTGTTTCAGGAGAAGCTCCCCTCCCCCCAGGTTAGAGCTAGGTGGGCCTCTGTAGGCCTCTGCAGGCTAGCATCTCCCCAAACCCAACCGTCCTCAGTAGTGGCTGTGTTGCCAGAGAAAGACAACGGAAGAAGAAGAAGGGTAGAGAAGAGGGTACTAAATCGGAGATGGCCCCTTAAATAAGCATGAACTCTATAAATTAGGTGTGGGCTGGGTGATCTGTGGAGTAACTCGCATTCAGCTATTATTCTGGGGGAGGAGGGGCGGGGAGTAAAGGGGCTTAGTGTTACGCAGAGAGGAGTCCTGAAACGACTTCCTTGGAAATTCTACCTCGCGGCCTCCCACCCTGAGAAACTTCTTTTGTGGATGGGGTGGGGGTAGGGTGGGAATGGAGGTCAGGAAAACAGGACAAAACTTGGGGTATCTGGGGGGTACCAGATATGTATGTGTAGGTAAGGGTGGGTGTTCTGGGATCCCCCTCCCGCTCTGGCCCTCAGACCACCCTCTCTGGAGCCCACGTTTTCCAGGCTCAGCGGATCCTTTATCCAAAGGAAAATAAGAGAAGCCTATCGCTTTGCTCTATTGGGCAAGGCTGTGTTTCCTACTGTGCCCCCTTGAGCTTGCTGGGGGGTTGGGGGGGGAGGGGGGGAGAGGGGGGCAGGTCTGGGCATGGACATCCGGAGATGGGGGGAGCTGGCAGAGGGTAAGGAAAGGTGGACCCCCGCCATGCCCCACAGCACCTGTCACTGAGCCTCCGGAAACCCTCCCGGGCTCTGGGCTCGCTCCCCCTCCCTCCTCCTCCTCCAGCTCCCGCCTCCCTCCCCAGCAGCTCCTCCCCACAGGCTCCCCTCCCCAGCAGCTCCTCCCCCATCTCCCCTCTCCCAGCTTTCTCGTTCCAGCTCCTCCCCTCCTCCGCGTCTCCTCGCTCCCCTCCCCCTCCTCCGCCGCTCCCTGCCCCCGCCGCCGATCTCCATCTCCGCAGTCTGGGCCGCTGGGTGCAGAAGCTGCCGCAGCCCCGGCGGCCACTGCCGCCTCCCCCAATCCGGATACCCATTGTCTCCCACTCCACCTGGCCCTCCACCTCCCACACAACCATGGCGCACGAAGCCGGGAGGAGCTCTCGTCTCGGGGGGCCCTGCGGGGAGCCGGCGGAGCTTGGAGGTGCGGTAGGGCCCGGCCCGGGCAGGGGTGGGGGTGGAGGGGACGCGGGGGGCGGGGAGAGGACTTTCGGTGGACGAGATAGAAGGCACGATTCTCTGCACAGGACCCGGTCCTCACACCCAGTCCTTGCGCCCGCCAGTGGCCGGGGGCTGGGGGCGGGTGGGTGGAGGGGGGAGTAGCTTGTGCATGCCCGCTCCCCCTCCCTCCTGGCCCCCAGTGCTGGCGAGTCTCCTGTCCAGGCGGGACAGCACTGAGCTCTAGCCTCCTGCACGGCCGGATGGTGAGCTCATCTCCCCACCCCCACTAGCGGTTACTGGGCTCGTTGTTAATTACAGCCTCTGCATACCCATCCCAACCGCACCACCCACGCTCTTTCCTTGTCTTCTCCCCAGGTGATGCTAGCGAGGAGGACCACCCCCAAGTCTGTGCCAAGTGCTGCGCACAATTCACTGACCCAGCTGAATTCCTCGCCCACCAGAACGCATGTTCTCCTGACCCCCCTGTAATGGTGATAATTGGGGGCCAGGAGAACCCCAACAACTCTTCGACCTCTTCTGAACCCCGGCCTGAGGGCCACAGCAGTCCCCAGGTCATGGAGGCCGAGCAGAGCAACCCCTCGGATTCCGGGTCCTCTGTACCCACGGATCCCACCTGGGGCCCAGAGCGGAGGGGAGAGGAGTCTTCGGGGCACTTTCTCGTAGCTGCCACAGGTACAGCAGCTGGGGGAGGTGGGGGCCTGATCTTGGCCAGCCCTAAGCTAGGAGCAACTCCATTACCTCCAGAATCCACTCCTGCACCCCCCCCTCCTCCTCCACCCCCAGGTGTAGGGAGCGGCCACTTGAACATCCCTCTGATCTTGGAAGAGCTCCGGGTACTGCAGCAGCGGCAGATCCATCAGATGCAGATGACTGAGCAAATCTGCCGGCAGGTGCTGCTGCTTGGCTCCTTAGGCCAGACAGTGGGCACCCCTTCCAGCCCCTCCGAGTTACCTGGGACAGGCGCCGCCTCCTCCACCAAGCCCTTGCTCCCCCTCTTCAGCCCCATCAAGCCTGTCCAAACTGGCAAGACACTGGCGCCTTCCTCCACCTCCTCCTCCTCAGGGGCGGAAACACCCAAGCAGGCTTTCTTCCACCTTTATCATCCACTGGGGTCACAGCACCCTTTTGCTGCCGGAGGGGTCGGGCGAAGCCACAAACCCACCCCTGCCCCCTCCCCGGCCCTGTCAGGCAGCACAGATCAGCTGATTGCCTCGCCTCATCTGGCATTCCCAGGCACCACGGGACTACTGGCAGCACAGTGTCTTGGGGCAGCCCGGGGCCTCGAGGCTACTGCCTCCCCAGGGCTCCTGAAGCCAAAGAATGGAGGTGGTGAGCTGGGCTATGGGGAATTGATGGGTCCCTTGGAGAAGCCCGGTGGACGGCACAAGTGCCGCTTCTGTGCCAAAGTATTTGGCAGTGACAGTGCCCTGCAGATCCACCTGCGTTCCCACACAGGTGAGAGGCCCTATAAGTGTAATGTCTGTGGCAACCGCTTTACCACGCGTGGCAACCTCAAAGTGCATTTCCACCGGCATCGGGAGAAGTACCCGCACGTGCAGATGAACCCTCACCCGGTACCAGAGCATCTGGACTACGTCATCACCAGCAGCGGCCTGCCCTATGGTATGTCCGTGCCGCCAGAGAAGGCCGAGGAGGAGGCGGCCATGCCAGGTGGCGGTGTGGAACGCAAGCCTCTGGTGGCATCCACCACGGCACTCAGTGCCACAGAGAGCCTGACGCTGCTCTCCACCGGGGCAGGCACAGCCACGGCTCCTGCGCTCCCTGCTTTCAATAAGTTCGTGCTCATGAAAGCGGTAGAGCCAAAGAGTAAAGCTGATGAAAACACCCCACCCGGGAGCGAGGGCTCGGCCATCGCCGGGGTGGCAGAAAGTGGCACAGCAACCCGCATGCAGCTAAGTAAGCTGGTGACTTCGCTACCCAGCTGGGCCCTGCTCACCAACCACTTTAAGTCCACTGGTAGCTTCCCCTTTCCTTATGTGCTAGAGCCCTTGGGGGCTTCACCCTCTGAGACCTCCAAGCTGCAGCAACTGGTAGAGAAGATTGACCGTCAGGGAGCCGTGGCAGTGGCCTCTACTGCTTCGGGAGCCTCCACAACCTCTGCCCCTGCAACTTCATCCTCAGCCTCATCGGGACCTAACCAGTGTGTCATTTGTCTCCGGGTGCTGAGCTGTCCTCGAGCGCTGCGCCTGCATTACGGCCAACATGGAGGTGAGCGGCCCTTTAAGTGCAAAGTGTGTGGCAGAGCTTTCTCTACCCGGGGCAATCTGCGTGCACATTTCGTGGGCCACAAGGCTAGTCCAGCTGCCCGGGCTCAGAACTCCTGCCCCATTTGCCAGAAGAAGTTCACCAATGCTGTTACTCTGCAGCAGCATGTTCGGATGCACCTGGGGGGCCAGATCCCCAACGGTGGTACCACGCTCCCTGAAGGTGGGGGAACTGCCCAGGAGAACGGCCCTGAGCAGTCTGCAGTCTCTGGGGCGGGGAGCTTCCCCCAGCAGCCATCCCAGCAGCCATCCCCAGAAGAGGAGTTGTCCGAAGAGGAAGAAGAGGACGACGAAGAAGAGGAAGACGTGACTGATGAAGATTCCCTGGCAGGGAGAGGCTCCGAGAGTGGAGGTGAGAAGGCGATATCAGTGCGTGGTGATTCAGAAGAGGCCTCCGGGGCAGAGGAGGAAGTGGGAACTGTGGTGGCAGTGGCCACAGCTGGGAAGGAGATGGACAGTAATGAGAAAACGATTCAACAGCCTTCTCTGCCGCCGCCGCCGCCGCCGCCGCCTGACAGCCTGGATCGAACGCAGCCAGTGGAGCAGGGCGGCAGTGATGTTGCAGGAGGCACAGAAGAGGGGGCCAAACCGGAGAGGAGCGCCAGCCCAGTGTCAGCGTTGGTCCTAGAAGGGGAAGGCAGCAGCCCCACCTTGGTGGAGGAGCTGAGCCTGCAGGAAGCGATGAGAAAGGAGCCCGGAGAGAGCAGTAGCAGAAAGGCCTGTGAGGTGTGTGGCCAGACCTTTCCCACCCAGGCAGCTCTGGAGGAGCATCAGAAGACCCACCCCAAGGAGGGGCCGCTCTTCACTTGTGTTTTCTGCAGGCAGGGCTTTCTCGAACGGGCTACCCTCAAGAAGCATATTCTGCTGGCTCACCACCAGGTACAGCCCTTTGCCCCCCACGGCCCTCAGAATATTGCTGCTCTTTCCTTGGTCCCTGGCTGCTCACCCTCCACCACTTCCCCAGGGCTCTCCCCCTTTCCCCGGAAAGATGACCCCACGATCCCATGAGCCTGTTTTTCTGAACCTGCTGCCCCTTGACCCGGGGGGAAGAAACTGAGAGCTCTGTAGAAGGACCTCCAAGATCTATGAGCCCTTATTTGTCTATTTCTCTGAGTTCTTATATTGATGTGTCCCTAATGGCTTTTCTCTAATCCCTGAGCTTTGAAATCCTTGTGCTTACAGGGGGATGGCCTCCTGAGAAACTTTTCTTTCCTCTTCATTCATTGTACCTGAGGAAAATAGATTCTCTACAGCTTTCACATTCCCAAGAAGAACCCTCTCCACCTTCCCTGGGAATGACCCTTCTACCCTCTCCTCTCCCTTTCCCTTTGGCAGGTGCAACTGAGCACCCACATTTGGAATTATAGCCCAGCCCGAAGGGGCCAGCAGCTGTCCCTGGAGGGCCTAGGGCCACTCCTCTCTGGTGACCAGGTCAACCTGCAGGACTTCTTGTCCCAGGGCATTCCTGCCCAGCTGGTGAGGGTGGGCCCCCTGTCTTGCTGAAACCAGGACACAGCTTTCCTGTCAAGTGACCTGCCCACCAAGCCCCAGAGTTCCAGCTCCATCTCCATCTCCACTACCCCTTCAGGCCCTGCACCACCAGTGCTGTTTGGCCCAGGAACTGTGGCTGAGAAGTTGCCTCCAGCAATGGGATCCAGAGAAGCCAAGGAGAAGAGATTCCCCCCTCCTCCTCTTTTGGCCTCTGGCATCCAAGACAGTGCCTGAGAAAGCCCATCATAGAAGAGAAGTAGCAAACTGTACATTTCTTCTCCTTCCCCCTGCTCCAGAAGGTGCCGACAGTGAAGATGCAACAATATCAGTATCTGGTGGCTCAGCCCCAGGGTGTAGGGAGAAACGAAGGGCATAGGACACTCCTCCCAGTAGTAAGGCACTAATGTGCCTTCGTCACGTTAAGGCAGAGGTGTTGGCTGGTTAATATGCCAAGATATTTTGAGCTTCTCATAGCTTTCATCCTTGCCTCTGAGTTAGGAAACAAGTGGATTTCTTGCTGAGAGGTCTCCCATGGGATGGATATTTTGGGGAAGGAAATGTGAAGTTCATATCTTTAACAAGCATTGTTGATGAGGGTTAGCTGAAGGAATAATGGAGAGTTTAGGAGGGTTGCTAAAGCATAGGGCTTGCTGAGAAGCTATGTGATTAAGAAAGGGGTGTGATGTAGGAGGGGACCTCAAACTCTTAATTGGATGGGTCGACGGGTGTCATGAATGTTCTTTTGAACTCATGGTGACTTTAGTGTGGAGCAGTGCACCATGGATCATGGGAGACTTCCTAGCACTAGTGTGCTTCTAGTTTTAGATAACTCCCTCCTCTATTCCCTGGCCCCTTGTATTTTCCTCATCTTCCTCTTTCAAGGTCCACTTCCTTCCCATTTTGCCTGTCCACGGACCGGGGCTTATGTCTTTGCCGCTGTCTGGTTCTTAGAGTCCCAGACTTTGGGAGATGAGCCCGAGGTGCTGTCCTCCCTGCCTCTCCGTTTTGTAATGAGACGTAGTATTTACTCTTAACATAGGATCATTTGGAACAGGAGCTCTGAGGAGGAGGGAGTGAGGGTTCTGCTATTGACTGACTTGAGTGATGGCTCCTCCTCCAAAGGTGTAGGCTCCAGTTTCCTAACATAGTAAAATGTGAAGAGCAGACAACGGAGATGTTAGTGTCTTTCCCTTTTCATTAAAGGTGTTTTAACCAAATATTTGTGTGTTTCTCCTTATTTCATGACTAAATAGCCAGCTGGGGTGTGATATGAGCATTCCCTAACATTGAGATTCCCTTCCCACCTACATCTCCTGCCAAAGCTGAACATATGGTGTTGAAATATTTAATTTGCTCAGCCTTGTCCTAAAACAACCTCCAGTGAATGTAATTTCCTTCTAGAAATGGTGTTTGTGTTCTCAAAAGGTAGGGGATTTGCTCACTGTTTACAGCCATTGTCCAGGTTTTCTCTTTGCCTAGAACCTTCCACCACCAGGCTTTTGTATTTTATTTTACTTTTTTTGTTTTGTTTTGTTTGGAGGTTGAAAGCTGTTTCTTTATCTATCTGTCCTGACCTGTAGGCCAGCCTAACTGACATCCGTTAATCTGCAGAACCAAGATGAATTCATCTTGATGATACTTGAGGTCTGATGTTATAAACAGAAAAAAAAAATTCAACCCTAGTAATTTCTACCAACAAGATAATATAAAGGAGAATTCTTAGCAGAGGAAGTACATTGGGAGTGGGAGAATGAAATGAAGCATACATATATATATATATATATATATATATATATATATATTTTGTTTGTTTGTTTTGTCTCTCCACAACATGGTAAGGTTCAGATTTGACCCTTAAGACCTTGCTTTCCTAAAGAGAACATTCTCCGGAATTTTTTTTTTCGTTTGTAAGATTATATCACTGAAACCACATGCTAAAGGGATGGGACTGGTAAAATGATTTGCCTAAAGACATTCAGCCAATCAGTGGCAGAACTGGATTAAGAACCCAGGTCGGCAGAACCCCAGTCTCAGTGCTAACCACCAGTGGTCAGGAATGGTGCTTGCTTCCTGTTCCATACTAAAGACTCCTGAAGTGAGGCTGCCTGGAAGACTGAAGGGAAAAGGTGAGTAAACCTACTGGCTCGATTCAAGGTAAAGAACAGAGGTTTGATTCTAGTTGCCTCCTGGAGGCAACTTTAAACCCGTCCCGCTTTAAAGGTACTAATGAATAGGACATGGCAATCTTGTGAAGTCGGCTGGAGAAGAAAGCTCCTGTCTCTTTAATTCCTTACCAAAGCTTTATAAATCTGTTTTTCTTTTCAGCCTATGGAAGGGGGTAGGTCACCAATCCTTCTATTCCCTTTACCTCCCCTACCCTCATTGGACATAGATAATGCCATTTAACTAATTAAACTAGACTTGCCCTCTCTTTAGATGCCAGTTCCCATTATGGTAACAGCTGTCAGTGAGGCTTCTACTAATGGGTGCTTCCTTGGGCAGGTCAGCACTGAGCTGGACTCCCCACCCCACTCCTTCATAGCTCTACTTTATTTTCCCTTCTGTCTCCTTTTCATTCTTCTTTTTCCTCTCCTGCTTTTTACTCTTTCATTGACCTACAACTTTTATTTTTCTCTCTTCACCTTTAATTTGTTCCTCTCTTAGAGCCTTCAGTTTCTTCCTTCTTGCAGTCCCTTCCAATCCCCACCCTCAACCCCACCATTTCTTACTCTCAAGCACTTCTCATTTGATCATCCTTTTGGAAGGTGAATTAACTCTAACCTGCTGAAATGAATATGTCAAGAAATGCAGCTTGCGAAACGCTTTACCTGAAATATACATAGCGGATTCAGTTCAAACTAGATGGATAAAAAGATCACTATTTTTTTTAAACTTTTTTTAAAAAATTATTTATTTATTTATTTGTTTATTTATGGCTGTGTTGGGTCTTCGTTTCTGTGCGAGGGCTTTCTCTAGTTGCGGCAAGCGGGGGCCACTCTTCATCGCGGTGCGCGGGCCTCTCACTATCGCGGCCTCTCTTGTTGCGGAGCACAGGCTCCAGACGCGCAGGCTCAGTAATTGTGGCTCACGGGCCTACTTGCTCCGTGGAATATGGGATCTTCCCAGACCAGGGCTCGAACCCGTGTCCCCTGCATTGGCAGGCGGATTCTTAACCACTGCGCCACCAGGGAAGCCCCCAAAGATCACTATTATAAGCAGCAAGAGACAGCTTCTTCACTCATTCATTCAGTTAATTTTTGAGGATTTATTTTGTTTCAGAGACCAGGTGTTGGGTAGATACAAAGGTAAACAAACTTCTGCCCCTAAGGGAGCTCAGTCAAGGAAGAAGAAAAATGAAAACATATTTTTATATCATGGTAGTAAATACTGTGATAGACACAGTGGCCTGCGGGATTCCAGAAAGGGAAATAACTAACTCATGTTACAAAGAGAGAGAAGGGGGCGGGGACGTACAGTTCTCTTACATTCAGTTTTCATAATAACCATGCTGAAATATATTAACTGAATCCATATGACAACCTAAGGACCGAGGCAGTTACCATATAAGAACCTACATAAGGTACGTCAAGTCCCCTGTGGCAGATACAGAGGTGTGCTACTTCAGAGATGTCCCTTTAAGAAAGAACTGGCTACCTAGCTGCAAGAAACCTGGTTAGCTGACAGCCTCCAGCTGTCCTACTGTTCTCCAAACCCCTGGCCAAAGGCTAAGCAAGGTGGTGGGTGGTACAGGGCTTAGCCATTCCCAGGGAACATGGGGCTAATGAACGATTCTTGCTATGGAACTCCCCAGTGGTCTGGCAGAGGCTGTCATGTCTGCGTCACTGACAGCTTGGGACAGCTCTCCCTGCCCAATCCCATTTTCTTCCCTTTTTCTTTTTACAGGTGTTACTTCCCACTAAAACTTTTGGACTCCTGACTCTCTCAGCATCTGCTTCTCCCAGATTTCAACCTGTGTCACTCCCAAAAAAGATTTCAATTCTATTGGCACATTTTCATCTCTCACAAATTTCTGCCCCTGGGACTCTGGATACCGTCCCTGGAACTTCTCAGTAAATCAAGGAACATCCCTCTCCTGATCCCCAAAACAAACTTAACTCACATGAGCGTTTCTCCATTGGACCCAAATTTGACTTCCCTTTACATTTCCTTGTCTTTTCTAATGTTTAATTTAACAACAGATTTACTAACCCCAATGGACACTTTGCTTTTGATCATATAATTTAAAAAAATGAGTAAGGACAAAAGTGAAGAAAAAAAGAAATTTTGACCAAAGAACCAGTTAAGAAGTGCAGTATTTGGTCAATACTGTGGATGTTTCAGTAACCCACTGCTGTGTAACAAACCATCCAAAACCTAGTGTCTTAAACAATAATTATGTATTTGCTTGTGAGTCCATGGGTTGTCCCAACAGGCCTCAGCCAGGATGACTTGTCTATGTTCCATGTGGTGAGGGCTGAGCTCACTCAGCAGCTTCAGTTTGGGCTGCAGGATCCAAGATGGCCTCACTCACCTCTGGCCCCTCGGTTGAATGACTGAAATGCTGGAGTCTCTTTCCTTAGTTTTTCATTCTCCAGGGCCTCTTTTTGACATCTTTCAATCTCTAGGATTTCTCTCTCTCTTTCTCACTCTTTTTTTCTCCCTCTCCTTCTCCCTTTCCCACTCCCTCACTCTCTCTTCAAATGGTCTAGCTATTAGGATAACTGGACTTCCATGAAGGCCTAGGCCTCCAAGACGACAAAAGCAGAAGCTTCAAGGCCTCTTAAGGCCTAGACTCTGAAACTCAAAGAATATCACTTCTGCCACTTTCTCTTGGCCAAAGCTAGTCAGAAGACGAGTTCAGATTCAAGAGGAGGGGAAATAAGCTTTACCTTTTATCGGGAAGAGTGGCAAAGACACACTGCATAAGGGCATGTGCGATGGGAGCCATTATTGTGGCTAACTCTGGAAAGTCTACCACAGCAGATAGGAGGAAAAGTTAAGAAATGTAGTGCATGCAGCACTCATCTACTCACAACTAGGCTTACACTCTTTTGACTAGAAGAGGTCTGGGTGAGATTCCTTCTTCCTGTACTGCTCAGGGTTGTTGTATACAGACTGGCTAAGAGTGGCCACACAAGAAAGCAGTGGCTTTCTTTTGAGCTGAAAACTGGTCCTGAGGAGTCTAGAAAAAAATCCCTCTATAAGCAGATCATGCTAAGTGGCCCTCCTGTGCTCCTAAAATTTGCCTAATTTACTACTGTAATAATTTATCCAAAGTGAATATGAAAGCAAAGACTTCTGGGAGCTGCCCTTAATTTGGCTGACTTTCAGGAGTACCTGTACTCCTTCTTTGGCTTCCTCTGTAGGTGAGAGGAGGCAATCCAGGTCTTAGGTACCCCGAATTCTACCAGAGACTGAATCTCTTCCACTAGAAAAATCCTTCCTTTCCTAGACAAAAATGCTTATGAATTTAAGGGTTGACCTGTGGAAATCTGTCTTTAAGATGAATCAACCCCCTTCATCTTCTACAAAGCTATATCCAGTACTGTCTTTCTCTCCCAAGATTTAATTTTACTGCTATATAATTTCTATATATTTCATTTCTATGTGTTAAGAACCTTGAAAGAAACAGTGATTCAGATTTGTGAACAATTAACTCTAACAGTTCTCTAATAGAGCAATAATGGGATTATCTTACTTCAGTAATAATACATGTGTCTAAACATAGGGCCACACAGAATATATCCCAAATGAAAGTGCAAAGCATCCCTTGTCAACTCTCTTGAGGGTAGTTGTTAGACCCAGGTTATTAAAGGAAGCAAAACCGGGCTTCCCTGGTGGCGCAGTGGTTGAGAATCTGCCTGCCAATGCAGGGGACACGGGTTCAAGCCCTGGTTTGGGAAGATCCCACATGCCGCGGAGCAACTAGGCCCATGAGCCACAATTACTGAGCCTGCGCGTCTGGAGCCTGTGCTCCGCAACAGGAGAGGCCGCGATAGTGAGAGGCCCGCGCACCACAGTGAAGAGTGGCCCCCACTTGCCACAACTAGAGAAAGCCCTTGCACAGAAACGAAGACCCAACACAGCCAAAAATAAATAAATAAATTTAAAAAATTAAAAACAAAAAAACTATTAAAAAAAAAAAAAAGAGGAAGCAAAACCTGTTAAGTAGGGGTCTTCCTTGGTGGTCCGGTGGTTAAGACTCAGCCTTCCACTGCAAGGGATGTGGGTTCAATCCCTGGTCACAGGTAAGTTCCGTGTGCCGCAGGTTGCTGCCAAAAAAAACAAAAAACAAAAAAACCTTAGGTAGAGCAGGCCCTTGGAAGTAGTGTTTTATGATCTCACATCAGCCAACTTTGCCAAGAGTATTTTGGCTGAGCAAGATGGCATTTTTTGCTTCTAATTAAGTATAATTCTGAGAATTAAATGTCCAGATATGCTCATATGAGCCCATATTCATTTCTGTGTCCTCTATCTCAATACTCATATATAAAGGTACACATCTCAAAGGACAATGTAAATTATCTACTAGGTAAATTTAAATTCAGAAAATGATATGGAAATGGATATTTTGATCACTACTAAATCTCCACAGTACCTAGCACATAGTAGTCACTCAATAAAAATTTTCTGAATAAATTAATGAAACTGCCACATTCCAAAACACACACATCTTTCTTCTCAGTAGTCTCCCTTCATATTCACCCCTTCCTTTCCATTACTATACATAGATAGCTTCTGACTTAAAGGTCCTATCATCAAACAGTTACAATAGGCTACTAATTATTTTCCCTATCTCTAACCTTTTCTCCCCATCTCAATTCAACCAGAACACCAGATTCCCTAAAATATTCCCTATTCACAAACCTTAAAATGTTCCCTGTTGTATGCTGAATAAATTGCAAGCTCGTTACTCAGGTAACATGTACCTTTTGCAATTTGGCCTCAAATATGGAAACAAATATTCTCCCAAATTCCCAAATATAATTCTCTGTGTTCTAGCAAAATTAACCTGGGTCAGCACGGCATGCATCATGCTTTTCTACATCTAGTCTAGACCTTTGCTTTTATCATGTTCTTAGCCTGGAATTCTTTCCTATAGCTTCACCTACTGAAGTACTAGCTGTCACTCCAAGCCTGAACTTTGATGTCACCTCCTTGCCAAAGGGTCATCTGGGCTTGGAGTCCTCCCTTCTTTGCAATCACGTTTGTTTTTTAAGCCTATGCTCGGTGCTGCCTTAGTCTGTAAAGATGGTTCAATATCAATTAACTGGGTCCTAGCTCCTTTACCATACCAGACGCTCTGAAAGCAGGGGCCATGCCTTCTTAAGCAGTTCTTTCTGGCAGTGTTTGGCGTTCCGTAGGCTTGATAAATCAGTGGTTCTCAAATGCTTCCATTCAGAGGACGTCATTAAAAAAACGAAGTTTTTAAGTTTACTACACAGAGAAGTGCACATACCAAAATGTTTGGCTCAGTTAATTTTCACAAACAACGTATTCATACAACCAGCTCTCAGAATAAGAAACACAGCTCAACCAGAACCTCAGGAGCCCCCTAGTGCCTCCTTCTGAGTATGTATGTATTTATGCATGCGTGCATGCATGCATTTCGAGCAGCTTGTGGTATCTTATTTCCCCGACCGCGGATTGAACCGGTTCCGTCTTCAATGAAAGCGCAGGGTCCTAACCACTGGACCACCAAGGGATTCCCTGAGGACTCTATTTTAATGTATTACACATGATACTTGTAGATTTGGTATAAGTAAGAAGAGTGAGAATATGTATTTGTAGACTCATTATAGTATCTCTGCTCCATCAGTTCTCCTCCCTCAAATATGCATACGTAATGGCTATATTTTTGTAAACAAGTGCACGGAAACATGAACCTATATCTTCAGTGGCAAAGGTATGTTAGTACCAAACTGTCAAAAGGAATTCGTAATCCTTCATTTCCAAAATCTAGACTACACACGCTGCCCCACGTGCGCTGTCTCAGCACGACTCAACTCGAACTCATTTCCTAATATTCAACATGGCCGCATGCGCGGCTATAAGCAACATGGCCGCTCTGCCAGGCACCAACATGGCAACCACAGCCTCACCTCACCCGGAAGCGTGAAAGAACTCCCATAAAAAACATATCCGCCATCCTGCCAACACTTAAGGTGGCTCTCGTTTCAGCTTCAAAGGTAGAGCAAAACCGGAAATGACTTTCCGTCCGGTGCATCTCCCGGGATCTCTTTCCGGTTAGCCCTCGGGTGTCCGCGTGAGAGTTGGATAATTCTTGGAACTAGGGCTGAGAGGTGGAAGGCAGCCGCCTTTGCTTCGAGACGTGTCTGGGCTGCGAGACTGAAATGTCGGACACGTGGAGCTCTATCCAGGCCCACAAAAAGCAGCTGGATTCTCTGCGGGAGAGGCTGCAGCGGAGGCGGAAGCAGGACTCGGGGCACTTGGGTGAGGCGCGGGACTGTTGGGGCCGATCCTTAGCCGGGGAGGGCTGGAGGGAACCCTGGAGAAAAACACAGCTCCCGAGTCGGTGCCTTTCCCCAAACGGCCGTTTCTTTAAGGCTTCATACATTGGTACTCTTCTCCCCCTACCTCAGCAGCGCAGACGCTTCACCCTCCTGCAAGTAGTCGCGGCTCCTTCCCAGCCTGGGCCCTGGTTCCGCCGGTTCCGCTTTCCCCGGCCGGAAGCCTCCGCCTCACCGCGTCAGGTTGACTCCTCCTAAGTCTGTGAGGGCGTCTCACTTGCTAGGCCTTTCAGCCCCCGATCCCTCGAAGCAGCAAGTCCCTTTTTTTGGTTTTTCCCGTGGCGCTTTGTTCTTCTCTCGGTTATAGCAATTGCTTTTTAGTGGTCATGTCTTTTGAGACTCTGGGCGCTGTGAGAGCAAGTACGGAACCTTTATATCCACAGTGCCCAGCTCAGTGGCCCTCGCAGAGTTAGCACTCGGTGTTGCTAAACGAGTAGAGGAACTGGCATTGTCTTAGCCGTTTACACACTGAGCAGGAATCTGAAAACATTTGTTTTTAAACTTTTTCTCCCCTCTCGTTGTCCCGTGTCACAGTCTTAAAACTTGAAGGAACCTCAAAAGATTGTTAAGTGCTACTCATACCACATCCGCAGCACAAGCCCTGAATTATCTAAGGCAAATCAAAGATCTACAAGGATAATGAATCCGTACCACTCTTGTGGTAGCTTGTTCCACTGTGTATCAGTATACTCGAGTCCGTCTCTAAACCTCGTGTTGAAATATATATTAGGTCCATGCACTTGTAGTCTGGCCCTTGGAACTAGAAGATGCCCTGGCAGGACTCTTATACCATAATGAATGAACATCTATCGAGTGTCTACAGCGTACATGAGTCTACTTAGACAAAAATAAGTAAGACAGTGTCCCTGCCCTCAAGGAGTTTAAAATTTAGTTGGGGATAAAGGAAAAGTCAGAAATACAATATGACATATGTAAAATGCCAAATGAATCGATTCCACAATGAGTACAGTGAAGGTAGAAGTAACAAGAGTCAGTTTAGTCAGTGAAGGCGTCAGGGAAGAGTTTGCACTTGGAATTTGGTCTCTATGGCTGTGTAGGACTTAGATAATTAAAGGGAAGGTAAGAGGGCACGGTAAGTAGAGGAAGAAGTGCAAGTCATATTATCAGGGATTAATGAATAGAAATTCCACTTCTCCATGGTATTAACCACACTTTGGTATTAACCAAACTTTGCGCCATATGCAAAGTTTTTTTTCTTCATTCAGTTCTTTTCTCACAGAAAATAAAAATTTTCTTACCACATCTAGATTTTTATAGCATTACTGAAATCTGATACTTAATTGTTTACTTCTGAGGTTAATGTTAAAAGACAAGGATATTGAGTAAACTAAAATGTATCCATGTCATTAATGAATGCAGAATACTATGAACCAAGAATCATTGGGAGACCTTTGTTAGCTGGGCATTTTTAAAGTACAACTTTTTTTTTAAATTGTGGCAAAATACACATAAAATGTACCATCTTAACCATTTTAAAATGTATAGTTGATAGTGTGATGTGTATATATATTCACACTATTGTGCAACCAATCTCCAGAAGTTTTTTGTCTTGCAAAACTGAAACTCTACCCATTAAACAATAATTCCCAATTCTCCCCTCGTCCCGGGCCCTGGCAACCACCGTTCTATCTTGTTTCTGTGAGTTTGACTACTCTAGATACCTCATGTAAATGGAATCATAAAGTATTTGTCTTTTTGTGACTGGCTGATTTCCCTTAGTATGTCCTCAAGGTTCATCCATGTTGTAGCAAGTGTCAGAATTTCCTTCCTTTTTAAAGCTGAATAATATTCCATTGTATGTGTATACCACATTTTGTTTATCCATTTATCCACTGGTGGATACTTGCTTCCACCTTTTTGGCTATTGTGAATAATGCTGCTGTGAATATGGCTGTGCAGATATCTCTTCAAGATGCTGTTTTCAGCTTTTTTTGGATATATAACAGAAGTGGAGTTGCTGGATCATATGGTAATTCTATTTTCAGTTTTCTTAGAGTAAAGTACTGTTTTCCATAGAGTAAAGTACAGATTTTTGAAGTGAGGATTATCACTTCCAATAAATATTTACTTCATTTTAACTGAAACAAAATAAACTTGGCCAGGCTTAGCACATAGTAAATATGTGAACTGATCAATATATTTCATCAATGGGATTGAAGATGTGAATATAGATGTTGACATATTTTAGGGATCAGCAAGTTAGTAGACTGGCCATATTTTTATGTCTTCAAGCTAGTATTTTATTTATCTTCAACAGAGCTCTTAACCAAAGAATAAACTCAAGTATTAAGTATTCCTTTGCTGAGCCCAACACATTAAATTTTTCATTAGATTAGAAGCAGAGTGTCAGCATAGTTACCAGCATAATGGAAGCACTCAGTAAATATACTGAATTAATAACTGAACAAATACTTTCTGAAGGAGTTGGAGCTCAAGGATTCCTAATGATTTTCTGCCAGTGACCCATTTTAAGAATGATAAAACGTTGGAGTCTTTCCCCCAAATTTGTAGTGACTTCATGGAATTCACAGAGTGGCTAAAGCCCATCTATAAATAACAGTTGCATTAATCAGCTGTTAGATTTTTTCCAAAATATTAAATGTGAGCTTCCTCCTCCCAATAACCTTGAAAGAGGTATTTTCAGCTTCAGTGTCCTGAATGTCATGAAAAGAATACTCCTAGGAGGTGTTACTAACACACGGATTCATAACCAGAATCACAGGCTGTTTTTTAAAAGAACTGTATTAAAACAAGTGATTAGTCAGATAACCAAAGGGGGAAAAAAAAAATGTCTGGATCCAGTTCCAGGGATTGAAAATGTATGTTTAAAGTGGTTCTTTTCATAGACTTCTTGCTTACTTTAAGAAAAATTATACATGACTCAAAGAACATATAAATTTAGCTACCAGAGAAAGTGAAAACTCTGTAAGAAGAAGAAATGTTTATTATATTCTTGGTAGTATCAGTAGGTTAATTATAAAAAGTACACTTTCAACTTATTGACATTAACATTGGAGCAAAATCAGTGCTTTTCCTCAGTGAGATGATGTCTGTTAGGGTATTTGTGCGCCATGACAAAGATCCCGCGCGCCGCAACAAAGACCCAACGCAGCCAAATACATAAATACATAAATAAATTGGATTATGTTTAAAAAAAAAAAAAGTTCTAGTCTGAGATTCAGCAGAACGTAAAAGAATCATACGTAAGCAAGGTAAAGAAAGTTCTGCAGTTATTTAACATTTCTAGCGAGTATGGAATTGTGGAGTCTGTTTTCCATGTGGGGTATAACTTACTTCCCTAAAATGTAACTGTTCCAGCAAGGTGTTTGGTATACTTCAGCTCCATTTTCCTTGGAATTCTGAGTTAAATTTTACTAAAGTTAGTTCCATTAGAGCGGAAATTTCTAAGTAACCAGAATATCTCTAAATGTAAACTAGTGGCCCACTTACATAGTATTTAACAGAATTCCAATACAGGTTCTGAATGTTTAATATTTCATCAGTATTTTAACTAAATAATCACAGATATTAGGCTCTCCCAAAGGTAATATTTTGTCCCGATTTGAGTTTCTTAACTCTTCTTAAGGTTATGTTGGCTACCCAGCTTGTGAAGTACTAGAGTAAGTGATAAAAATATAGTCAAGAAATATCACTGGTGACCAGGGCTTCAGCAGTTTTATAAAATTTTTGTGTTTCACTTTAAAGGTCGCATCATTCTAACCCCCAACGCTGTCATTTTTTATACCCTCTGATGTCCAGGGGCCTTAATTCATTCAAATTCGAATTCAATTCTTCAAAAAGATTTGATCACAGTGTAGGTTGTTGAAAATACTCCTGGCTTATAAATTCAGGTTGATTATATCAGCTGTCATTTTAGTGTGACTGAAGGGAGGTGGTATGGACATTTAAATCTACCAAGCTGCTAATTTATTTCCTTGAAGCACACACAGCAAGGAAAGGAATTAGGAAAAGACCTCTCACCCAACAGAGAAAAGGTAAGCATTTCCCAGAAAATCCAGGATTATCTTGGCAAAGCAGTGAATGCTTGAGTGTGATTTAATAAAGGGTATCTAGTGCTAAATCTGGTCAGAGAATTTTCTTCATGAAATGAAAGAACTGTGTGTTGTGAATGCTGGAGAACTTGACTCCTGAGGAGTGTGTACATTGACAATGGTTGCCCTTTTTCATTTTCATTTCTCTTCGCTCCTAGATCTTCGGAATCCAGAGGCAGCACTGTCTCCAACCTTCCGTAGTGACAGCCCAGTGCCTACTGCACCCACTTCTGGTGGCCCTAAGCCCAGCACAGCTTCAGCAGTTCCTGAACTAGCGACAGACCCTGAATTAGAGAAGAAGTTGCTACACCACCTCTCTGATCTGGCGCTAACATTGCCCACTGATGCTGTGTCCATCCGTCTTGCCATCTCCACGGTAATGACCAGATAAGACAAGGTTGGGAACTACCACTGTTTTTCTTCAGTTCATGGTCAGTGTCTTAATGCTTTCCCCCCACCCTCCTTCCTTAGCCAGATGCCCCTGCCACTCAAGATGGGGTGGAAAGCCTCCTACAGAAGTTTGCAGCTCAGGAGTTGATTGAAGTAAAGCGAGGTCTCCTACAAGATGATGCACATCCCACTCTTGTGACCTACGCTGATCATTCCAAGCTCTCTGCCATGATGGGTGCTGTGGCAGAAAAAAAGGGCTCTGGGGAGGTAGCAGGGACTATCACAGGGCAGAAGCGGCGTGCAGAACAGGACTCGACCACAGTAGCTGCCTTTGCTAGCTCTTTGGCCTCTGGTTTGGCCTCTTCAGCATCAGAAGTAGCCAAGGAGCCAACCAAGAAATCAAGAAAACATGCTGCCTCAGATGTTGATCTGGAGATAGAGAGCCTTCTTAACCAACAATCTACTAAGGAACAACAGAGCAAGAAGGTAGGGGTAGATGGAAATTCTTTCACACATGTACTTTGAATTTTAGCTTTGGTTGAGAGGAATTTACCCCTAGGGCGAAGAGCAATTTTTAGAATTCAGGGTTTAGAGCAGTGGTTCTCAACTGAGGATGATTTTACCCCCCTCGCAACCCGCAGAGGACATTTGGCAATGTCTGGAGACATGTTTGGTTGTCACAGCACGGGAGCACCGCAGGCATCTAGTGGGTAGAGGCCAGGGATGCTGCAAAGCATCCTACAGTCTTAGCAGGGCAACCTCCACACGACAAAGAGTTATTTGGCCCAGAATGTAAACAATGCACCAATGTTGGGAAACTCTGATTTAGAGAATCTTTTTCATTGGATCTGTTTGGAAGTATCATCAGATCTTGAGAAGAGGAATCCAAATATAGTAATAGAGGGGACGAATACTGGAAGATAGTCATATGGACCAATAATTACGGAAATTGTACAATGTGGAGTGGCAGTGTAGAGGTTTCTGAGTCTAAATATTGGACCCACAATAGTTATCCATTTCCTACCCCCCCCCACCCCCCAGCTTATAGAATTGTTGCATAGGCTCTGAGCTAAACGCTAAAGTGCTTAGCACTGTGCCTTGGTTCAGTACCTAATAAATGTAAGTGGTTTTGTTTGGAAGGAATGCTTTCCTGGGGAGGGGAGTTTAGCTTAATGCTTAGCAGTAGGAACCAGTCTTCTTATATTTTAATTTCATCCCAAATGCAGATTTGTGAGAAAGGACTAAACCCATGACACATCTCTTCTCCTAGGGCTCCAATTTTCCCATATTAACTTAGTCTATTGACCCCTCATAGGACATTGATGTCAAGTAGAATTTGCAGAGGCGGTTTAAGGGCTAATTTTATCTACAAACCCTTTTAAGACCAAGGTTTCTTCTGTCACAGGTTAGTCAGGAGATCCTAGAGCTACTGAATACTACAACAGCCAAGGAACAATCCATAGTTGAAAAGTTTCGCTCACGAGGTCGGGCTCAAGTGCAAGAGTTCTGTGACTATGGAACCAAGGAGGAGTGCATGAAAGCCAGTGATGCTGACCGGCCCTGTCGCAAGCTGCACTTCAGGTCTTTTGGGAGGGAGGGGGTCGGATGGGTCTCCTAGAAGCAGTCATTCTTTTTAAGCACATCTCTTCCGGTTATTGGGTTTCTGTCTTTAATCCTGTTATTAAGTGGTTTTAATATGATTTGTCTAAGACTTCCAGACTCTGAAGGTTCACTTTCAGAAGTAGTGTTCTATGGGAGGGAATACAGGCTGCACTCCCAAAAAGATGTGAGATTTAAAGAAAAAAATGCCCCTCTGTTCTTGCAATAGCAAGACATCTCTGTCTCTGAGCCCCAGTGAAAGTTAAAGTTCTCTGGAAGAAGGACCATCTTAGGAGAAACAGGAACCTGGGCTCTTAGGTAGGTGCTTTATTCTGCTCTAACTAGCAAGCCCTTCCTTCCTGTCATGAGATAAGGAAGTTAACTCTTTGCTCAGAGAGGAATTAAAACTCTTTAGTGTAAATTACAGATTTTAATGTCACCTGCCTTCCTTATTTGAAAACTTGTGGAGGCAGCTCTAATGATAGCGAAAGACTAGAAATTTTGCAACAATTTGGACCTCGAACTGTGGCATCTAACTGGAACACCATCTTGATTCCAATTCTCCCTTTTTATTTCCCCAGACGGATCATCAATAAACACACTGATGAATCATTAGGTGACTGCTCTTTCCTTAACACATGTTTCCACATGGATACCTGCAAATATGTTCACTATGAAATTGATGCTTGCATGGATTCTGAAGCTCCTGGAAGCAAAGACCGTACACCAAGCCAGGAGCTTGCCCTTACACAGAGCGTTGGAGGTGACTCCAATGCAGATCGACTCTTCCCACCTCAGGTACCTATCTGCTCAGAAAACTTACCTCAACTTAAGGACCTTTATCTTAGGAGGGCAGCCATACATGTAGGAAAGCAGGGCATAAATCAGCAATCCGCCCTGCTGATTGGGAATGGAGTGGGACAGATATGCATATAAGGGAATAGGAAAATCAAATGTAAAAAGAGGGACTGGGGCCATGAATCTCAGAGTAAAGGAAGGGAAGATGACCAAATACCACCTCATGCAGTGGATCTGTTGTGATATCCGCTACCTGGACGTCAGTATCTTGGGCAAGTTTGCAGTTGTGATGGCTGACCCACCCTGGGATATTCACATGGAGCTGCCCTATGGGACCCTGACAGATGATGAGATGCGCAGGCTCAACATACCAGTACTGCAGGATGATGGCTTTCTCTTCCTCTGGGTCACAGGCAGGTAATGCAGTTCAAAGATATGTAGGTATGGGCAGATACAGTATAGAGTGAGTACTGGGTGGGGATAAAATCCTGGGTTTTCCTAGCCCTGCTATTAAATACATGACTGAGTCAGCCTTTTTTACCTACTGAGATCTAATGCCTGTTTATAACACAAATGATACATGAATTCTATGTTAACTCTACATTTGTTGCTTGTGAAAGGTAAGGTCATTGAGAATAGATACTATGTTTTATTTTTTCATTCTTAGATCCATTCTGTTGCCCTAATGGTGTCTCTCATGTAAATGTTCACTGAATGTCCACTGAAAACAACACATATATCTTGAAGGGAGAAGAAATATGGGCATGGAAATGGCTGTTTAACCCTTATTTCTTTCTAGGGCCATGGAGTTGGGCAGAGAATGTCTGAACCTCTGGGGGTAAGTAACGATCATTGTGTTGCTTTGTTTTGAGGGAAATAAGTACATAATTAACTGTAGTTGATATGTGTTCCTTTCTTTCAGAGTATTATGTGATTCCTTGCCTCTGTAGAATAGATGGCACCACCCCTAAACTGTGAAAGCCTGATTAAAGCTCTAATTCTTTTTCTTATACCCCACAGTTATGAACGGGTAGATGAAATTATCTGGGTGAAGACAAATCAACTGCAACGCATCATTCGGACAGGCCGCACAGGTCATTGGTTGAACCATGGGAAGGAACACTGCTTGGTGAGCAGCAGTGGGGCCCAATTCAATAGGTGGAGCAAAAAATAGGAATTGTTTGATTTCTTATTGAGAAACAGTTCAAATGCTGGGGTTTCATAAGGTAATCTGTTCTTTGCTAAGCAGGTTGGTGTCAAAGGAAATCCCCAAGGCTTCAACCAGGGTCTGGATTGCGATGTGATCGTAGCTGAGGTATGTACTTTGCCCAGGCATCCAAAGATCCACATTTTAAAACTGCTATCAGTTATTCTAGTCAGGTATATTCTTATCCCAGGTTTTCTCATTGGGATCATAAACATAAATGGAAAGGGCTAGAATTGCAATCTTGGGTTAACTTAAAAGTAGCTAGAGCTTTTATTTCCTAGGTTCGTTCCACTAGTCATAAACCAGATGAAATCTATGGCATGATTGAAAGACTGTCCCCTGGCACTCGCAAGATTGAGTTATTTGGACGACCACACAATGTGCAACCGAACTGGTAAGGTGACCAGAGAACATGCTAGCCCCCAAAGGCAAAACTGTTTATGGTCAAGGACAGAAGTTAGTAGAGCTTCACCTCACATTCCACTAGTCTATAAATGGGCTTCAGAGGATTCTTAAGCAACCAACATTCATTGGGAACCCAACAGGTTTTAAGATTTAAACCACTGCTCTTAAGGTCTCCACTGTTACAACCTCAAGATCTTCGTTATTCTATGGGATGTACTGAATCTGCCCCCTGGTGGTTACTGAGAATCTGTGTAATCTGTCAACAATTTTAATCTTTCATCCTGTTAGTAGAGCTTTAAAAGACGTGCTGCTAGCATTTCACTAATCCAAAGAATACTCACTGGCAGCAGCAACTTTGTGAAGTAGGCCTGGTTAAACTAAGTTATTGACCCTTAATTAGTACAGATCCAGCCTTTTTTAACACCAGAATCTGTGCCCAATTTCTAACCAGCCATACTACCATATACTATACTAATATTAAGATCTTTTTAAAAGAATTGGCACAAATATTCAATGAGATGATAGGCAGTCTTAATAAAAAGTACACATCTTTTAACATTATTAAGCCTTTAAATTCCAGGATTTTGATTTGCCCCATCTTTCCCCTTGCTTCAGGATCACCCTTGGAAACCAACTGGATGGGATCCACCTACTAGACCCAGATGTGGTTGCCCGGTTCAAGCAAAGGTATCCAGATGGTATCATCTCTAAACCTAAGAATCTATAGAAGTACTTCTAAACCTAAGCAGCCATAGCCATGGCTCTTGCAGGCTGCACCTGAAGAGTAATATTTGTACAATAGTTTTTTTTCCTTATTTAAATAAAAGTTTGTATTGTAGTTGGGATTTCAAGGTCAAGTTCTGGCTCTGCCACTTAACAGTGTGTGATCTTGTGTAACTCATCTCTCAGTATGATTACTTATACGTAAACTGGGAATATTACCTACCTCATGGGGTTGCTGTAAGGGTTCAAACTAAATGCATGGAAGGCATTAAAATATTGATTATACTGTATAGGATCAAAGTGATTAGCAATTAGTGCTAGTAAACACGGTAATCAAGAAGGGGTTTCTCTGGGACAACATTTCTCAAGGTAAGATTTGAGTTTCATTTAAGATTATCATCACTAGGCCTATCATGCTCGAAATGTTGCTTATTCTGTTACAACTATGTGGCTTTGCTAGTCTATTATTCATTCGTTTATTTCTAAGAAAAATGAAATAAGCACATCTTACATTAAATTTAAATAAGTGCCCAGAGTATGCAGAGAATTAGCCTATATATTATATAAGTGAAAACACCTCTGGCCTATCTTTTAAAAGATGTTTCATCAAACACAAGTGAACACAACTTCTTTAGACTTTGGTGAAACCTCTTATATTAAGGATATAGAGTTCTGCCTTTTGCACTCATAAACTGTGATAACTGAGATAAGGAAGAGCATTGACTACAGAAATACTGTTGCAGAGAAATAAATAAAAGACGCTCCTAGGTGATGTTATTTTCTCTACAGCCCAGTGTGCTTACTATGTTGAAAACCTTTGTTCTCAAAATAATGAATGTGCAGATGTGACAGTAATAGTTCCCTGTTTAAGAGGTAACCTTTAATGCAGCCTTTTTTTAGCCCCTTTAAAATGGATGCACACAGTGATGTTTCCTCCTAGGCTCAAAGCTGAGTATTATCCTATCGTTTTAATAGTATTTTAGGCAAGTCCTATGACAATTATACCAACAAGTTTTCCTCAAACAATTCCCCACCCCTAGCCACCACCCCTATGTTCTGCTTGTTCATATGCCCTTCACCCTTTCCTCTGTTATTATCACTGATATCTCTGCTTGTATGTGAAAGTAAAAAGCAATTCCAGCAAACTCAATGGCCCTGCTTCATAGCCTGGCCCCTGTAGAAGAGAGAGAAAAGGGGAGAAACGTGAAGGACATAAAGGACCATCATGGGTTGAGATCAGGCACTACCAGAAGCCCAGCTTGTCTTAAAAACAGGCTCGGTGGACATGTTCCCAGCAGGTAAGTCTTCACTGGCTTGGAGAACAGGACTATTTCACGAACACTACTGTGTTTGAGTTTCTAGAGGCTACCCAGGCCAAGAAGACATCCCTAAGAAAGAAAAAGATACACACAAACTCAGAATTACAGCCTAGATACATTCTTTTTAAACTTTGTCTTAAACAAATAGGTTGACAGATATCACCCAACAGGAATATAAGGGCAGTGGGCCTAAGAGTCAGAAGTATAGGCAATCCTAATTTACTTTGGAGGATTTGAGATAGGAAATACCAATGCCTTGTTTCATGGATGTAGGTCAATCTCAGGAAAATTGGGGAAATGGGCAAAATCTTCAGAACGTCTTCCCTTTCCCCCTATACTTAGCACCTTATTGTGCTACTCACCACCTATCCATTCCTTCTCAAATTCTAATTCCCTAAGAGGTCTGATTTGCACTAAGGAGATAAGCTAAACTAATAGTCAGTCACCAGCAGCTTGATGTGTCATATTTTTAAAGAGCACACACAGAGGTAATGTACCTGAAAAGTGTGAACTGCTCATTATGTCATCTTTATCTACATGGCAAATGTAAGCTCTTTTTAAGCAGGGGAACTTCTCTAGTAGCTTCTACAATCAGATGTATATAGCAGCCTACTCTACCTAAGGAACGGTGGTACTGATGATATGCTCAGGGTTACTGTGTTTTCCAACACAGTTAATTTAGCCATACTTGAATTGTCAGGAGGGGAACTGAGCTCACCTGCAGTGCTTCACCACGCACTCATTGCTGCAGTACTCATTGTCCCAGTCCTTACTCACAACGGGAGGGTTCTCACAGCCGGACCTCACACATCGAGGCTGGGGTGAGAGCGTCACAGGAGACCCACTCACCAATTCAACATCCATTTGAGAAGGAGACTCAACCTGTGAGAGGGAGAGAGCACCAAAGATGGATTGGATTGCTACTTACCTAGCTACCAGCTAGTCAAATTAACTCTAGGATCCAGTGGAGCAACAGGTGTTACAGTCCCTCACAGACGGGGGTACAGTTCCAAGAGAAGGTGAGTTCTTGGTCTTCTCTATATCCAGCTTTAGAATTGTGCCATGCAGATTGACATGAAGATGCTTCCTATAAGGGGAATGCTGCCATACTGCTAGTGTTTAATCTTAATTTTACCGATCACTGACTTTATTCTACAGTTGAATAATCTTCCTCTGAAAATATCAAATCAATAGAATGTGAGTAGAGGTTGGGTCACCTCAACTAAGATCAGAGACTAAGAAGATAAAATGTGGTGCCATTAGCAAAAAGGAAAAAAACTTAGAGATTAATAGTTTCCTGGTTTTGCAGGGGTGGGGTGGGGTGGTATTTTTCTTTAAAATGACTGCTTCATTAATTGTGGAGCTACAGTCACAAACAGACCCATATTTCAAAATGACTACTGGTCAGGTACAAGTTAAAACTAGGATAAATTGGCATGTTTGTTTCTGAAAAGACTCAATGATACTAACCAGTTGAATTTTTCTACCTGTATTCCCTACCCATCCCCTTACTTAAAAACATGAAGCCAAGCAGTCAAGGTTTGGGAGAAATGGAAGGATTTATCTCCAAAGCTTTGGATCCTTGGGTAAGACACCTGAAAAATAACTCTATGCTTAGGCTATATCTTTAGTTGACTACCGTTATTACTTCTGCTTAGTTAAGGAGTAGTCTAGGATAGGAGGCCCTCTTAATGTTTCTCGCCAAGAACACTACAGAGTATCTTGCAGGGAACTGACAGGATATTTCATACGCCTAGTTGTGCCAGGCATTAAATGCTAGTAGCAACCCCTGCTTTTATTAGATCAACCAAAAATGCTTACACATTTTCACTGGTCTAGAGGAAATACTTGAAAACATAGGCTCACCTCAGGAACTACATCTGTGATCATCTCACAGATTGTCTCAGGAGAGGTTTCCTCCACTGTGTGGGTCTCAGGGCTGCTGTTCACAGGCCGCTCCGGACTCCTTTCTACAGGTGGTGGAACCAAGGTAGTCTGCATTTTTAGAGTGGGCGGAGGCACAAGCTTGACCTGCAGTGGCGGCGGCTGCTGCTGTAGATTGATTCGGAATTTCTGAGGCGGGGGCTGCTGCATGGCCTGCAGCGGGGGAGGCTGCTGGAGAATGGCGACTTGTTGCTGAGTCGGGGGCTGAGGCATCTGCTGCAACGGAGGGGGTTGTAGTCGGGGCGGAGGCAGTTGCATGGAAGCTGCTGCTGCAGCTGCTGCCTGCAGCACTGACCGAGTGACGATCTGGGCTTGCTGACTAGGCTGGATAGTAGCTGTACTGGTTTGGCCTAGTTGGATCCCCCGGGAGGTCACCACTGTGGCTGGGATAACGGTAACCATCCCTCCTTGGGACATAGTAATAGAAGAGGGCAACATCTGTTTGGTAATAATCAACTTGGTAATATTGGGCTGGCCTCCAGCCCCAGAAGATGCCTGGTTTGCCACATAGGATGAAAGAGTGGAATTAACAACAATGGAAGGAGACAGGGCAGGGGGCTCTGTTGAGGCTGCTGCTGGAGAGGCTGGGTCAGCAGTAGTCACAGGAGGTGGAGAAGGAGTCTGTGATGGGGGCGCTGGATCCAATTCCACTGTTTCCACAGTAGCCTAAAAGAAGACCAAAAAAAAAAAAAAATCAGGAGATTTACTCTCTTCCCTAGGACATACTCACTCTAATCACCTCCCAAGAAAAGATACATCACAGATTGGGGGGGGGCGGGGGGGACGAAGAGAAAGAAAGAAAAAAGAGCAGCCATGTGTCTGCCTGGCTAAAGTAAACAATGAAAATAGACTGTTTGGCAAGGTTTATGATGGAAACAAATGGGAAACCTGTTACATATTTTTGAGCTTTTAATACTATATACTATTAATAGGTTCCACAGGTTTTTGGTGGTATTTACTTCTTATAATGCTCTAAAAATCTTTTTATTGGTTTAAATATCCACCTACCCCAATCTTCTTACCTGACACTCTTGACTGTCTTTATAAGCAGCCAGAGCCTTCAGATACTCTTTCTTAGCAGCTTCAGTTTTCCTCTTATACACCTGCATGAAAGACAGACTGTTGAGAAAGTCCACAAACTCCTAGTAAAGACTGATAATCCTACATTATTCATCAGTGAAAGACAATTCATCTCAGCCTAAATATTGCCAACTCCTGAAAGCTAGTAATCAAGTCAGCCACCATGGCAGACTTTCCAGTGACCATGCATCTGAAAGCCAGCCAATCAACAGTAGGCTTGCAGAATAACTACACTTCTAAAGCCAACAGCAATCCTTGCTCACACTTGTGTAACCAAAACAAATCCTGACCCCCAATAAGATGAGTAGTCTGCTTAGTCTGGGATTGTGTCTAACCAGTATACTTTCCCTTAAGGAATGTGCTAAACTGTTTGCAATGATAGCCACAAGAATTCTTCCTGTGCCGCATACCTAGTCTTCCATCAACAGCTGAAACTTATTTCCCATTCCTTTGAGTTGGGGCTAGCTCTGTGAGTTGCTTTAACCATTAGAATGTGGCTGAATTGACACAAAGAGAACTTGGGGACATCTGTTTTTGTTCTCTTGGAATACTGCTCTAACTCTGCCATAGTGTAAAGAAGCCAGTCTAGCCTATTTGGAGGATGAGAGACCACGTGAAAGAGAACCAAGGCATTTCAGCCAACAGGTAGCACCAACTGCCAGACACGGGAGCAAGGTCATCTTGATAAGCGATACCAGCTGTTGTTTGGGTACGACTGTAGGAATGAGCCCAGGTAAGAACACCAGGAAAAACACCCAACCAATTTACAGAATCATAAGAAATAATAAATTGGGGACTTCCCTGGTGGTCCAGTGGTTAAGAAATAAGAAGACCTGGGGAGTGTAGGGTAATAATTATAGCCATCTTCAATTTCAACTGTATCTTATATTTATGTAGTATCACAATTTTCATTTGTTTAATCCAGGTTAAATTTAGGGAGATTAACTATAGTTCTCAAGTTTATATGAGGCCAATGAAAAAATTCAAACTGGACTGTGGATTTTAGAGTTAGCTACAGCATGCAACTCACCAAAGAACAGCCTAATTTTACAGACAGAAAAAAAAGGCATAGAAAAGTTAGATTCAGTGTTTTTTATAATAATTTTAAAAAATTTTGTTTTTATTTATTTTTTAAAATATTTATTTGGCTGCACGGGGTCTTAGTTGTGGCATGTGGGATCTAGTTCCCTGACCAGGGATTGAAGCCGGGCCCCCTGCATTGGGAGCATGGAGTCTTGGCCACTGGACCACCAGGGAACTCCCTATAATTTTTAGATGGGTATTTGGGATTCAGTGTATGGCTGCAACTTTTAAGACGAAGGATGATCTTGAATGCCATTAACAAAGAGCTGATATAAAATAAGAACACATAAGAAAGTTAAAACTTGAACATTCACTAACCACTCGTTCCTCGTTATCTGCTCACCTGTTTTTGCTCCTCTCCAAGACTGTCCCACATAGAAGCCACAATTTTTGAAACCTCCCCAAAAGTGGCATTGGGATTCTGTCCCTTGATGGCAGCCTGTGTGTCACGAAAGAATAAAGCATATGCTGAAACTGGTTTTTGAGGTTCATTAGGATCTTTCTTTTTTCTCTTCTTTGGGGCCTTTTGCTTTTTCCCTGCTTCCACCACAACTGTCTTCTGGCTGGGAAGTTGCTGTGGGGGGAAAAGAGAGAGAATTACAAGAAGAAGAAAAGTATCATGTCGGGAGAACTGAAAGAAAAGGACTTTTATATGGGGTGAACTAGTCACATGAATGGAATTCTCAGAAATGCTAAAAGTAGAGGCAATAGGATTAAGACAGTAAAGTATGTGAGGACCAATAAGAATGGAGATTGGAAGGAGCATTATAAACTATAAATAGAGAGGCAGGACCCCATACCCAGAAAAGAGCAGAGGAGACAGCAGGGCAGGAGTAAAGAATACTTAGTAGGATCTGTAGGTCAAGAGTTTTATCCCAGAATAATATGGCAGATTTGATTTTGGCAGGGAATGCCTCACCCTCCGGAATTCCTCAACACCATCCTCATGAAGTGAACTAGTAGGTGAAGGTGTGGTTGAAAGACGATCCTCAGGTGACTGGGCAGGTGGCAGGATGGTGCCACCCCCTAAGCTCAAACCAAGCTGAGAACTCAGTTCTGACTGATCAATGGTGGTCAACTGGCTATGCCCCATCAAGCCAGATGTCATGTCTGTCATTGGTACATCAATTGTAACAGGTGGATTGGCGCTATACTGAGTTCCTATAGAATGATCCAAGTCCTGAGAGAAGCAGAAGGACTAATTAAACACTAAATATAAAAAACACTACCCTTCCCTTCCCCCCACTGGAATTCAGGACAATTTATAAGCCCTCTGCTTACCCAGAATGTATCATCATTTAAACAAACATGAAATAATTTGTCTACGTAGAAAACATTAAGCTTTTTAATAAAGTACAGAAATTACAAATTGAGTACTAAGTCACTTCTTTGTACTCAAAGGCCTATTCCAAAATAACTAAAAATAACCAAAGAAGTCATAATTTTGGACAAGTTAATTTAAAGAGCAAGTAAGTTATTCAGTAATCTAGAGACAGTGATGACACACAGGGGAAAGAAAAACTTTCTCCCTGTACCCTCCTAAATAACGGCTGTTAAAGTTGCGATACACAGGCAAATCAGAGTGCATAAGGGCAATGTTAGAGATGTTTGGCATCAAGTATAGTGTGTGAAGATGTGCTACTAATGAGATGTGCTGGAGAAGCCCAAATACACTGATTTATAACACATACTAATCCACAATTAATACTTTTGGTTCAGACAGTTTTTTGAATACATCCCTCAACATGACAGCAGTCACACTCACACACTTGAATCCTAGGATATGAAAGCCATAGTAGTAGGGAAAAAACTTTTCTTTCAAAAATCCCAATAAATCATTTTCATTTCAGGGTTAACACTAGACATTTTACAATTTTAAACCATTTTTCAAGTAAAATTGATTCAGATGATAAATCTTACTTATTCAGGGGAAACGAGGTCTTTGTTGGTGAGTCTTTAGCCAGAAGAATGGAAAATAAGTACTACCCAAGTGTAGCAGGGAATAGAGTTACTTATGTCTCCCCTAACACCATGCCCATGAGCTTGGGTAAGCCTGATAATGTCTTGCCCCTTACCATGGTCAAGCCCCCACTCAGGAGCCCCCCGCCCTGCTCCATCAAGCCATGGGTCATGCCCACAGGCATGTCCAATGTCTGGACCCCATACTGGGCTGAAAAGCTGCCATCCTGAGAGGAGGAAGGGTCTGCCAGGTCATCAAAGTGGCCAACCACATCTGAGACAGCCAGTGAGGGATCAGAATCCAAGGAGATAGGGGGGATTTCAAATTCTTCATCACCCAGGCTTGGTGTATGGAACGTCTGTAGGGAGGAAAAAAGGGAAAAAGACTTAGTGGGAAGAGGAGGAACTGCATACTGCTAAGTGAAGAACATGGCTGAGTACTGGAGATTCTCAGTGTACCTCTTTTTGGCCTGGATCCCATTTCTGTTATCAATTTCCTAGGACCTATGTAATTTTACAAATCTTCTTCCTCATATCCTTGGCCATATGTCACATACAAGGCTGCCAACATCAATCACAATTTTCAATTCTTTTATCTCTTTTCTACCTTTACCATCTTGGTTGTCCTAAACTATTTTGCCTATTGGTCTAATGAATGATTCTTTCAGCACCATTAGTAGGGACCCAACCTTTATAACCTGTTTAGCTATGATGCTTAAAATCTCTCTAAAGATTCTAATAGATAGCAGTTATTTCATACTTGCTACACCTGAACTGTTAGACCACAGAAATTCATTGTCAACCAGACAATTATACTTTGACTGTTGTTTTAGGTTCCTTTGAAGCAGATCCTAAAAGGATCATGGGAACTTTATGCCCTCTAAAATATATGCACTTAAGAGTTTCCTACCTCTTCTCCATTTTAGAAATCATGATACTAACAACAAATAAGATTTCCATTTGTACAAGATTTTTGGAAAACCCAACAATGTGAAGATAAGGATAATAGTGAGGAGAAAAACCTTCATTAAGAGATATAGCCAGAGGGCAAACTGGTTCTCTAACAGTTCCTGAACACATTCCTGTCTTGCTCTGAACAAGCCTTCCTGCAAGAAAGGAAGAAAAAGATTACTCCAGCTGAAGACCCAATCCCTTCCTCTGATTCCAACTACAATAATAATATACTATTTCTATTCTGAATGAGGCCACAATTCACGGAGCTAACAGACCAATGTCTGACCTAAGATACATTAAATGCTATGGTTCCTTTTGACACTAAAAAACTAAAATGGCAGCATCTGCAGCAATAGAGCATTAATAATGGCAAGAGACTTTGGTGTCACAGAGATCTGGGTTCAAGTCCCTTCTCTGCCACTTACTATATGACCTTGAATGGATTTTCCTCATGTATAAAATGGGACTTGTAATGGTAATCTCCTTATATGGTTATTATGAGGATTTATGGGATTTAGTACACAAAACTTTATCACATGGCCTGATATATATAACTGCTTAATGATAATATGCATATCCTAATCATTATTAACTTGCCACCTGCCCCAACCAATTACCACAGATTGCTGGAATTTTAGAAACTTTAAATTCTATCAACCTTGTCACATGGCACAGTAAATACCAACTGATTCAGATCAAATTAAATAGGTACCCACAGTTTTGGGGTTTTTTCATGATTAAGTAAAGCATTCTTTAGGAATTCCTCAAGGTTTTTCCAAACCCAGAAAGGGTCTCACTAATATCACCATTTTTAAATTTTGCTAGAAAGAATATTTCCAGCTAGTAAAACTAGGGAGAAAGTATGTCTGTGAAATGCTCGATTTCTCTGAAATCACATCACACTGAGAGAAGTTTCCTAAACGACAAAAAGATATGTATATAGCTTCATTTCTATATTTTCCTCCTCCAAGAGCCTTACTATTTTACTTAGCATGGTAAAAATTTGTGATATAACATGAGAGGAGCATACATAAAGAGCACGGGAGCAGACAATTCTTTAGGAAAAACTAAAACTCTCCCCAAGAACTGAACTTTTCTCAGTACACAACTCACTTTTGTTATTGTGTGGAAGTTCTTAACTTCAGGTCCATGATTTTTTCCTGAGATTTCAGTTTAAGTTCATGTGTGCATTTTTCAGGAAGAAGAGTACAAAGATTTTTACCAAATTCTCATGCAAACAAACAAAAGTTACAGGGGCAGGAAAAAGGACCTGGGGAAACATTTACTGTACTAGATTAATAGTTGTATAATAGTGGTCTGCAATTTTTTAAGAAGATACAGCAAAAGTAAAGCAAAAAATGACTATCCTATTCTGCTTACCACAACAAATAAAAAAGCAACTCTGCCAAGATATGAAAATGATACTATTA
Source organism: Eschrichtius robustus (assembly GCF_028021215.1). Classification (NCBI taxonomy): domain Eukaryota; kingdom Metazoa; phylum Chordata; class Mammalia; order Artiodactyla; family Eschrichtiidae; genus Eschrichtius; species Eschrichtius robustus. The sequence continues at coordinate 75,593,853 of NC_090824.1, forward strand.
ATGAGAACTGAAAAAGAATAAAAACTCATATCCAAAACAAGAGACCAGCGTTCTGCAAAGGACTAGCCCTCATAAACTATCTGGCGTGCTCTCATGGACTACACTAAAAAACCAGACATGTAGAGACTCCATTGTAACCAATTAACAAGACATTCTTTCTATGTACCACCCCCCGGAATGTGGAAACAGCTTTGTTATTCAGTGTCTGTGGCTTTAATGGTATTTTTTTTGGATTTTGTTTTATTTGTTTCTTCCTTTAAAAAAGAAGAGTAAAATAATGGCAGTGCTCAAGAATACAGAAAGGTAAACCACACACATACTAGAATAGAGATCCACTCTAAATCTTTTACTACCACAAGTTATCTGTAAGATTATGGGTAAATCCAATATCTAAAGTTATTTTATTTTAGTGGATTCACCACATAACTAAATCATACTCTAGACTGTCAAACATAAAATAAAGATAAAACTGTAGCAAATATTAAAGTAAAAATAAATGATTTGGACACAGAAGGAGGAAATAGGAACATGATGCTACCTTCTCAACTCAGCTTTTGTTTCCTTCTCTGTTAAATTCCTGGGCCTTTATGAGGAAGAAAGCAGTTTGGGAATTACAGTTTATAAGCAAGGATGCTTAGCTATTGAGAGAACCAAAATATAAAAAAATACCATTTCCCTACCTTTTCACATTTCTCTATATCAAAACACACAATCCAGTATCTTTTTATTTTTTTAATGAGAAGAATACCTTTTTTTAATTTATTACTATTATTTTAAATTAATTTATTTAATTATTTTTGTCTGTGTTGGGTCTTCATTTCTGTGCGAGGGCTTTCTCTAGTTGCGGCAAGTGGGGACCACTTCATCGCGGTGCGCGGGCCTCTCACCATCGCGGCCTCTGTTTTTGCGGAGCACAGGCTCCAGACGCGCAGGCTCAGTCGTTGTGGCTCACGGGCCCAGTTGCTCCGTGGCATGTGGGATCTTCCCAGACCAGGGCTCGAACCCGTGTCCCCTGCATTAGCAGGCAGATTCTCAACCATTGCACCACCAGGGAAGCCCCAGTATTTTTTTAAGTACTTTCTTGTGTAGATTATTCATTTTAAGGAAATTTATTTTAATCAAACACCTATTTATTCAACATTACCCCGGTACTAGATTATTAAAATAGTTTAATTGTTCTTAAAAACTAATACAGTAGTGAAAATTTTAACTATTCAGCCTGAAATCATTAACTGGTTCTAATGATTGCTTTTCCTAATTAAGGATAGTTATCTTTATAACTTATTTCCCCAGAGTGCTCAAAGCACAATATCATTATTTAAGTGCCAACCTAAACAAGAGAAACAGAAAGATTAAACTCCCTTCAGATTATACAGCTTTCCTATCTCAAGCAATGCTGTAATAAATGCTAAGCCTTCCTCTCTGGACACGTACTTTTAAAAAATTATTATTATTTCTTATTTTACTGAGGCATAACTTATGTAAAGCACATACATTTTAAGTGTATGGCCCAATGAATTTTTACATACGTAAACACCCCATTAACTATCACCCAGATAAAGATACAGAACATTTCCATCACTCTAAAAGGTTTTCTCATGCTCCTTCCTAGTCAATACTCCCTTCCTTCCACAACAGGTAGCAGTATTCTGATCTCTATCAGCATAGTTTAGTGTTGTCTATTCTTGATCTTCATTAAAAAATGAACTCATGAGGACTTCCTTGGCAGTCCAGTGGTTAAGAGTCCACGCTTCCACTGCAGGAGGCACGGGTTTGATCCCCGGTCAGGGAAGTAAGATCCCGCATGCTGTGAGGTGCGCCGTACCCACCCCCCTGCCAAAAAAAAGAACTATTATAGTGTCTACCCTTTTTTGTCTGGCTTCTTTTACTCAGTAATATATTTTTGAGATCACCCAGGTTGCATTTATTAGTTCATTCTTTTTTATTGCTGTGTTGTATTCCTTTTAACAAATGTATCAGTTTATAGACATCTGGTTTTGTTTCCACTGTTTAGCTATATAAATAAAGTTGCTGGGAACATGTTTCGGTTAGTATATGCACTCATTTCTCTTACGTATATATCAAGGAGTGGAATTACCAGGTCACAGGGTAGGTATATGTTTATCTTTAGTAGATACTGCTAGTTTTCCAAAGAGGCTGAATCAATTTAAACTCTCACCAGCAATGATTAAGAGTTACCTATATCCTTGCCAACTCCTGGAATTGTCAGTCTTTTAAATTTTCAACATTCTGATGGGTGTGAAATGGTATCTCATTATGATTTTAATTGGCATTTCCCTGATGAGTGACAATGACGATGACACTTTTTCATACGCCTAATGGCAATTTGGATATCCTTTCTTGTGAGGTGCAAGTTTATTTATTTTTTTAAATTTATTTATTTATTTTTGGCCACGTTGGGTCTTCGTTGCAGTGCGTGGGATTCTCATTGCGGTGGCTTATCTTGTTGCAGAGCACGGGCACTAGGCGCGTGGGCTTCAGTAGTTGTGGCATGTGGGTTTCAATAGTTGTGGCTTGCGGGCTTTAGAGCACAGGCTCAGTAGTTGTGGCGCACGGGCTTAGTTGCTCCATGGCACGTGGGATCTTCCCGGACCAGGGTTCGAACCCATGTCCCCTGCACTGGCAGACGGATTCTTAACCACTGCGCCACCAAGGAAGCCCTGAGGTGCGAGTTTAAATCTTTTGCCCATTTTAAAATGGGATTCTTTATTTTATTCTGCAGAAGTATTTGAATATATTCTGAATATGAGCCAGATACATGTATTAAAATATCTTCTCCCAGTCTGTGAATTTCGGGAATTCCCTGGCAGTCCAGTGGTTGGGACTCGGTGCTCTCACTGCCAGGGCCAGGTTTGATCCCTGGTCAGGGAACTAAGATCCCACAAGCCGCATGGTGCAACCAAAAAAAAAAAAAACGTTCTTAATTTCAATGAAGTCCAATTTTTCAACTTTTTTATGGTTAGTACTTTTGTGGATGTTTCTTTTTCTTGCAAGAAAACTCTGAAACTTACTCTTCTAAAAGAAAAAAAAATTTTTAAATTACCTTTATCTCGTTCTAAGACATATTTGGGGTGGCTCACAGTAAGACCAGAAACAACAAAAACCACAAACCAATTGAAATAAAGGAAAAACAAACAAACAAAAAAACTGAAACAACAACAACAAAACCAAACAAACAAGAGGGGAAAGAAACGTGAAGAAGCTGTAATGACAAGGAGAAATGTTAACACTGACAGGGCTCTAGGCTAAAGGAATCCACTGAAATTTAATTATGAGCTTCTTGGCAAAATAGTTTTTTAAAACATTTCTTAAAGTCATAAAAGCAAAAACAAAGGATAGACTCAAACCCGGAAAGTTTCTTGATGAGCCCAGTGTGAAATTTACAACACTCTAAATAAAGAAATTTAAGGACTTCCCTGGTGGCACAGTGGTTAAGAATCCGCCTGCCAATGCAGGGGACAGGGGTTTGAGCCCTGGTCCAGAAGATCCCACATGCCGCAGAGCAACTAAGCCCGTGCGCCACAACTACAGAGCCTGTGTTCTAGAGCCCGCGAGCCACAACTACTAAGCCTGCACGCCTAGAGCCCGTGCTCCGCAACAAGAGAAGCCCAGCACTGCAACAAAGAGTAGCCCCGGCTCGCCGCAACTAGAGAAAGAGTAGCCCCCCCTTGCTGCAACTAGAGAAAGCTCTGCAACTAGAGAAAGCTCTCGCGCAGCAATGAAGACACAACGCAGCCATAAATAAATAAAAAGAAATTTAAATTTTGGAGACCTGATTCAGAAGAAATTGGCAATGATGCGTTTTCATGTGGATGAGACCAATGTGAAAGTTACAACACTCCAAACAGTGAAATTAAACCATGGAGATATCACTCAGAAGAAACTAGCAATGAGACCGCAAAGCATCAAACAGATTTTTGTTTTATATTGTTTCTAAATTTGCGGCTTATTTGATTCACACTTTCCCTGGCCTAGGAGAATAATAATGAATAGTAATCACGACAAAGCAGTTAAAAAAAAGCAGCAAATGCGCCTTGCCAATCTAATTCTCATCCATGAAAACATTAAATTTTGTTACAAGTTCATTCAACAGCAATTGATAATTCTAGATACAAAACACTGATGCAGATGGTTTACACAACGTTTTTAAAAAAACTAAAATCCTCAAAAGAGAGTAAAAAGTTCAAGACTTCAGTTTCTCAAAGACCGAAAAATTAATTTTTCTGTTCCATCTTACTCTTTTTCCTTGCCGAAGCAAATGATACACGCTTACGACAACATTTCAACTGAAACTTTTCCACGAATACTAAAAGACCTCACCATGATCATTACTTCTACTTCACATCATCATAAGAAACTGTTATTACAGCCATTTGACAGCTGGGGAAACTGTGACATACAAAGGTGAAGTAACCTGCCCAAACTCTGAGTCACTGGCAAACAGAAATGCAGGGTCTACTCAACTCCCTTCATGTTTTCTGGCAACTATTACCTTTCATCCTGTCACTAGCAAAACAAGCTAATACCATATAAGTAAACATAACTATTAACTTTTCCAAAAATCACTGGGTAGGAAATTTAACTGAAGCAAAGACCCCTTCAACAGTATGTTTTAAGAATGAACACATTCCACAGTTAACCTGTTAGGTAAATTCCTTCCCTCTCTCAAATTTCTTTGGCTTAAGCATTTTCTCCCCGCTGCGATCTCCCAAGATTATTGTAGTTATTTCTCCCCCACGAAAGGAGACAATTCCACTCTGTATTCCAATCCAGAATCACTCTGAAATAGGTTCGCTCTTTTCCAACGTCCTGCTTTTCTGATGACAGCAGCTTCCCGGGCCTTCCCCATAGTCCTCATAGCCTATGGAGGGCACCTGCCACTTTTCTCCAAACATCAATCGCGGCCCCCCTTTCCCAACACCCGGCCCCTGGCGTCCGCGCTCTCCTCCCCACCACCCCGCCCCGCCGCTGCCTCACGCCCTCCCCCCGCAGCGTCGGCAGCTCGTGCTCACCTCGGCCCCTGACAGGAAGGGGTGCGAGGGCCCTGTGATCGTCAGGTAATTGTCATTTCCTCCGGGAAACTGGAAACCAAAAGAAAGCCGCGGGGATAAGTTAGGAGAAGCAGGGAGTTAGCTCGGAGCGACAGATTCTGACCCCGAAATTATGACAACACTCCCCAAACCCCGCTCTCTCTCCCCTCCCGTCAGCAGCCTCTCCGCCCGGCTTCCCGCCTCTGCTTCAACCCCGTTAGCCGCGCTCTCTCGCCAGCCTTCTAAGCTCTGAGAAGCCTACCTCCATCTTCACACAACGCCTACCACGGTCTCAGTGCCCTCATCGCTCCCACCGCCCCACTGGACACGGAACTGCCGTCACTTCCGCAACGACGTGCGTCGCTCTCCGCTGATTGGAAGGAGCGTCGTGGGGCTGTTGCGAGTCAGCCCGGGAAGGTCGAGCGCACTGAAAGGCTAGCTATCGCCCCCTGGACCTTGGTGGGATAATGGCAGGTAGGAGTGTTACAGGCGTCCCCGGAGGTGGTGTCTGGGTATTACCGTCGCTCCGACCGAAAGGGGATTTCGAGGGAGAGCAATAGAGACGTGATCTGGGCTAGAGGGGCCGGAGGTCGATAGATTGAGTGGCTAGAGAGGCCGGAGGTAAGGGGCTGTAGAAGTCGGGCGGACCCGGAATTCAGAGGAAACGGGACCATGACTTATGCTTATCTCTTCAAGTACATCATCATCGGGGACACAGGTAACCCGCGGGCGACAGCCCTCAAGCTGGGGCGGGGATTCGAAGCACCGAAATCGGGTCTTGGGGGCGGGACTCATTCAGTGGGCTGGGCGAGTAAGTGAAGCGGGGGCGGGGCGGGCGGCCGGGGGCGGGGCTCGGGGTTCCGGGCTCCGGGCTCCGGGCTCCCCGCTCCCCTTCCCGAGTCCCGGACGCCCCGACACTGGACTGTTCCCGGGCGGCGTAACTCCTAGAACGCGCGTCCTTTTCTTTCAGGTGTGGGGAAGTCATGTCTCCTCCTGCAGTTTACAGACAAGAGGTTCCAGCCTGTCCACGACCTCACAATAGGTAAGTGCATGTACCTGTCCTAGAATAGGTTATGAAATATGTCTAGCTAAAGTGGAAAGTTAGCAGCCTTTGGTGTTCGAAGTAAAAAGTTACCTCTCCCTATTTTTGAACTAGTCTAAAGTTATGTTTAGTGAAGTGTGACTAATCAAATGCTGATAAATGGGGAGTAGTGTAATGGGGAGTAAGTAATTGAAAGGTAACTTTAAATTTAGAGATGAGCGTGAGGTATGGATTAGTTGCTGTAGAATTTTTTTTTTCCAAATGCAATTTGTATGTCTGTGGAAAATCCCACGGAAACATAACTATTCAAAAACTCACCTTGCTTTGTGGTAAATTAGTGCGAACCTCACATGTGTTTTTTCAAAGTAATCACTATTATATAGATTTTGTGTGTGTGTTGGAAAAGAGGAAGCAAATTGAAGAGCCATCCCAGACTTAGAATTAAAAGGTACATGAAACTAATAACTTTTGTTTTAAAGAAAAGAGTATGATAGAGTTCAGAGACACACTGGTGATCCTGGGAAGTATGAACATCTTCCACACATTTGTGATAAGGCATGGCCTGCTGGGGCTTTAACAGCCCCTTCCGCATAATCTCCATAACTCAAGCCCCCCAAAAAATATATGTGTAAAACTAGCCTTCTTGCCATGCAGATGCAGTTTCAGAATAAAATCCCTAGCTCCCATTCTTACTATATTGCCACTTCCAAGTCCCACCTTATGGAAGTCTAAGCTACTACTGATCCCAAAGGACTTATTCAGAAATATCTAATGAGGTTAGAAAAGGATTTAGAGGATAGTATCAACAGGAAAATATTTTTGCAAATGATTATTAAGTGCACAACCACTCTGTGCTAGGTGCTAGTGATACAGTGCTTAACAAGGCAAACACTGTGCCTACATTGAAAGCTCCAATGTAGGAGGTGGGGCTGGGGGCATATAATGACAAGTAAATTTAAACTGCAAAAGAGGAAAAGAGGTACCACCTCTATCAAGAGAGGCTGAAAATGGAAGAATGAGCAGGAGTTTGCCAGGCAGAGGGGTTGTGGAGATGAGGGAAAAGTGATCAGGGCAAGAAGGAATAACATGTGCAAAGGCTCAGGAATAACAGAGATCAGGCTACATTTGGAAAACTGAAAGTAATTTAATATGGTTGGAGCATGGAATTTAAAGTGGAGAGTGGGAAGAAATAAGGCTAGAGAATATATTGCAGAGCACAGGCTCCAGACGCACAGGCTTAGTAGTTGTGGCTCACGGGCCTAGTCGCTCCGCGGCCTGTGGGATCTTCCCAGACCAGGGCTTGAACCCGTGTACCCTGCATTGGCAGGCAGATTCTCAACCACTGTGCCGCCAGGGAAGCCCTAGGGATGCAGTTTTGAAACACCTGAAAGTAATGGGAGCAAATGACAAGTTTCAAAACAGAGGAATGAAGTGATCAATCAAGTTTTCCCCAGAGTCCAGTATAGGCTCTGTTTCTTTCTGAATTCAGTTTTCTGTACCAAGATAAACAAGGCAGTTAGATAGAAAATATGTGCAAAATATGAAGGTTTCTGTGTAATTAGAGGAAGTTGCATAAAAGGGGACAAAAGTGTTATTTTTTAATTCTTCCTCATTGAAATTCCATTCTTCTTGTCCAGAAAGAAAACAAGATTAGTGACTTTTTTTTTTTAGTAACTATCACTATTCTTGATGAAGCAGTCCAGAGTAGTAAGAAGCAATTTTTTAATTTGTCTTATTGACTGCAGAACTTTAGAGTTGAGATTCTGGTCCCATTGTGCCTGGGGCCACTGAATAGCAGAAGCTAGATTAGTGCTCTTTCTTACTTGGAAATCAGAAGTCCTGGAGTAAAGTACTGTATAAAAATAGAAAATAGGACAAATTGTTTGACTTATCATCAAGTATTTTTAATGTAAGTAATCTTCAATTTTTAAGTTTTGTCCTGACATTACCTTGAAAGAAGCTGAACGCCAGGTAAACCAAAATCTTTATCAGACTATCTGTTTCCAAACTCCTAGGAGGAAGGCTGTTTTCCAGTGAACTCTGGGAATTATTGGAGACCTGAAATGTTTCATTCTTGAGAACCTACTTCTTAGATAGGTGCTTTTCTAAAACAAAAATTCTAGAATTGCAAAAAGAAATGTTGTTTCATATAGAGGACTAGAGAGTGACTTTGAGAAAATATTAGGAAATATTTTCAAAATTTTTAGAAGTTTTTAAAAAAGTTACAAAATTAAACATTACCTAATAACATTTAAGCATTAAATAATAATGCTAAAAATTTATTCACCTTTTCCTTGATTTCTTAATTAGTTTTATCCCCATGTCTGCTTTTTGGTTATATTTCCGAGGTCATTATCTAGAGCACAGTTTTTAATTCTAGAAGGTAAATAAAACTTCAAGGAGCACAAAATGAATTGGAGCAAATAGGCAGCTGTAATGTGCTTAGTGGTACTAAGTGCAGACAGAGGATGAGTCTTTAGCACATTGAGGAAAAGCATGAAGCTCTCATTCAACATGGCTATTGTTCATTCTTTCTCTTGGTTTTCACTGACAGGTGTGGAGTTTGGGGCCCGTATGGTCAACATTGATGGAAAACAAATCAAACTGCAAATCTGGGATACGGTGAGAGGAAACAAAAATACTTTAGTACTGAATATAATAGTAAAGGCTGATGCAGGGGCAAAGGGCTATGATGGTGGGGCTAATGGTGGAGATCAGAGTAGTAGAAGAGTGAAATCAAAGAGATAGGGAAGCTTTCACTTCCATCTGTAACAGTTACAAATTCTGAATGCCATATCTTTTTGTTTTAAATTACCCAAATAATGTATGCGTTTGCTTTGTAAAAATATTGATTAAATAATCCCAAATTCGGGAATTCCCTGGCAGTCCAGTGGTTAGGACTCTGTGCTTTCACTGCAAGGGCCCAAGTTCAGTCCCTGATCAGGGAACTAAGATCCCACAAGCCACGCAGCATGGCCAAAAAAAAAAAAAAAAATCCCAAATTCATTTGTATTTTACTTTGGAATGCATTTTGATTCTTAGGAAATGAGCCTATCTGACTTTGTAGGAATGGATTATATATCTTGAAACTATATATAATCTGATGCTTCTGTTTGGGGGAGATTAGAAAGCTGTTAATTCTCTTTATCTCTATCTTAATTCTTTGCTGCTTCAGACTTTTTTTTTACTGGGGATGGACAAAGATACCTCAGACTGATGCAGACCAACCCAAATTGAACTGCTCACTCTTTCTAGCTTATTGGCTCACAAACTTTGGTTCAGGAACTTGGATTGAGATTAAGAAGTAAAGTGATTTGATTTTTTTTTTAAAGATTTATTTTATTGATTAATTGATTGATTGATTGATTGCTATGTTGGGTCTTCGTTTCTGTGCTAGGGCTTTCTCTAGTTGTGGCAAGCGGGGGCCACTCTTCATCACGGTGCGCAGGCCTCTCACTATCGTGGCCTCTCTTGTTGTGGAGCACAGGCTCCAGACGTGCAAGCTCAGTAGTTGTGGGCTCAGTCGCTCCGCGGCATGTGGGATCTTCCCAGACCAGGGCTCGAACCCGTGTCCCCTGCATTAGCAGGCAGATTCTCAACCACTGCGCCACCAGGGAAACCCTGATTTTTTTTTAATAGATCTTTATTGGAGTATAATTGCTTCACAATACTGTGTTAGATTCTGTTGTACACCAAAGTGAATCAGCCATATGCATACGCCCTCTTGCATCTCCCTCCCACCCTCCCTATCCCACCCCTTTAGGTCGTCACAAAGCACCAAGCTGATCTCCCTGTGCTATGCGGCTGCTTCCCACTAGCTGTTTTACATTTGGTAGTGTATATATGTCAATGCTACTCTCTCACTTCGTCCCAGCTTACCCTTCCCACTCCCTGTGTCCTCAAGTCCATTCTCTATGTCTACATCTTTATTCCTGCCCTGCAACTAGTTTCATCAGTACCACTTTTTTTTTTTTGGATTCCATATATATGTGTTAGCATTCGGTGTTTGTTCTTCTCTTTCTGACTTACTTCACTCTGTGTGACAGACTCTAGGTCCATCCACCTCACTACAAATAACTCAATTTCATTTCTTTTTATGGCTGAGTAATATTCCATTGTATACATGTGCCACATCTTCTTTATCCATTCATCTGTCGCTGGACATTTAGATTGGTTCCATGTCCTGGCTATTGTAAATAGTGCAGCAATGAACATTGTGGGACATGTCTCTTTTTGAATTATGGTTTTCTCAGGGTATATGCCCAGTAGTGGTATTGCTGGGTCATATGGTAGTTCTATTTTTAGTTTTTTAAGGAACCTCCATACTGTTCTCCATAGTGGTTGTATCAATTTACATTCCCAGCAACAGTGCAGGAGGGTTCCCTTTTCACCACACCCTTTCCAGCATTTATTGTTTCTAGATTTTTTGATAATGGCCATTCTGACTGGTGTGAGGTGATACCTCATTGTAGTTTTGATTTGCATTTCTCTAACAATTAGTGATGTTGAGCATCTTTTCATGTGCCTCTTGGCCATCTGTATGTCTTCCTTGGTGAAATGTCTGTTTAGGTCTTCCACCCGTTTTTTAATTGGATTGTTTGGTTTTTTGATATTGAGCTCCATGAGCTGTTTGTATATTTTGGAGATTAATCCTTTGTTGTTCATTTGCAAACATTTTCTCCCATTCTGAGGGTTGTCTTTTTGTCTTGTTCATGGTTTCCTTTGCTGTGCAAAAGCTTTTGTTTCATTAGGTCCCATTTGTTTATTTTTGTTTTTATTTCCTTTATTCTAGGAGGTGGGTCAAAAAAGACCTTGCTGTGGTTTATGTCAAAGAGTGTTTTTCCTATGTTTTCCTCTAAGAGTTTTATAGTGTCTGGTCTTACATTTAGGTTTTTAATCCATTTTGAGTTTATTTTTGTGTACGGTGTTAGGTAGTGTTCTAATTTCATTGTTTTACATGTAGCTGTCCAGTTTTCCCAGCACCACTTATTGAAGAGGCTGTCTTTTCTCCATTGTATGTTCTTGCCTCCTTTGTAGTAAATTAGGTTACCATATGTGCGTGGGTTTATCTCTGGGCATTCTATCCTGTACCATTGATCTATATTTCTGTTTTTGTGCCAGTACCATACTGTCTTGATTACTGTAGCTTTGTGGTATAGTTTGAAGTCAGGAAGCCAGATTCCTCCAGCTCAATTTTTCTTTCTCACGATTGCTTTGGCTATTCGAGGTCTTTTGTGTTTCCATACAAATTGTAAAAAACTTTTTTTAATTCTGTGAAGAATGCCACTGGTAGTTTGATAGGGATTGCATTGAATCTGTAGATTGCTTTGGGTGGTATAGGCATTTTCACAATATTGAATCTAACAATCCAAGAACATGGTATATCTCTCCATCTGTCTATGTCATCTTTGATTTCTTTCATCAGTGTTTTATAGTTTTCTGAGTACAAGTCTTTCACCTCCTTAGGCAGTTTATTCCTAGGTATTTTATTCTTTTTGTTGCAGTGGTAAATGGGAGTGTTTCCTTAATTTCTCTTTCTGATTTTTCATTGTTGGTGTGTAGGAATGCCAGAGATTTCTGTTCATTAATTTTGTATCCTGCAACCTTACCAAATTCATTGATTAGTTCTAGTAGTTTTCTGGTGGCATCTTTAGGATTTTCTATGTACAGTATCATGTCATCTGCAAACAGTGTCAGTTTCACTTCTTCTTTTCCAATTTGTATTCCTTTTATTTCTTTTTTTCCTCTGATTGCCATGGCTAAGACTTCCAAAGCTATGTTGAATAAGAGTGGCGAGAGTAGGCATCCTTGTCTTATTCCTGATCTTAGTGGAAATGCTTTCAGTTTTTCAACATTGAGTACGATGCTTGCTGTGCGTTTGTCATATGTGGCCTTTATTATGTTGAGGTAGGTTCCCTCTATGCCCATTTTCTGGAGAGTGTTTATCATAAATAGGTGTTGAATTTTGTCAAAAGCTTTTTCTGCATCTTTTGAGATGACCATATGGTTTTTATTCCTTAATTTGTTAATGTGGTGTATCACATTGATTGATTTGCTATATGTTGAAGAATCCTTGCATCCCTGGGATAAATCCCACTTGATCATGGTGTATGATCCTTTTAATGTATTGTTGACTTCTGTTTGCTAGTATTTTGTTGAGGAATTTTGCATCTATGTTCATCAGTGATATTGGTCTATAATTTTCTTTTTTTGTAGTATCTTTTTCTGGTTTTGGTGTCAGGGTGATGGTGGCTTCGTAAAATGAATTTGGGAGTGTTTCTTCCTCTGCAATTTTTTGGAAGGGTTTGAGAAGGATGGGTGTTAGCTCTTCTCTAAATGTTTGATAGAATTTGCCTGTGAAGCCATCTGGTCCTGGACTTTTGTTTGTTGGAATATTTTTAATTATGGTTTCAATTTTATTACCTGTGATAGGTCTGTTTATATTTTCTAATTCTTTCTGGTTCAGTCTTGGAAAATTGTACCTTTCCTAGAATTTGTCCATTTCTTCGTGGTTGTCCATTTTATTGGCGTATAGTTGTTTGTAGTAACCTTTTTTTTTTTTTAAGGATAACTGCAATTTTTTTAAAAATTTATTTATTTATTTATTTATGGCAGTGTTGGGTCTTCGTTTCTGTGCGAGGGCTTTCTCTAGTTGTGGCAAGCGGGGGCCACTCTTCATCGCGGTGCCCGGGCCTCTCACTATCGCGGCCTCTCTTGTTGCAGAGCACAGGCTCCAGACGCGCAGGCTCAGTAATTGTGGCTCACGGGCCCAGTTGCTCTGCGGCATGTGGGATCTTCCCAGACCAGGGCTCGAACCCATGTCCCCTGCATTGGCAGGCAGATTCTCAACCACTGCGCCACCAGGGAAGCCCGTAGTAGTCTCTTATAATCCTTTGTATTTCTGCAGTATCAGTTGTGATTTCTCCTTTTTCATTTCTAATTTTATTGATTTGCGTCCTCTCCATTTTTTTCTTTATGAGTCTGGCTAAGGGTTTATCAATTTTGTTTATCTTCTCAAAAAACCAGCTTTTAGTTTTATTGATCTTTGCTATTGTTTTCTTTGTTTCTATTTCATTTATTTCTGCTCTGATTTTTATGATTTCTTTCCTTCTACTGACTTTGGGTTTTCTTTGTTCTTCTTTCTCTAGTTGTTTTAAGTGTAGGGTTAGATTGTTTATTTGAGATTTAAAGTGATTTGATTTTAAAAAGCATTTCTGATGGCCCACTGGAAGTATTTTCATATGCTAAAGTTAAATGCTGCCATATGATTCAACCATAACACAGGCCTCCCTTAGACTTTCCCTTTTAGTTCCTAGAAGGCCACAAGGAAGGAAGCTTTCAACCATAGCAGAAGACAAGAAAAAGTAGGATAAAAGCAAAACAGGAATCAAATAATTTAAGACGTAAAACCATTAGAGGATAAATAAAATTTAAGTGAGCTCTTGGAGGGAAAAAACATGTTTTAAATCTTAAAGTTTTGTTAATATTACCAACAAACTTCTTTAGAATTATTTTTGGATTTTGATGTTCTAATAGGCATGCAACTCATTAAAACATTTGTATGATTCCTATTTTTTAATATATATTTTTATATTTATTTATTTTTGGCTGTGTTGGGTCTTAGTTGTGACATGAGGGATCTTCATTGCAGCATGTGGGATCTTTTGTTGTGGTGTGCGGGCTTCTCTCTGGTTGTGGCCTGAAGGTTTTCTCTCTCTAGTTGTGGTGCGTGGGCTCCAGGGCGCGTGGGCTCCGTAGTTTGCGGCACGTGGGGTCTCTCGTTGAGGTATGTGGGCTTAGTTGCCCCACGGCATGTGGGATCTTAGTTCCCCAACCAGGGATCGGACCCATGTCCCTTGCATGGGAAGGCGGATTCCTTACCACTGGACCACCAGGGAGGTCCCATTTGTATGATTCTTATAGTAAGAGATTCTTGTATTGTTGGAAAAGTAACCTTAGAATTAGTGTACTGGAACACTCTTCTCACCTTCAAACCTGGGTTTAGGTTATATGAAATAATGTCTAAGAAAACAAGCTTTTGTGCTATGAAGTACTAAGCTCCTAAGTTTATTATTATTATTTTTTTAAACATCTTTATTGGAGTATAATTGCTTTACAATGGTGTGTTAGTTTCTGCTTTATAACAGAATGAATCAGTTATACATATACATATATCCCCATATCTCTTCCCTCTTGCGTCTCCCTCCCTCCCGCCCTCCCTATCCCACCCCTCTAGGTGGTCACAAAGCACCCAACTGATCTCCCTGTGCTATGCGTCTTAAGCTCCTAAATTTAAATTATGGATTCAACATATATAGAGTTTATAACTTTTGGCCAGTTACTGAACTGGCCTTTGAGCCTAATTCTTCCCATTTGTGATATAATTAGTATCATTACTGTTACTGTTATTATACTATGAAAAAGCTATTTATTTTCCTATGTCCACATCTTAGTTTTCCTATCTTTAAATTATGAACAGTAGTCTTCCTTCCTAAACTTTATGTAGGAATATGAGGATAAAGAATTTCAAGAATGTGAAAACTTTTCCGGGAGGATAGGTTCAGTGCTCAGGGTATTCATATTTAGATGATTTTGCTTCCTTTAATGAAAAACCCAAAAAAAACCCAAAAACTTCTTCCATCAGGAAACCAAAAGTATCCAGTATATGGGGGCATTAATAAATTGCTCAGTTATAAATAAAACTTAATATCTTGGCCCCAGTTGGAAATGAGATTAGAGTATAAACAGTTGGGTTTGTTTTAGGAAAACTTTGTCCTGGGCCCTGGGCTTCTTTCCCTATTTGTTATTCCTGTTTGCCATGACAAGATCCCAGCAAGGGACATCTTGGTAGTCCTGCCTTTATTAGTGGAACACTAAAGGTCAATCAGCATATGCCCAATTTAAGTGCTTTGTATCTAATTTTCTACATTGATCCATCAAAATGAAACTTCCATTAGACAGGGCATTGGCATTCTAAGATAATTTTCCGTTTTATAGGTAAAGGAATAGAAACAGAAAAGAAAGGTTAATGTGATATGTTCAACATCATATGGGATTGAAAATACTCTGAGTTTCTAATTCTATTTCCAGTTCTTTCCTAGGGGATATTGGGAAATGTATGGGAATGTCTTTGATTGTCACACTGTGGGGCACTGCTAGCATTGCGACGGGGAGCCAGCGATGCTAAACATTCAGCAATTTGATGGACAGTCTCATAGAAAGAGTTGACCCACCCAAAATATCCATTGCACTGTCATTGAAGAATATTGATTTCCCACCTGGACTTCTCCCTGGGCAGTCAGGTTTCCTTTTCCCTAATTCTCTTTTCTTAATAGAAGTTCTTTGGTAAAATTAAGTCCTTTGTGTTAGAGTGGCATGTGATCAAGTAATTTCTCTGGAAATAACCTGGTTTTGTTGGGATTTTTTTTGTTGTCATGTTGATGGAAAAGGCTGGACAAGAATCCTTCCGTTCTATCACCCGTTCCTACTACAGGGGAGCAGCCGGAGCACTGCTGGTGTACGACATTACAAGGTGAGTCACGTCTGGTGGGTGAGAGGGAGATTCTTTCCTCTGTTCTCAAAATCTTTTTTATCTACTGAATCTAGTTAGAATGCTAAAGAGGAAAGCCCTCTCTAATGTTTTTCTTTACACATATAATTTTCCCCCTTTTCCCATACATTTGGAATTGCTTTGGCATTTTGAAATAAGCCTTTGACCCACTTTCTAAGCTTTTCTGTTGTAGGCGTGAAACCTTCAACCACCTGACCTCGTGGTTAGAGGATGCCCGGCAGCACTCCAGCTCCAACATGGTTATCATGCTGATTGGGAATAAGAGGTAAAATTTTATGTGTATAAATAATAAGTACCAGGAGTCATCTAGGTACTCTGGACATTGGATCATTTGGGTCCTAAACTTTTTTAGTTTAGGTACATTTAGTGTCTCAGTTAAAAAAAAAAAACAAAATTATTGTGGTAAAATATGCGTAACATAAAATTTACCATTTTAACCATTTTTAAGTAGATAGTTTTGTGGCATTAAGTATATTTACATTGTTCTGTAACCATCACCGCCATTCATCTCCAGAACTTTTTCATCTTCCCCGACTGAAACTCTATTACCATAAACAGTAATTCCACATTCCCCTCCCACCAGCCCCTAGCAACCACCATTCTACTTACTGTCTCAATAAAGTTGACTATTCTAGGCACCACATATAAGTGGAATCATACAATATTTGTCTTTTCATTACTGGCTTATTTCATTTAGCATAACGTCTTCAAAATTTATCCATATTGTAGCACGTGTCAGAATTTCCTTCCCTTTTAAGGGTGGATAGTAATCCATTGTATGTATTTACCACATTTTCTTTATTCATCCATTGATGTACACTTCAGTTGCTTCTACCTTTTGGCTATTGTGAATAATGCGTCTTGTCAACATGGGTGTACAGATATCTGTTTGGGTCCCTGCTTTCAGTTCTTTAGGGTATATACCCAGAAGTGGAATTGCTGGATCTTGTGGAAATTCTATGTTTAATTTTTTGAGGTACCGCTGTATTGTTTTCCATAGTGGCTACACCATTTAACATTACTACCAACAATGCACAAGGGTTCCAGTTTCTCCACATCCTCACCAACACTTGTTATTCTCAATAAATTTTCTAAGGCACCCATAGGCCAAAAGACATACCTAATAGTTTTGTTATTAAATAGATCTAAACAACATAACGAGTATTTTTGTCATAACAACTAAGTGAAAAATGAAAAACATAAATTAAAAGAAAAAGAATTTTTTATTTCATAAATAACCATAATGACAGCACAGCTTCTCAAACCTTGGAATCAATATTGGACACTTCCACTCTCCGTTCCAAATTGGTTTTTGTGCAGGGTTTGCTTTTGGTCACAGCAACTGCCAAAAAGTCAGCTTTGCAAAGATGTGCAAATGTTGAATGGAATCTGTCAGGATCTGATGGTGACATTGCCAGTTATATCAAGCTTGTAATTTATGTGGTGTTCTGATGTTGAGTGTTGCTGTGTTTCCCTTGAATATTTAAAGTAACCTGTGGCACCCTTGTGAGTTTGTAGTAGTGCCTAAGGTGCACCGTTTGAGAACTGTGGCCACAGACTAATTGTACTCATTTATTGGTTCAACCAATTTATGGAAAACCTGTTATGTCTTAGACATTGTGCCAGACCCTGAGTGTGCAAGGTGAAAACAAAGTCCTGCCCCCATTCTCATGGAGCTTACAGTCAGTGGGGACATAGATATTGAATATAAAATGATTTGTATCTGATTACAAATTATGATAAATGCAGTGAAGGGGAAGAAAAAGGGCACCATAAAAAAGAGTACTTATTTTTAATTTAGAGTTGTAATTTAAGCTGGAATCTGAAGGATGTGCAAGAGTTCAGTGGGCAAAGATTTTAAAGAAAGGTATCAAATAGGGGTAACAAACTGTGTGAAAGCCTTAAACTGGGAAGAAGCTCGATAAGTTTATAATGTTGAAAGAAACCGGGTACGGTTGGACTAAATCAGAGGGGAGTGGTGCGAGATGAGGTTGGAAAAGAAGGCAGGGGCCAGATCTCATCATGGCACTTACTGATCTGAGAGAGGAGTTTGGATTTTATTCTAAACACAGTAGGAAGCATTTAAGAGTTTTAAGCAGAGAAGTAGCTTGATAAGGTTTTAAAAGATCACCCTGGAGGGGAGCAAGTGTTGACGTGGATCTCGGCAGCAGCAGTCCAAGTGAGAGAGTGGTGGATTAGACTAGGTCGATGGCACTGAGAGAGAGAAAAGGATGATTTTAAGGTACGTTTTGGAAGACCTCGCTTTGGGGTGGATAGGGTATTTGGAGTGAAGGAGGAAAAGGTGTTAATAATGTCTTGGTTTTTGGCTTGTGCCATTTATGGAGATGTGGAAGCTTGGGACAGAATCAGGACATTTCATTTTGATGTACTTCTGAGGTGCCTTTTACACATCAGAGTGGAAATGGAGAACAGACAAATGGACAAACTGATCTGGGGCTTAGAGGCATGCCTGGGCTAGAGGTACAAATTTGGGACTGTTGCCATTTAGGGTTAGTTCTTCCCTGGTCTTCACACAGCTGATGAATAATAAATCTACATTTTGCAGGTTTGTTGTTCTCTAATGGACTTACTCCTTGATTTTTTTTTTTATGGTGAAAAACTGGAATCCTCCCAAATGAAAATTTCCAATTTGAAAAATGAAAATCAGACAGTTCACCATTGCCTTATTCTGCAGCCTTTTATCCTGTCTTGCATAAAGTCTTTCCATGCCACTTTATTTTTTCTCATTCCTTGGCTCTGTCTTCACATCCTCAGTATCACCTAATTTTATCCGTATCATTTTCTCTGAATCCCTCATTTCCCTAGTGGCAGGCTGCTACTTATTATACACATTAATAATGAGACTAGTGAGCGTTAAGGCAACTGTGTTCTCCCTATTCCTGGCTCTCTCTCTTCTTGTGGATTGACTCTAGTAAAGAGGAAGACACTTATCACTATGGGATTTGACATCTATGACTTTTCTACTTTCCAGTAACTGGAATTTCCCTTTCCTCTTCTTTCCTTTGCTTTAACTGGATCTCATTCAAAAAAGCAGCATAGGGCATAGACCTTGAGTAACTAGGGGGCTTGCCTAACCTCTTATAAACCTTTTTCTCTGTAATAAGAGTAAGGTGTTATCCTCAGCCATGCAGCAGCTGTCAAGAATCTGATCTGAAGAATATTTTCCAAGAGGCTACAGAAATCAGTAACCCTATACAAGGAACATCATGCAGGATCTGCATTCTTTATGGATTAACTGGCAGTTGAAACAGCTATGGGATTCTTTTAGAACAAGAGTTTCTTCTTTCACTTGGATCTTTTTTTAGTTTTCTCCCCAATTAATCTCTTGCAGTGACTTAGAATCCCGTAGGGATGTGAAGAGAGAAGAGGGAGAGGCCTTTGCTCGGGAACATGGACTTATATTCATGGAAACGTCAGCCAAAACAGCCTGCAATGTTGAAGAGGTACTATTTGGGAAAAAGTAGGGAAAGTTTTCAGAGATTATACCATAGCTTTGTCCTTTTATTCAGAATTCTCTTCCCTTATAAGACATGGGTAAGAAAAGGATGTCTTATGGTCATAGTGACCATATGTCTCCCTTTAAGGGAATTTTTCCATTTCTTTTTCCTTGATTCCTAAGGCTTTACTTTTATATTAGATAACATTAATTGGTAAGTGTGGATTGACACTACTGTTATTTGTAAATCAGTAGAACTAATGGATTCCACTTTAGTCATTCATAAGCCTGATACTGACTGTATCTTCAGTAACTAACTGAGAAGAGAGCATGTTTGTTTTATTTGCAGAGGGTGCCAACGTAGGAACCCTAGGTATATCGTGTGTCAGTACCAAAATACCATAGAATCCCCTTTTTCTTTTTGAAACTACTCTCAATGGCTTTTACAGGGCCTTTGGGGGACCGTCTGTATTTTTACTCCATTCTCCTAATAGTTCCTAATTCACCTTTGAAATCCAAATCGGAATAATATTTGTATTCTCTTTTCTTAATCTCTCTAGCTAAACTTGAGCCTAATACTATGGTTTATGTTTCCTTTAGGCCTTCATTAACACAGCCAAAGAAATATATAGGAAGATCCAGCAGGGTTTATTTGATGTCCACAATGAGGTGAGATAGGGTGGGGGTCTGACAATTAACTTTGTTTTGTCTTAAACAGGATAGGAAGCTCCCTAGAATGTAAGCACTTCCTATCTAACATGATACTATTTGAAGCTATGGCAATTCATACTTGATTTTTTTTTTTAATGTAGGTACACAGAAACCTGTCATCCTTTTCATTTTTTCTCAAGTCTGAGACCCAGAATGCTTAAAGAGATTATTAATTGGTGATCTAAAAGGTTTACACGATATGGGAGATTTTCTTTTCAACCTCAGTTTTTTACTATTCCAGAGCTTGGGGAAGTGTGATTCTTAATTGCTGAGCACGGCCATTTCTATAAAGCAAATTTGCGGTCAAAACAGAAAAAAGAATTATATGCTAATATGCTGCCACTTCTCTTTTACCTCCTCTTACTCTTACCTCATCACATCCTGATTCTGCACATAGCTATGAAACTTAAGTATAACAGTCACTTTAAAAATGGGCATAAAAGCCACTTCTAGTCATCGATAATACCAGAGCTGGTCATCTTATCTTCACTGTCACAGATTATCGTTCCACAGCAGTCTGGCTAGAGTGCATGGTTACCTGCCAAGGCCATATCTACTTCTAGAAAATGTGATTAATGATTTCTGCTTTTACCCCTCTCCTTTCTCCCACTTAACTTTCACACTGAGGTGGGAACTACTGCCTCTTTTCTTCTACAGGCAAATGGCATCAAGATTGGCCCCCAGCAGTGTATTTCAACATCAGTGGGACCCAGTGCCTCCCAGCGGAGCTCTCGTGACATGGGGTCTGACTCTGGCTGCTGCTGAACATCTGGCCTGGACTCTTTTTTCCTTCCTGGAACAGCTTCAGATCAATAGGCTTAAAGAAAGAGGTCTTACTTGCTTTGGCTGAGAAAAGCCTCTTTTCAAGGTGTGATGTTTTGCCTTTCCACTTAAAGACCAGGGGAGAATTTGGGCCCTTATTGACCTGTCCTTCTTCAGGGACGTGAGCATTCCCTATAGACTAGGGCTCTTCTCATCCTTCTATTTTAATTTCTAAAGTGTTAGGATCAAAGCTGATTGTCATGGTAGTTCAAAAATAAATTCTTTTATAAGCATATACAATCTACTCCCCACCAAGGATTAGTAACAACGGTCTAGGACCTTCTGCTTGAGCACTTGAGATTACTGGGATCCGGCCGGCCTTTTGACCGTAGATCCTCAGTCTTGGGATTTCATTGAATTTTTTCACTTGCCACGTCATAAGATTTGTTGCAGATAGCAGTTCCTTCTACTTGAACTGCTCAAGGATGCTGAATACTTCTCCATCATCCCATTGCTAGTTTCTCTGTCTTAGAGTAACTACAAAATTTTGAAAGCAGTGGAGTTGCTCCTGGACCTGTAGCCACTTACTATCATTACCTAGAGAAAACATCTTTCCCTGTTCATTTTGTTTTAGGGACCAGACCTAACATTAGTAAGTCAGTGTCTTTCACCAAATAGACTCCTACCGTTTCATCACACACACTTCTTAAGGAGACCTATTTAGACTTTCTACTGTAGTCAAGCTAATCTGCTTACCGGACATGACATATTTGCTTCCACTCCTATGCCTTTGCACATACCCTACTCTCCACTAACATTATACTCAAAGCCCACATTTTTTTCCTTCAGAACGCCTTCTTTGACTGACCTAGGGACTTCTGAACAATTATTGACATAGTACCTTTTAGCTTTCATATATTGTTTATTCATATGTATATTTATTTGTATTTATGTTACTTTGTAAATATGTTTTATAGTAGCTTTGTGTGTGGAACCTGTCTCCCCGTGTAGGTTGTAAGCTCCTTGAGAGTAGGAACCGTGTTACCCTTTTAGTTTTGTAAACCACTTCCTCCACCATTCCTTCACAGTGCCTAGTGCTACTCATGTGATCACTGAATTTGACTGACATACTTAAAGACCTGGAACAGGTTTATCTTAGGCTGCAGAGGAAACAAAAGGCCTTAGAGTCATCTCTTTGTAATTCTGTCTCAATCTCTTCCACCTGCTTACCCTGGATTCTGTATTGCCCTTCTCCCTGTCCTCTCTCTCCCTTCCCTGGCGCTTCACCTCCATTCCATGCAGCATACACTAAGGCTGCCTGCTTCCAAGCAGTCAAATGAGTGGATACTTCTCCAGCCATTCTCCTTTTCAAGAGCATATAATACTATCCTTGTCAGCTTTGCCTTAGCTTCACTCATCATGCAGCCTTCTGGGTCAGTTGCTATGTCATTTTGACTTGATGTCCTGTTCTCTTCCACAGCACTGAGGTCTCGTGAATTTTCCTCATTGTTTTGTTGTTGATGAATTGTTTCATAATTAAATATATGCATGTATCCAAGCTGCAGACATTTCGTGTGTCATTTCTGATTGTATCCCAAACGTAAGTAGATACTCCCCTTCTAGGGAATTGTATCAAAGGTATTGGAAGAAGCCTCCTTAAGATACATTCATTTTATACAGGATTCTGCCCCCAGTAGTAGTGGTATTATTTAATAGTGTACCACAGGAAGTTGGAAGGCATTTGGAGTATTGCTTTGATTATTGTTTGGTTTGGTTTGGTTTTTGAAAAATCCTACCTCATTCTAAAAGGGATTGAGGCTGTTGAATTTGGCCTGCCCCCTCACACCAGGGACAAAACTAAAGTAAATATAACTTAATAGTTTCTGTACAGGAGTTTTACTTTACCAACCAAAAAAACCTTTAGTGATTGGGATGAATCAGAGCACTGATCAGAGATAGCATTCTGCCTAGAGCTGCTGCTTTCAGTCATTAAAGGATACCATTTTGATATTTTAGAGTGTATCTTTTTGATCTGAATCCCACATCCAGTTATTTTATCCAAACCACTGATAACTTTCTATACTCAGATATTTCACCAATTTTAGGGAAGCATGAGAAACAGAAGTACCTGGGCAAATTCATGATCTGTGTTGATCATTGTTGATGTTCTGAATGAAATGGTCATGAAGAATTATAGAAAGTGGATCTCCCATGTGAAGAATAGTAGTTATAAGATAATATGGGTGTTGGTTGGTTTTTGAAGGCCAGGACCATTGGAAGTCATACTATTTATAGCAGTCTAAATCATCACTATTTATAGATCATTGCAGATAGCAGGCACACCCATTCCCCTTTCTATAATGCCTATTAACTGGTTCTTTAGATAGTAGGTTTATTTTGTACCAAATAAGCAGACGGATAATAGGTTCTCATTATAGAAGCTTAATAATTAAGATCATATCTGTATACGCATTTACAGATAAATATATTGTTCTGGTAAGTCCTAATACTAACATCAAGTTTAATTTGGCCAACAGATTTTGTTCAATATACAGAGAAATGTATTTGGCCGAGTCTTAATCACTTCTGCGATAAAATACTGATTCGTGTGACTCCTTAAGGTCTCTGAGCTCCCACCATGTATGACCATGCAAATGTTACTCCTTGAGAAATTCCTTTAATGATACGGAAAGACTCCCTTCACTCAATTCAAAAAAATAAAAACTTCTTGTAGCAAGTTGTAATAGCAGTAGAGATTTAAACTAGAAAACACGGGAAACTCTTTCTCATTGAGGGCAAGAGAATTTCACCTACACTAAAATTATTAACAATTTAAACGCAGTTATTAGAACATAACTCTGCAGCCAATGTTTCTAAGGCAGTCTCTTAATGCCCCTCCTCCTTGCATATAATTTCACCTTTAAGACTTCTGCTCTCTCTATCTGTAGTCACAGGTAGTTTGGGTCTATTGATGAACTTAGGCCTTTAAAAAAAAAAAAAAAAAGTTGAAATTCTTCCCTGAATCCTGTTCATTTCCAACTGACTAGCAGTACTCTGTACCGTCAAAGTCAGAACACTGGAAACCTTGCACGTGAGGCATAAGGATTAGAAGCATCTAGAATAGATGCATAACCTATGTTGATCTTATGCTGATATCCTGAGGAGTGAGGTGTCTCCAAAGGATTATCCCAGGAACTCGGAAAATCCAGTCATTCCAAGAATGCATTTTTGCTTCTTTGATTTGGTCAAGATCGCTTCCCTCGTATGAGAGAGAGGGTGGGGGCTGCCTCCAAGCGCATTCAGCACTATTCCACATTTTCTCCCCATCGTGACTGAGAGATACTCTGATCATCTAAAGGAGAGTACATGGGGGCTGCACCTAAGTAGTCCGACAGAACGCCGAAAGGGACTTCAAATTCCTTAAGCACTCCTTCCTCCTCCCCGCCCTAAGGCACCAGCCCGATCCAAGATGGCTTCCCAGAAACAGGTAACTAAAGGTTGTTTTCGTTTAGAGCGCCCCCAACGGCGGGGATCAAGAAAAGATGCCGAGAGACCTGAAAGTCCGTGAACTGAGAGCCGTCAGAGCCGACCTACCGCCAAATTTTATTTTCAATCAGGCACATTTGTGGTTGCCTCAGCCTTTTAGGCCCTCCCACCCTCAAGAGACTTCCTGGATGGCACTCACACTACCCTGCTGGAAGAGGCGGGGCGTCGGCCCTGCCATTGGTGGGTGGGAGCGTAGGTGGGCGGAGCAAGGGAGAATGGACTACTAGCAAGCTAGATTGAGCCGAGGGCTGGCCATGCTCCGCCGGAAGGCGCCTTGTTCTCCGAAAGGGTGAATTGAAACGCTGGCTGGAAAGGAAGCACCAGGACTTGTTCAGGTAGGCTTTCCGCTCACGCCCGCCGCTCAATGCTGGTCCAGGAGTCTTTGCAAAAGCTGAGGCTCTTAGAATTGGCTTCCATAACTCATTCTCCTCCTCGCGCCCCCGCCCTCCGCCCGTCCCCCAGTTGTAAGGGATCAGGTGCTGGGTGATGCTCTGGACTGAACCATTCTCCTTTGTGAGAGGCCGGGGGAGAGGGCGGCTGCCGGGCCGAGGGCCCCGAGTCTGGCCGAGCCGCGAACGGGGCTGCCCCTGCCCTTGTGAAGTTTTTAGGGCTTGTCATTGCATTACTGGGTATCATGTAGATTTGAGGCAGCTCCTTGTTCTCTTTGCCCCTTCAGAGGAGGGAAAACTCCCCCGGCTCCGTTTGGTTACTCCATACTTTGGACTCAGAAGTGGGAGGTTAGGGATTTTTTCTTTTTTTTTTAATTGCTTTTTTTTTTTTTTTTTTTGCATTTTAGCAATAAAGGTGGGTAAGAGAGCATGGGGTGAGCCTGTGCAGATTGTTTTACATTCTTAGGTGTAATTTCTGTGGATCTTTGGGAGAGCAGAGCAGGCGTTAGGACGTGTTCAGAGATGTGGGAAGAGAGAAGCTCAAGCCTTGCATCTCCATTGACAAGTCTGCAGAGCTCACTGGTTTTCTGTTGCATTATGTGAACTCTTCAGTGCCAGAAGACCCCTCCCCCTACCTCGGAGCGAATGCAATTTCTTTATTTACCTGTCTAGTGTCGCAGGAAATTTCCCTGCCATTGCAGCAGCTGTGCAAATGCAGCAGCTTCTACCTTGTAAGGGTCAGTCCTAAATGATTAAGGTCTTAAAGGAAGAGGTAAATAGTGGTGTATAGATGTTTAGTGGGCCAATCTCTTTTCAATGACTGAACACAGTGAGGCGGAAGTCGAAGACTTAGAACTTGATACCTTTTTCTTTTAAAGGATAGACATAGTGGAACGCCCCAAACACCAGAGGAGCTGCATTGTCTGTCTGCTGCACCCTACCATCACACTAGCATCCACAGATTGTTTACTCTTCATGTTGCTCTGAACCTGTCAGTTCAGTCGGGGATTCTCTAACTGGTTATCCTTAGCATCACGTGAGGTCCTATCTGGTGTGGGGCACTTTAGGTGCTAGAAGGTGAGTTTGTGATTTGAATAATGTTCTCTCTTAGTTCGTTAGATAACGTCTTCTGCCTAGGAATTTCTTTTGTATTAATCGACAGATAGTTGTCAGAACAAACTGTGGTCAGCCTCTTAGGGCCAGAACATGGGAAGCTTCTCATTCCAAGTATTTTGGATTATCCCACCCCTTAAAAGAAAAGAAAAATTATGGTAAGGAAAACAGCATTTTTCATTTGAGAAGTCAGGTCGCAAGAGTGGTATGCCAGTGGGTCTGCAAGGCAAGATGAAGGACATTGGCCAAAGAGAGGGTAGCTGTGTGTGTAAAGACAGGCTTGGGGGAAGGTTTAAAACTGCAGTAGTAAAGGAGTAGTGGATTGGGATAAGGGATTTGATGGAGCAGTGCATGGGTACTTGCATGGTTGTCACCTTACCCATGTGTGATCTATCCTGTGCATCTGTCCTTCTGAGTGTGTCAGTTCCAAAATTGACAAAATCCACTTAGACATGGATAGAAAATGATAGAAATAGAAATCTGCTGAGCTGGTTGTGAATCACCAGGAAACACCTTGTATTTCCTGGGACAGCCTTCTCTGCAGCACCCGCTGGGTGATGGGGTGGAAGAATCTTGGTATTGTGGTAACCACCACTTCAGAGTTTTGCTTGTAACAAGAAAAATTTGCCATTTTATGTGAAGAGTTGAGTTTTTGATAGGTAAGGTAGGATGGCGATGGGGCTTAGTCTTTAAAAGAAACCATTGTATACATCTCCTTTGGAAAGGGTGTGGTATTTCTGGGCAAAACTACCTCTTAAGATTAATTTGTGGGTGCCAAGCACTGTGCTTGCTTACTGAAAGGATGAGATTTGATATTCTCATCTGTGGAAGGACTGTAACATCTTCACAGCATTCAGATGAATACTAAATGCTTTGAAGGTATTGTTTGTCCACAATCCTGCAAGGGTTAAGCTGTCTTCTGAGCTTAGGTTTAGCCTAATACCTGAAGGATAAACAGAAGACAAATATTTTTCTGGACCCTCTACCCTCACCCCTAGAAGTCACTCCACTTCTGGAGTTGCATTTGAGCCAGCCCCTGATCTGTAGGTCTTTGCTCGACCTACCCTTGCACTACTGTAACCAACTTAGTATTTACTATTTTACTTTTAGCATTCAGTCCATTGATAGACTATCGTTTTATATCTTACTCAGTTTAACTTTTTGTATCTCCTCTTTAATTAATTATTTATTCTCTTTCTCACAGAGTTGGTGCTCTTCCTTTCATCCTTCTGTTACAATTTTGTTCACTTTGCCTTTTGTTTTAATTCACTTACATTGTCCCTTTTTGCATCTGTCTTGAGGTCGTTTAAGAATGCAGAGATCCTTATTTTCAAGATATACTTCCTTTGGTGCCTAATACCCGAGTAACAGTTGTATTTCTGTTTTTTGTTTCTTGTTTTTTTTTTGGACCGCACAGAGCGGCATGTGAGATCTTAGTTCCCCGACCAGGGATTGAACCCGCGCCCCTGCAGTGGAAGCGTGGAGTCTTAACCACTGGACTGCCAGGGAGGTCCCAACAGTTGTATTTCTATATAACAAAGCTGTTGTGTGAACCATTTACTATTGCCTAAAGGTTTATTTAACCATTTATTACATTTTGAATTTTATCCTGGATAACCTTCCCCCAGCATTAACCTCTGTTTTGTTTTGTGTGTACACTTGTATGAAGTTGTAATTTGGCTCTGTTTTTTGCCTAAAAAACTAATTCATATTGCCTTGAAGATTTTCATTGTCTCTGTATTGCAAAATAAGTCCACCTCTTCGTAGTCTCTGAGATTTCTCATTAAGCTGTTCAGTAGGTAACATTTCTTTTGCCCTTTTATCACCCGTCACTTTCTATCCTTCACTAGACTCTTGGTTGTTGAATGACACATGAAGCAAAATGCTCAACTTTAAAATATGTTAATTCTTGCTTTCAGATTGCAGCAGGAGACTTTTAAAAATAAAGCACTTAATTTCTACCCACAAATGTACATTACATGATAATAAAAAGCCTAGCAGGCGTAAACAGAAAGACTGGCATAGATAATTTCTTTGCATTCACCTTCAGCAGGGATGAATCCAGGGATGTATTCCAAGCAGTAGAGCAGTGTAGGAAGCCTAGACAATGTTCTAGCCTCTTCCTATTCAGACTTTCCAAGTATATTCTCACTAGTTTGTTTGAAAAGAGTTCCCAGAACATGTTCAAATAAAAGTACAAAAAAATTTCAACATCAGACCAAGGATTTTAAACATTACTTACTCTTCTGTGTAATTTTTGAGAGAAGATTGGCTTCGTAACTGAAAGAATGAACCATTCCTGATTTTATTCCCTCAGTACATTTCCAGAGAAATTTATTGTGTATGGCTTCTTTTTATTTGGTATTTTCAGACTTTATTTCATTTTAAAAAGGTAATTAAATGACATACTACTGAAATTACTAGATAATAATAGAATTGTGCTTCTTTCCTCCACTGTATGTCAGCACCCTAAATCTGATAGTTCTAATCCTTTAGGCAATGTCCCAATATTCCAGTAATTAGTAACTCCGTAATAACAACACCTTTTTGTTTTGTTTTGTAGTTCTTCTAAAACTATGTCCGTAACTCTCTGAGAAAGAATATGTATTAACTGAATTCTTAATTTCACCTGAGAGGAAGGATATTCAAGACCTGTAAAGTCTTTGGGGTTTCTCAAATTGTCTCTCATGGTCATTAGGGAAACCTTTGGAATATCCTGCCTCCTTTTTTTCCTCCACTGCATACTTTGGGGATACATTATATCTTTAGGGATTATTCCTTTGGGACATGGGTATTCTGAAGTACCCAGTCCCATTAGTGATATGGGAATTTCTCTTTTGTTCTAGAAGAAACCAATGATTTCAGTAGTTTGGCTGCCTACTTAGAACCAAATCATAATAGAGTTTTGTAATAGAACATGAAAGTCATACTTCATATATTCTATGATTTTCATGTTCTGTTACAGATATCAGATGTATATCAGATATACATCCATCTAAATAAACTGAATGACTGGGAAGATTTTTCAGGATTTTTGAATAGGAGCTACCAAGTTGCATGAACACTGAACTTTCAGTGTTTTATTCTTTTTTAAAAAAATTTATTTATTTATTTATTTATTTTTGGCTGCATTGGGTCTTCGTTGCTGCGTGTGGGCTTTCTCTAGTTGCAGTGAGCGGGGGCTACTCTTCGTTGCGGTGCGCGGGCTTCTAATTGCGGTGGGTTCTCTTGTTGTGGAGCACGGGCTCTAGGCGCACGGGCTTCAGTAGTTGTGGCGCATGGACTTAGTTGCTCCGCGGCATGTGGGATCTTCCCGGACCAGGGCTCGAACCCGTGTCCCCTGCATTGGCAGGCGGATTCTTAACCATTGTGCCACCAGGGAAGTCCCCAGTGTTTTATTCTTCATTGCTTCCACTCAGTACCCAGTCATTCTTTGTTTATTTACACGTTAGTTCTTCTATAAAGTGTAGTGCTTTTGCCTGTTTTTCAGGTATGCCTCCTGTTGGGGGGACCTTTTCCATGAGGAATTAAATATATATAGGTAGTGGTCACTTCCATTCACTGCTTTCCTAAAAGTCATAGGAGTCAAAAATTGAGGTCCCTGGGTTTGGGCATGTGAGCTACCAAGGGACAGCCTAGTCAGCTGGAGAACTGTAAGTTCCCACAGGCAGGCATTGTGAAGTAAATGGAGTATTCAGACACTGGCATCGTTCATACAAACACAAAAAATGATTAATTGAATTACCTGCGTGTTGCCCTAGCCACCCGTGCTGGTTGAAGTCTGTTCCGTGGTTTTGAGGTTAAAGGGTTATACTGCTTTCTCAGCACAGTAGTACTAGTCTTTTGATCCTGCCCAGCAGTCCTGCTATTCTAATTATGAAACTTTTGCATCTATTTTAGTATCCCACCATTCTGCTTAGCAGATCAGCTCAGCCCAACCTCTAAGGAGTAATTTTGCTTTGAGAGAAACCTTTAGTGGTACTGTTTTTAAATTATTGGATAGGGAATAATAAACTCCTTTTTATTTGCCTACTGTGTGCCAAACATTGTACATTATCTTTTAATCTTCAGAATAACCCTGAAAATGTATGTGATGTTACTTTCATTTTACAGAAGAGAAAAAATAAGACTTAGTGAGGTTAGATCATTTAACCAGGAGTAGGACTCTGGTCTGTCAGACTTCAAAGCCTCATTCATTATTGTCTCCCTACATTTAGAAATTCATTGCTGACCCCTGTAGGAGAACTGTCTTTGACCACAACATTAGACGAGTAGGCATTCCATAGCCTGTTACAGCTGTGTCTTTAGCAGTTGTAGAGCCTTGAGAATGTAAAATTTCTTTTTGTCTTTGTATTTCTGTCTGTTAAAAGGAAAAAAAAAAAAAGAAGAATAGTGTCTTTTATTTAACTTAGTTATTTTGAAGATAAGATTATGTGAAATACTTGAAGCTCTACAGAGGAAAATCACTTGGTCAGTCTTGCAAATAACTCCATTTTTTAGCCAATGCAAGTCAAACTAGCCAACTGAATTTTCATCAGTCCCGTGTCGCTGGGTCATTTTTTGTGCCTAGAGGCACAAGTGTGATAGTAACAGTGTTTCTCCCCCCAGCCACACATACTTTTTTTAGCATAAATGTTGCAGTGAAAACAATCCCTCATAAATAATTGAGTAAGAGTTCCCCAGTGGCCTAGTGGTTAGGATTCCGGGTTTTCACTGCTGCGGCCCAGGTTCAATCCCTGGTCGGGGAACATTGTGTAAGCTGTGCAGCGTGGCCCAAAAAAAAAAAAAAAAATTAAGTAAATATTTATATTTTTCTGTTAGGCTGAAAAAATATATGTATACGTGGCCCAATTAAAGTAGGGCATGCGAGGGTGGTGTGGGAGAGCGTAAAGAGGAACAGGACTCTGTTACCTGAATTGTATATATTATGGGGGGAGGGCAAAATGGGCAAAGGGGATCAACTGTATGGCAATGGAGGGAAAGTAACTTTGTGGTGGTGAGCACGCTGTAGTGTATACAGAAGTAGAAAAATAATGTACACATGAAATCTATGTAACGTTATAAACCAATATTACCTCAATAAAAAAAATTATGTATATCATTATTTGCACTGGATGTCCAAAAGTGGTGTCACACAAGGTAGATATATTAATCCAGTTAGATATTCCTCATCTAGAACCTAGAATATTATTTTCACCTTGGTGAACATGTGCCAGTGAAGAGGAACTTCTCCAGATCCAGTCTAACTTGACTTCAGGGCAGTGATCCTTAAATATTAGGTTTTTATATTCTGTCTTCAGACTTAGACCAAAACTCCAGAGTTTTACTGGAAAAAAATCTACAATGAGGCTGACTTAAAAATGAATCCATGCCCTATTTTTGAGTCATATGGGTATGGTTTCATCCATTCACTTCTTGCCATAGTTTCAAATTGGCCACCACTGAGGCTTTATGGTACCAAGCCTAAAGGAGGTAACTAAAATTTCACTGCTTTCAATAGTGATTACCACACTGTAGAAAATAGTCTTTTATGTGTATTGGATGCAGCTTCTTTTGCTATACCTGAAAGCTGTGTCTGCTACAGGTCCTAGAAAGTGAAGATGCTTAAGATTTTGTGATGCCTCTTCTGAATGTTTCTGGTAGGAAATGTGCCACTGCCTGTTTACTATCTCAGCAGTCTGGAGAAGCCCTTGGTTTTGGTCAGATACCTCCGTATTACCCCTCCACAGCCCCACTCCCACACACCTTTGGCTGGAAGTTGAAAATGCATTCCTTCACAGAAGTACACTGAGTGCCCATTACCACCTGATAAGCCAAGGAAATATTGTAATAAGTCATACACAGGCCTTGCCCTTGTGCAACTTGCATTCTAATATGGGGGTGAGGGAGGATGGATATCAAACAATTAATTATATAATCAGTTATTCAGTCTACTACAAAAGAGAAATTATGGATGTTACAAGAGAATTTATAATAAGGGCATGTAGCCTACACCATAGTATAGTTGGGTGGTTAAGAATGTGACTTCAGAAGCCACATTGCCTAAATTTGAATCTGACACCACTTTTCATTAGCCGTGGAATGTTGGGCAAATTGCTTATCTTTCTGTGCCTCAGTTTCCTCATCTGTAAAATATAGTTATTTCAAGTTTAAGAAAATTGAAACTCCTAACGCATTTTCATTGTTTAGAAGAGGGCCAGGTACATAATGTACATTCAACAAGTTTGGCTGTTTTTTGTCTGGGAGCTCAGGGAAAGCTTTTCTTTGAAATGACGAAGTTGAAATGAGCTTTGAAGGATAAGTAAGAATTAAATAGGCAAAATTGATGGGGAACCAGTTAGAAGGCAATTGCAATAGTCCAGGGAAATGAGGATGGTAAATTGATCCAGAATGGTAGTAGAGGCAGAAGTGGATGGATTTGAGGGATGTTTAGGAGGTAAAGGTAGGATTTTAAAATATTGGATAGGGGTGGTAAGGAAGAGAGTTTCTGGTCTCTACAGCCATGACTGAATAGGAGATGCTGGAGGATGATTACCCTCTGTGTGTGTGCGCGCGTGGTGGTGTGGATGGAGGAGACTACCAAGGAATCAGTCTCCTTGAGGTAATAAGCCCCTTATAGGGAGAGTTGGACGAGTGGGTCAGCCAGGGAGACTGGAGAGACTACCAGGAAGAGCTATTGGGTAAGCAAGTGAATAAACAGGCCTGGAGTTCAGACGTCTTGCCCAGAGATACAAATGAGAGACGTAAGTATATAGATAGTTTGTTGAAGAAAATAATGAATTGAGACCTTGTACGTGAATTAGACATTCTTGAAAAGAAAGTATAGAATGAAAAAAACAGAAGGCCTAGGACCAAAAAGCTTGGTGAACTTCAACAATTAAAGGCCGGTAGAGGAGAAGAATAGCAAAGGAGAATTGGCCAGAGAGGTAGAATGAAAATCAGAAAAGTGTGATGTCCTGGAAGCCATTAGAAAAAAGTGTTTGGGCGGCGGGGGTGTTTCTGAAATCTTTATGACCCTTCCTTGGCGCCCTGAGAGTTTTAATTTAGGTCTCTCATTACTCAAAGTTGGATGCTAGTGACTTAGAACATCTATAGCAGGTTAGGCTGACTGAAGCTGGTTAGTTGAACATGATCTTTAGACGCTAGAATCTAAAGTATAGTTATTCCTGTTTGCTGTAAATTAGATTTAATGTAGAGGAAGCAAGGGCTACAGTGCATATTCAAGCTCAATAGATATTAGCCTGCTGAAATTAATGAATTATTTTGAAGGCCATTCATCTGGGTGGTGATTCCCTCTAAGGCTGCCTAGCATCTCCAAGGTAGGTAGAGACACTGGCAAAAACAGTTTTTTTCCAAATAGTCTATCCAGCAACATTCGTTGAGTACCTCCTAGAAATAGCGGTTACATACCAAGAAGTGTGCGAGATGTTTCATTAATCCTCATTAATGGCCCTGTAATTTGAGCCGCCTTTGTACAGAGGAATGAACTAGACTCAGAAAGATTTATTTACTTAGTGGGACAGAAATTTGAACCCAGATCCCTCTGACTTTAAGCTCATCATGCCTCCACATACAAATATAACTAAAATACGAAGTAGAAGGTAATTATCCCAAAAGAGTACTTAACAAAAATACTATGAAAGCTCATATGAGACTGATTACTCTTAGCTTGACAGTGAAAAGTAGAGATGCATTAAATCCAATGGACATTTTAAAGTTCTTATATTATTGGACATTTTTGCTTTGTTCAATGCAATTGATCGCTCTTTCCCTCGGCAACACTCTACTGTCTTTGCTTCGGTGATATTGCACTCTCTGCTTCTCTAGCTTTGCCTTCTTTACCTGCTTAGTAGGTGTGGCTTATTCCGATTTTTAAATCCTGATGTTCTCTTGGGTTCCTCTTTAGCTTTTTTCACTCTACACCGAAAAATCTCAAATTTGGGGGTTTCCAGCTAAGTGTTTTTTCTAACGCATAGTGTTTAAAACATTTTAAAAAATTAGTTGTCTGCATTTAAAACCCAGAAGATTTACATAAAACTCTGTATTTCTGGCTTTTGAAAAACCTGAAGTTCTCTCTCAATCTTGGATGTGTGTTTCCATATGGCAACACTTAACTAGAGCTGAGTAGCAGCTGCTCTGTTTGGAATGGACATCCAGTTCTTCACAGACCCCTCACATTCTCTGTTGTCTCCCCAACAGTATTGGTGCAGTGTTTCATATACTAGCTCTTCTCTTCATACTCCCTGGGTAATCTCCACTCTTAAAACTACTATTTTGATACTGATAACTCTGTCACCAAGCCAACTTTTATATTTATAATCCAACCTTCTATTGAATATCACTACTTAACATGCTATAGGCAACTCAGACTAAACATGGCTGAACTCGTCTTTCCCTGTGAACTCTAAGTTTTACCAATTTTTATCCCCTAAGTATTATTCCGCTCTGGCCTTTCCTTCCCATCATTACCTTTTGAACCACATTGCTATGATTCAGGCTCTAATCATCTTGTTGGTTGCAAACAACAGAAATCATCTTTTGGCTAACTTAAGCAGAAGGGGAACATATTCGAAGGATATTGTGTGGCTCACAAAATCAGTGGGAATGCTAGAGAACCTGATTTAGAAAATGATCTGAAACCAAGGGAAGTTGGAAACATGGAGAACGTGGCCAGGATCATACCACTGAACAGTCTGTTTATGATGCTGCAGAATTCCAGTGTCTGACATTGCTGAATATTGTCTAACTGGTTGGTTCTGGATCTTTGTATTACCACTGCAAAGTCAAGGTTTTCCACAGGAGTGTCCACTTAGACTAGGCTAGGTCATGTGCGTACTTCTTCTCTGACAAGAAGAGGAGATGGGACTCTGCCCCTCATTTCAGTACCCCCACCCACCCATCCCAGCTCTATAGTGGGGATTAAGATCCACTCTTCCATTGAAGACTTTTAACCTTGGGCTATTCTCCCAATATAGGAAGGGGGAAGCAGGAAAAAAAAAAAAAACAGCAAGCATCCACAATACAACTCTTTTCTGGACTACCACAGCAGCCTCCTGACTACTTCTGTGTCCTCTGTTCCATCATCCCCCAAATCTATTCTCTATCCAACAGCCAGAGTTAGCTAACTAAAATGCATTTCTGATTATGTTGTTTCATGTTTCAGTGGCTCCTCATCCACCTAGAAGAAAATGCTTTAACATGGCGTTCAAGGCTTCTTCCTTGAAGGGTCTGGCCCTTACCTAGCCCTTCAATCTTATCTCCCTCTGATTTCTTCTTTGTGATTTACACTTTAGCAAGACTGAACTTCAGAGCTACTTAGAGTTTCCTCTACACGTCTCATGGCTGTTTTTCATTGCTGTGCTTTGTTTTGCCTTTCCTCTTACTGTCCCTGTTGGCTGAATACCCCTTTCTTGTAGCCCACCTTACCTTCCCTAGTTAACGCCTCCTCATCCTTTAAGAAACTTGCTTGATACCTTTTTCTCCTAGTTTATTAAGTCCCTTTCATCTGTGTTCCTGAAATAGTCACTACTGTCATAGTCCCTACTCTTCACCCTCTCCCCACATGTATACACAAATGTACTCCTACCTGTTGTAAGTTCTTTGAGGGTAGAGATTGTCTTATTCATCTTCGGTTCTCTTACACTACCATATTACTTCATATATTATATTCTCAATAAATGTCGAGATAATGAAGAGGCATTTGATATAGATCTTAAAGGATAAGTAAGATTCTGATAAGACAAAGAGATGAAATAAGGATGACATAATTTGAAGGCAAGTGTATTAGCTAGGCCCAGATGAGAAAAAATATATGACAATATTAAGTTGTCTGTTTTGGCCAGCATGTAAGTGTGTACGTAGAAGAATAGTGGGAATAAGACTAGAAAAGCAGGGAGTTTCCTGGCGGTCTAGTGGTTAGGACTTGGTGCTTTCACTGCTGTGGCCCCGGGTTCAATCCCTGATCGGGGAACTGGGTTCAATCCCTGATCGGGGAACTAAGATCCCACAAGCCACGGGACATGACCAAAAAAAAAAAAAAAAAAAGACTGGAAAGGCAAAATGTGGTCTTAAGAATTATGTCTTAAGTAACAGGGAACCTTTAAAAGTTTTTAAGCAGGAGACTGATTTGGCCATACTGTGTTTTAGGAAATTAATCTGGTAGCAGAAAGAATTAGTAGGGGGAGAGATCAGCTATGAGGCTTCTTTCTCCTACACGAGCTGCATAAATAAAGAAATGGCTGCAGAAATAGAGGAGTGAGATATATGAATCCTGACTTTGCCACCTAGTTTCATGGTTGAATCACTCAACTCTAAGCCTCCGTTTTCTCTTGTACAACGAGAGGACTGACTTGATATGATTGGGAAGTCTTTGCCAGCTCCAAAATCTGTGATATATTTATAGGAGAGCCTATGGGACTTGGCAAATGATTGGACGGTGGATACAGGAGGAGGTTTCAGAGGCACCTTTGAGGTTTTGAGCCTGAGTGAATGGGAAAACAGTATTGCTGTTTACAGGAGTGGGGATTGGGTGTCCCTAGCATTAGTGGTAATGCTAAGATCTTTAAAAATAGGAGCTCTAAGGCCACGTTGATCTTCTTCCTAGTTTGTAGACTAGAGCACAGAAAATAGGATTTCAATGTTGAGGGTGGTTACATTTCAGGGGAAATTAGTGCTTAGGACATATGCAGCTGTTTTTATTAACAGATTACTTTGGGGTATTTAAGCTTGTACCATCATTCTGGGGTTGACCACCCTCGGGCATTTGAGTGGTCTCAAGTGGCATTGCAAAGTGGACACTGGCCCATATGTCATATGGGCTGAGTTTTTAGAGAAGTGAGGTGAGGGTCAGAGACCAGGTTTGGGGGTGAGCAGTGGGTGTGTATTTTGGAGGGGAGGGCGCTGGGAATTGTTCGTGGGTACCTGCGATTACTTTCTAGAGAGTGATACTGCTGCCCAAGGGTTGGAGTATCAAGAATGCAGTTTGGCTTGTGGCAGAGAGAGCGCTTTATCTTTTAAGAGTAAAAGGCCCCATGTTCCAGCAACTGGGCTGACTCACTTCCATGATGGACGGAAGATTTGGCCCCTTTTAATGGGTCGTGGGATAAGGTGCAGTCACTACAGCTGAGGAGTTGACAGTGCTGCTAGGAGGCAGGGGATTCAGAGGGAGGCGGAGTTGGCCTAGTGTGGAACCCTCCCCCCCGAGTTTACGCTCTTTGGTGTGCAGAAAACAGTGTAGGTGGTGGGGGAATTTAATCGCCAGCACTAGTTTCCCGAAGCTTGGGACCGTTCCGCTGGCCAGGATCCTTTTTTTTTTCAAGCAAGCTGCAGGCTTCGCTTTGGCCCTGGAAACCGGATAGGCCTCTCCGTGCGCTCTCAACCTAACCCCGCGGTGGCGGGGGAGGGGGAAGCTCTGTCTAGTCCCGCCCATTGCGCTGTTTTGCGTGTTTGCCCCTGTGGTGAGTGGCAGGGGAGTTTAGCCAATGAGGACGCGGGGCGGGCAGGAGCATCAAGTTAGGCTGCGCAGGAGGAGGGGGAACTGGTGCTGGAGAGACAGCGAGAGGGGCGAACCGGCCCCCCACGGCCGCTGCAGGTAAAGGCACCTCTCTTACCTTGCTGGGGTGAGGCATAGCTCTTTTTCTACTTAAGGGCTAATCGGGCCTTCCCGCCTGTAGCCTCCACCCTCACATTGCTCCCACCCGGGCATCCACACCCCCCCCACCCCGCATCTTCCCGTCTTGGCCATCCCCACCCTGGAGGGCACCCCGCTAGCTCACTCCCTCAAGAGCATGTACCTCACCTCCATTTTGGGGGCTCCAGTTGCCCGACATCTCCCGCCTCTGCTGTGTGGGCCTTACTGGCACCAGCCCTGGCAGTATGAGCAGGTAATGTACCCGGGTCCCCGCCACCCCCGCCCCCAGTCGCGTCTCCCTCTCCGTCAACCCCGCACTTCCTTACCTTGCCCCTTCCCTTCCACATGAGTACATATAATTTCTGTAGTTTCTCCTTTACCCCTTGAACATACGTACATGCTTTTAGCATTCATAGTTGCCTATTTTGCTTTCCCTGTTTATTCAGAAGGACTCACTTTACCAGCCATGTTTGCCCCAAATGTCCATACTCCTGATTGAGGTTTGAGTGCTTTTTTCGGTAATTGGGAAAACAAAAACAGAGTAGCCGCACATTTGGAATTGAGAATGGTGAAGATAGAGAAAATGGCCTAGGATCTCGATCTTCGTGAGGAGAATCTCCTGAGTGGCTCCAAGTTAATAGCTCTATTTCTTATGGTCTGTGTCCTTCCATCCTGATCCTTTGCTGACCCTAAATTGTGATTCCATTCACCTTGGATGTTTATTTCCCATTTCTTTATAAGATTTGAGACCCTTTGGGTTTCACAAATGTCTCCATGGTACAGTTTTTAAATCCTCCTCTTTTAAAATTATGTTGGTGATTTTCATTTTAAGCCTTCTGATTTATTTTATTTTCAAGGGATTTCTTTAAATTGCTTCTACCCATCATGTTTCCATATCGTGTTTATGTCTGCCTGCCTGCCTGCGCTGATTCTCTTGAAAGGATACAGTTTCCAATAACAAGATTAATACTTTGAAGTAAAATAGTTTGTTCTTTGAGCAGTTAGAGGTTAAGTGGGCATGGCTGCTACTTTCTAAAAGTGCGTATTAACCCCCCAGAAAAGATCAGTTTTTGTCAATATGGCATTCATCTGTTATCTTCTAAGAGGATGGACAGTACAGAGAAATCTGTAAAGGGAGAATGGATGTCTGTAGTTCAGTTTATATAATTTTATGTTTTAGACAGCTGGACTAATTTCTGTTGCAGTGTTTCTCATCCGTCATAAACAATATGATAAACTCCCTTTTGAGAGACCATAAGAAATCTTACCCCATCAGAGAGATGTCAATAATGCTTCCAAACCAGGCATACTTCTTTCTCTGCCCCCCGCCCCTGCCCATGTTACCTTTTACAGATCCTCACAGGCCAAGAGATATTGTCCAGTTTTATTGAATATAAATAACCTAAACAATGAGATGTTTTCCTTTTCCATTTGATAAATATAAAATTATAACACCGAATGCACATTTTCAAACTTTGCATACCTTCCATCTCCCAGTTGAGAATCACTGCTTTGTTGAAAGGTATGGGGAGATTGACATGGAAAAGTATAGAGTAGAATTAAAACTAACTCCTTTATGATTGGACAGACAAGTTGTTATTGAAATGGGCAAGGGTAGGGAGACACGTTAAAATAAGAACAGGAGAGTTGGGACTCTAGATTTCTAAGAAAACCCAGAAGAACTACATTAAAGATGATAAAGCTGCAAAAAAAATCAGTTTATATTTATTTCAAGGGAAGGGAGTAGTTTCTCCTCAAAGAAGACGATGGGATGAAGGGCTTTATATAAAGAATTTCTCTGGCTTGTTATTTGGAAGTTTTAGATGGGTGGCCTTGGATTTTAACCTTAACTTACTAGTTAGTTCTACTTCTCCCCCTCCCCCTTACCCCCCCCCCCCCCAAGGTTTTCTGTTGTTAGTCTACTCATTAGTTTGGAATTATGGAAAGTGATTAAGTGCAACCATCAAGCTTTGTCTTTCCTTTTGAGCATATACATATGTTCCTCTTTGGGGCAGTGGTAGGTGAAGACTGACTTTTCATTCTCAATA
Organism: Eschrichtius robustus; assembly: GCF_028021215.1. Classification (NCBI taxonomy): domain Eukaryota; kingdom Metazoa; phylum Chordata; class Mammalia; order Artiodactyla; family Eschrichtiidae; genus Eschrichtius; species Eschrichtius robustus. The sequence goes on from NC_090824.1 coordinate 75,633,172, forward strand.
TGATTAAAGTTTGCTATGATTTCTTTATCTAGGCAGTTGCTTTACTTAGGGATATATTAAGGGTTTCGTATATTTGAATGCTTAACATCTATTTATTTAATTAATTAATTTATTTATTTATTTATTTATATTTGGCTGCATTGGGTCTTCGTTGCTGCACACAGTCTTTCTCTAGTTGCACACAGGCTTTCTCTAGTTGCGGTGAGTGGGGACTACTTCACATTGCGGTGGCTTCTCTTGTTCCGGAGCACAAGCTCTAGGCACGCGGGCTTCAGTAGTTGCGGCTCACGGGCTCTAGAGTGCAGACTCAGTAGTTGTGGCGCATGGGCTCAGTTGTTCTGTGGCATGTGGTATCTTCCCAGACCAGGGCTCGAACCCGTGTCCCCTACATTGGCAGGGGGATTCTTAACCATTGTGCCACCAGGGAAGTCCAACATCTATTTATTTTAATTACCAGGGTTTGAACCATGGAAAGAGAATTCTACCAAGAGCTCATCTACCATGGGGTAGATGAAGTTGGTAGAGTAGGCCAGACATGGGTATAGCCAGGATAACCCGTAAATAGGAATAGATGGAGGGGTGAAGAAAGTTGGAGGTATGTTTGGAGAAGGTTTATTCTTTTGAGAGTCAAGGACAACTTAAAGATGTGAGTTAAAAAAGAAGCTGGAGACTAGGATTAAAAAAATTGTACAAGATGAATTAGGTCAGTAGAGGTGAGTTGATGGGATGGGACTGAGAAGTAGTGAGACTTGATGCTGTGGCATTAAGTCAGTGGTGAGGGTTTTAAATTATTGGGCCCCGACTGACCCAGGAGAAGCAGAAATTTGGCCCAAAAATTGGGAAGGGAGATAAATGATAAGTGCATTGACCTTTAAAAACTTATACTTGAGTCATATGGAAGTAAGGAAATATTTCAGAAGCTATTAGCCTCGTTTCTCCCATTAAAAAATGAGATCTCTCTCTCTCTCTCTCTGACGTTGGGCTGTTGTGGAGGGAAGGAAGAGCATTTGAGTGAATAAATAGCAATGAGTCCTGGAAAGGACAAAATACCCCATGGAAGAAAAGGCAGGTTATAAACTATTATCAGCATAAACTTTTAGTTAGTGCAAACTTTCACTGTAGTTTTTTTGTGACACTTAACTGTTAGATATTTAGTGTAACTTCTCTGACAGTGAATAGGAGGTGAAAGATAATAGGTGGCAAAGTAGGGCATAACTAGAAAAAAGCTGATGGTAGTGTTCAGAAAATCTAAAATTATTGAGTAGATTTTCACTAAATTAAGAAATATCCATAACTTTAAAGAAATAAATTTATTTATTTATTTATTCATTTATTTAGTTATGGCTGCATTGGGTCTTCGTTGCTGCATGCAGGCTCTTCTCTAGTTGTGGTGAGCGGGGGCTACTCTTCATTGCGGTGCGCAGGCTTCTCATTGTGGTGGCTTCTCTTGTTGCGGAGCACGGGCTCTAGGTGCGTGGACTTCAATAGTTGTGGCATGCGGTCTCAGTAGTTGTGGCTCGCGGGCTCAGTAGTTGTGGCACATGGGCTTAGTTGCTCCGCAGCATGTGGAATCTTCCCGGACCAGGGCTCGCACCCGTGTCCCGTGCATTGGCAGGCGGATTCTTTTTTTTTTTTTTTAAAGTATTTGTTTATTTATTTATTTATGGCTGTGTTGGGTCTTCGTTTCTGTGCGAGGGCTTTCTCTAGTTGTGGCAAGCGGGGGCCACTCTTCATCGCGGTGCGCGGGCCTCTCACTATCGTGGCCTCTCTTGTTGCGGAGCACAGGCTCCAGACGCGCAGGCTCAGTAATTGTGGCTCACGGGCCCAGCCGCTCCGCGGCACGTGGGATCTTCCCAGACCAGGGCTCGAACCCGTGTCCCTTGCATTGGCAGGCAGATTCTCAACCACTGCACCACCAGGGAAGCCCAAGGCAGGTGGATTCTTAACCACTGCGCCACCAGGGAAGTCCTATCCATAACTCTTCTGATCACCATTTTGAGTTACTTTGGGGCAGGTATTAGATAGGAGAGGCTGGAATGAGCTGGTGGAATAATTTAACCAGGAGTGGGAAGTGATAGGGACCCTGGTTAAGATGTGAAGGGTATACAATTACTGAAGCTAGGAAAATCTTGTTTAACATTGGTGGAGATGCCATGTATGCTTTGTAATTTTGACCAATGTGCCAACTACTGATGAGTGTGTCCTCTTATCTATGTCTGATTTTCTGGGCTACTTACCCACATTATATTGTTTTGCAAGGATAACTGGAATGGGTTAAGGAAAGGGGAAAAAAAGTTTGGGGGTTGTGTGGAAGGGCCTTCTTCAGTCAAGTCTGTACTGTGTCACTGACAAATTTCTTCTCTGATATCTTCTAAAAGTTAGGAGAAATGGTGTTATCAAGCAAGGCTTTCCTGGATTGACAAATACTGATATCATATACAAAGAGCAGATACTACATTTTCATATAGTTTAGTTAGGTGGTGATGTACTTATAATTCCTTGTCTTAGTTTTTCCTTTTCCCAGCATTTTATGAACTTAAAGCCCCAGATGTGGATTTAGTAAACATAATTTCAGTTATTTGTAGGACAGTTTTTCAAGATAGGAAGTATTCTACTGTCTCATCTTGGAATCAGGGAATAACAGTTAGTTTCTCTAAGAACTGAATGGTTCATTCCAGACGCTGCAAGCAAATACTTTAATTCATTAAATTTTTTTTGAGTAGCTATTGTGTATGTGATATTCTTCTGGTTCTTTAGGGATCCACAGATGAATAAGACGTGGTCCCCACCATTCAGGAACTCTTCTTTCTCGGGGAAAGAGGAGCTGGGCCACCATGCAGAGTTGTGCAAGGTGTGCATTCCACGTGTTCACTATCATCATAGATAATATGTTTAGTATGACAGTTTTCCAGCAGATGGCAAACAAGTGTCTTGAGTAGGCAGCTTTTTACAATGTGCACAAAGGAACCTTTTGGGCCTTCAGAGGAAATGGACAAGAAACTTACCATTTTAATAAAATGTTAAATATAAGTGCTTTAAATAAGGTGCAGACAATGCTGTGGATATTTAAAGGAGGTGAAGGGACCAAGTCATCACAAATTGCTCACCTTATGGAGGTTCAGGGCTCACCTTGTGGAGTAGAAGACCTTTGAGGGTGTCAGAGATTTGAGCTGGAAGAGAAGTTTGGGAGGAGCGTGGTGGGGATGTTCCAGGAAGAAGCTACAGCACAATAGGCAAAGTCATGCAGATAGGAATGCCATTAAGGGAACCGTATTGTCCAGTTGGACTGGATTGTAGGGTATATATAGGAAGTGATGAGAGCATAGGAAGTGATGAGACTGAAAGTTGGGAATATAAACTAGAATGAAATTGTAGAATTCTTTGAATCTCTTGCAAAGGAAGTTTTTGATCTTAAATGTGAGAAAGTGGGGCGGGGGCGTCGTAACAGAAACACTATGTATAGATTCATCGATAGGTTAAGTAGAATAAAGTTTGTGAAACTTCCTGGGTAAGATTATACTATAAGCTTGGTTAAAGGTGGTTATTTTTGCCAGTAGTCAGTAAAAGTATCTAAAATACAAGGAAACTTACAAAATACAGTATATCCAGAAGCCTTTAGCTATATTCACTGAAGTATTGCTGGTGTATTGTTAAGTTCTGTCAACTTACGAACCTGAAATAGAAGGTGAATGAATGTTAAATTTCCTGATCTCTACCTAAGAATGATAATTGTAAAAAGAAATGGACAGAGATAGCTGAATGATCTTGACAGACAGAAGCTTCAAAGTGTGTAAGAACCCCAAAAGGGCGTTAGATTATTTCTTTTTTTCTTTTTTAGTTTTAGTTTTAAAGCAGAAATGTGGATGTTCTTTCCGCTGTGTCTCTGTCCTCAGATTACCTCACATTTTCATCTTCTCTTATTATTTTGATGCTATTTGAAATTAAGGCTAGAAATTTTCCCTGAGGTCACCTACTTTGCTTATTTGTCATTTGTCTTCCTACAACAGGAGTTCCACCATCTTCCTCTGAAGACCTAGCCATCTTGCTCCATGAAGGTCAGGACAATCTGACATGCACTTGTTTCTTGCCTCTTTACCTGAAGAGTAGTCCTCTTCCATTGTGTACATTTTTTTCTTAATAGGGGAGGGGAGGGGAGAGCCATTACCCCCCCTCCCCTTCCCTCCCTAAACCTTGGGGAAGTAACCCCCATTGCTTTCCCAAGATGGCAGACCCCATCATGGATCTGTTTGATGACCCAAATTTATTTGGCCTGGACTCTCTTACTGATGACAGCTTCAATCAGGTTACACAAGACCCTATTGAGGAAGCCCTTGGACTGCCAAGCTCTCTGGACTCCTTGGATCAGATGAACCAGGATGGTGGAGGTGGTGATGTGGGGAATTCATCAGCAAGTGACTTGGTCCCCCCACCAGAGGAAACAGCCCCCACAGAACTTCCCAAAGAATCGACAGCTCCAGCTCCAGAATCTTTAACCTTGCATGATTATACCACTCAGCCCGTCAGCCAAGAGCAGCCAGCCCAACCTGTCTTACAGACACCGACGCCAACGTCAGGACTTTTGCAGGTCTCCAAGAGCCAGGAGATCCTGAGCCAAGGGAATCCTTTCATGGGTGTCTCTGCCACAGCTGTCCCTTCCAGTGGTGCTGGCGGGCAGCCACCTCAGTCAGCCCCTAAGATTGTTATCCTTAAGGCCCCACCCAGCTCCTCAGTCACTGGTGCCCACGTGGCACAAATTCAGGCCCAAGGTATCACCAGCACAGCTCAGCCCCTTGTGGCTGGCACAGCCAATGGTGGAAAAGTCACTTTTACCAAAGTGCTAACCGGCACTCCCCTTCGACCTGGTGTTTCCATTGTCTCTGGTAATACAGTGTTGGCCGCCAAGGTCCCTGGGAACCAGGCTGCTGTTCAGCGCATTGTCCAGCCCAGCCGACCAGTAAAGCAGCTGGTCCTACAGCCAGTTAAGGGTTCAGCTCCTGCTGGAAACCCTGGGGCCACAGGGCCCCCACTGAAGCCTGCAGTTACACTGACCTCTACACCTACCCAGGTGACTTGAGTGAAAGGGGGAGGTGAATTTTGGTTTAGTAGAGGGCCCAGCAACTGTGTGAGAGCAAGTACAGGAGAGCTGTCTCTAGGAAATCCTGTTTAAATTCCATCTTTACTTTTTATCAGTTAGTATTGACAGCAATGTATTTGTTACTTACTAGGTGGAAGCAGTTAGTGTTAATGTATTTTTTTGAGCTCTTACTACATATCTACACTGTGCCTAGCTGGTGCTGAACAAGATAGACACAGTCCCTGTCCTTGCAGAGCTCACAGTCTGCCAGGAAATACAGACCTTAAACAAGAACTCATAATAATGTATGATATAAAGTTATATGAGTAATATAGGATGCAATGGGAACAAGAATCATTTTTGGAAAACTACATTTATTTATATTTGCAAGACTTACGGAAGCTATGTGTATCTCTCCCCTGTTGTTATTACTAAGATTGTCCTCCTCTGACTTTGCCCAGTGAAAAGGCTAGTTTCTAGTATAAGAAAATAGAGGCTGTAGTCTCTGAATCAAGGGCCAGAAGGGTTTGGGGGGAGGGGAAGACAGTATTAAGATAAGTAGCATTGGTGGAGGAAGCTATAAGGAGGTGGATTTCAGTTCAGTATAGACTTTTATTCTAATAGATTTCCAGAAAATGGAATGACTGCCATAGAAATAGAGCGAGCCTCCCAACAGTTTTTCCAGAACAGGCTTGGTACCCGCTGGGCAGAGGTTATATAGAAAAGATCTTATCAGGAAAGAGAGGAGGATGAACAAAAGGAATTATACTGTGTTTTCTGACCCTCAGCTTTTGTAACTCTAGGATGAGGAAAACTGGTGTGAATATTAAGGGGTCTGCCATTCTTTAATGTTCTACCTCTCTTGCAATTTCCTTTCTTCACTCTAGGGTGAATCGAAACGCATCACGCTGGTCCTCCAGCAGCCACAGTCTGGAGGTCCCCAAGGACACCGGCATGTCGTGCTGGGGAGTCTGCCAGGCAAGATAGTGTTACAGGGCAACCAGCTGGCGGCCCTGACGCAAGCCAAGAATGCCCAGGGGCAGCCGGCCAAAGTAGTGACTATCCAGCTGCAGGTGCAACCGCCACAGCAGAAGATCCAGATTGTACCACAGCCTCCGTCGTCGCAGCCACAGCCCCAGCAGCCATCCTCAGCCCAGCCAGTGGCTCTTTCCTCTGTGCAGCAGGCTCAGATAATGGGACCAGGGCAGGGCCCGGGACAGAGACTTTCAGTACCGCTCAAGGTGGTGCTGCAGCCCCAGGTGAGACTTCCGTAGTTAAGAAGGGAAACACATCCCTTAGTCCCTGGCTGTTCCCCTCGGCAGTCACTCACTGTTGAACGTGGGGCCAGTCTAGGTTCATACCTCTGAAGTGACATGCAGACTTTTATTTCCTTCACCCGTGGAAACCTTGTTGTAATTATGTCATGAAAAGATTTGAGGGTTATTATTGGGTTTGGGATCAGAGATGACTTATCTGGTAAATTGTCTTTGAACCGTTTCATTTACAATCTTTTCTTAATGTTCTTGTGAAATAAAAATGACTGGAAATATCCTCTCATTTGAAACATAAAGAAGTAGCCTTAAAGAGGTCAAGTGATTGTCCTTCCTCTCACCCCCAGGGAGATGAAGGTAGACCAAGAGTAGAATTTGTATTTTTTTACCTTTAGCCTAGAGACCAGCGTTGGCTGTATTGTTTGAAAATTTTCTGGAATTATGGAGATGAGTATTGACATTAGGAGCATGGCTAAAGGATATTGAAGGTTAATTTGGCACAGTTCTTGCCTTTTCTCATCCGCATCCCACCAAAAAATACTTTTTTTTTTTTTTTTTTTTTTTTTGGAATGTGTCTCTAGGTTCAGTAAGACTTGGTCTGAGTCTGGTTCTTGAGGAATTAGAGAACTGACGTTTGTAGCCTACCTGCTTCAGAGTTGTTTTATTCAGGTTATTTAGCTACAAGCATGTTGAAATTCTAGTGTCTTTATTTCTGTAGGCCGGCTCTTCCCAAGGGGCCTCTTCTGGACTCTCCGTAGTTAAAGTTCTAAGTGCCAGTGAAGTGGCAGCTCTCTCCTCACCAGCAAGCTCTGCTCCTCATACGGGAGGCAAGACGGGAATCGAGGAAAACCGTAGGCTGGAGCACCAGAAGAAGCAAGAGAAAGCAAATCGGATTGTAGCAGAGGCCATTGCTAGGGCCCGTGCCCGGGGCGAACAGAACATACCTCGAGTCCTGAATGAGGATGAGTTGCCTAGCGTTCGGCCTGAGGAGGAAGGTGAAAAGAAACGCAGGAAGAAGAGCAGTGGGGAGAGGCTCAAGGAAGAAAAGCCAAAGAAGAGCAAAACATCTGGTACCTCCAAAACCAAGGGCAAGAGTAAGCTAAAGTAAGTACCACCCTTTGCTCTTTTGACGGGACATTTGAGGATAGTGCGTACATTTTAAAATTCGTGTTGTATTCAGCAGCTACAAAGTTCAAGGTGATCTCTCTATCATAGAAGATAATAAGGCCTTTCTTTTCTCTGTCCCAAGTGAATACCAAGGCGCGGGAAAGATAGCCAGTCTTGTGTTAGGGGTTACATTTAAAAGCTGTGCCTGTGTTTTTCTATTTCTTCCCGATTTTGTATCACCATAGTGTGGAAGACTTCTCACTAGCCCCCTACCACCCACACCAGTAAAAGAGAGCTGCTGTAGACATAGCTGCCCTGTTCTTACATTTCATCAGTGAACTGGAGAAGATTTCAGCAACCACTGTCAGCCTTAAGCAGTCTTGACAGAACCATGGCTTGCCACATAATTCTTGTCACAATTGACAAGAATTCCTTCCGTGTCTTGTAGCTTCACTCCTTTCTCTCTAGCTTCCACTCCCTGAGATTCTTCAGGCTTTGTGGTGTAATTATAATAATGCTTCATATCTGCACAGGATTTTTCAGCTTTAAAAAGCAAGTTTCATATCTGTTATCTTACTTGATCCTCAACAGCTGTCAGGCCAGATGTTATCAGTGTTTGCTACTTACGAAACTAATGCCCAGCTAGTGACAGAACCGGAACTAAAACGAGGCTTTGTAATTCTTAGTCAAGAATTCATTCTACTGTGTTATTCTACCTTTCTTCAGGTATTTGTGAATACAGTGGTAGCAAAGATTTGTCAGATCTGGTGTAAAGGTCGGCTGGTATTTTAGAAACCCTAATATCTTCTTTTTTCAAACACGCTACTCAATAGCTGTGTGTCCCACAGACTGAAGATCTAGACACTTATGCCTGGAGACTTTGTACGTGATGGTTTAGATTAATTATATTTTCTTACTTCTAAATTTTCCTTGCCTTCACTGTAACTGAATTTGGTTTTTCCTTTTTAGCACCATCACTCCTGTGGTGGGTAAGAAGAGAAAGCGAAATACCTCATCTGATAATTCAGATGTGGAAGTCATGCCTGCACAGTCACCCCGGGAAGATGAAGAAAGCAGCATTCAGGTAAAAGGAGCCCTGAAGAACTTACTGAAAAAAATCATGTTTTACTTCTGACAGACAGACCAAGAATAGATACTGAGAGACGATAAGCCTTTGCACATTTCAACAGTTTTTCTAAACCAGAGGTAGTCCTAAAAAGTAGAAAGAGGCAAGATCTGGTCATGGTCATGTCTTTTAAATTTAAATTTGTTTTAGGCAAAAAGCATATTACTATAAGAAAGTAAGGGCTTCCCTGGTGGCGCAGTGGTTGAGAATCTGCCTGCCAATGCAGGGGACACGGGTTCGAGCCCTGGTCTGGGAAGATCCCACATGCCGCGGAGCAACTAGGCCCGTGCGCCACAACTACTGAGCCTGCGCGTCTGGAGCCTGTGCTCCGCAACAAGAGAGGCCGTGATAGTGAGAGGCCCGCGCACCGCGATGAAGAGTGGCCCCCGTTTGCCACAACTAGAGGAAGCCCTCGCACAGAAACGAAGACCCAACACAGCCAAAAAATAAATAAATAAATAAATAATTTAAAAAAAAAAGAAAGAAAGAAAGTAATACTCATTTTCTCAAATTCCAGTGTTTCAAAGACTAAGCAAATATGAAATTATGCTGGAAGATTGTTGTTTTGGGTATGGCAATACTTTGGTTTCTCTTAGAACTGTCTAGCTATCCTCCTTTTGCCTTACTTCTTCCAAAACTTCAGGGTTTTGAATTCTTGCAAAAACTTCAGGGCTTTGGCTCTGAGAACTGGGGTGTTTAAGGTACAATGTTTTTGCTACCTTTTGAAGATTAAGAAACATTGGGAAGAGAATAAAAGAAGCTGGACCAGAAGAACTTTAGTCCTCCATCTCTGTTGCCTTACGGTACCATCTTTGGCTCTAGTTTCCAACCATGGAAAGAATGTGCTGTTAATGATTCAGGAGACCCGTGGTACTTCTAAGTAGCTCTAATGGGCCTGGCCAGGTTACTTAGCTATGTGTAAGTTCTTTATCTGAAAAATGGAGGTTTGGACTAGACAAACCTCAGGGGCCTCACTAGCTATCAGTACTTTATAAATGTCTCCCCTCTTCCTTTTTTTCTTTTGATTTGAATTTTATTTTATTTATTTATTTTTTTATATCCCCTCTTCCTTAATATGCATTCACTACCTTGATAAACTGAGACTTTGGTTCTTCTGGGGTATGTTTACACGTGAGAATAGCCAAGACATTTTTGAAAAGGAGAATGAGGCAAGAGCTAGATTTAACAGACATTAGAGTATATTATGAAATAATAATTACTAAGAGTTCAAAATTAGAGAAGAAATAAGAGATTAGTAAAAGATAATAGAGTCTAGAAGAGGATTCAAATAGTTGTTATGAGAAGTTAGTATATGAGTTAAAAGGCCATTTAAAATCAGTGGAGGGAATTCCCTGGTGGTCCAGTGGTTAGGACTCTGCACTTTCACTTCTGAGGGCCCGGGTTCAATCCCTGGTCTGGGAACTAAGATCCTGCAAGCCGTGTGGCGCAGCCAAAAAAAAAAAAAAAAAAAAAATAATAATAATAAAAAATAAAATCAATGGAAAGAAAGATTATTTAATAAATTAAGTTAGGACAACCGGCTACACATTCAGGAAGAAATAAATAAAATTGGATTTCTTGCATTACTCTTTAACAAAAACAATTTCTAGTTTAATCAAAGGTCTAAATGCAAAAATTGAAATCATGAACCTTTATAAAACATGGATAAGTTTTTTTTTAAATAATTGTAAAATCAGGTAGATCTTTCTAAGGAGAGTATTAAAATTCAGAAGTCATAAAGGGAAAGATCGATACATTTAACTGTATAAAAATTACGCATGTACAACAACAACAAAATTCTCTAAACAGCATAGTGGTTAAGACCACAGACTGGAGCAGGATTTCTTGGGTTCTCATCTTAACGCTACTGTTCACTAACACTGTCACTTCAGGCAAGTTTACTTAACCTCTTGGTGTCTCAATTTCCTCATCTCTAAAATGCAGATAGTAATATCTACCAAGTAGGGTTGTTAGGAGGCTTAAATGTAAACGTTTATAAACAGTGTTTAGGTAAGAGAGCATAGTAAGAGTTATGTATGTGTTTGTTAAATAAATAAACAAAGGGTTAAATAAGGTGTTTGTTAAATAAACAAAACACAAACTGAAGGCAAATCTTAGTGATACAAGAAATACAAAGATTAAAAAAATTTTAGAAGTGGTGTATTAATATGCTAGGGTTGCCAATACAATATACCACAGATTGGGTAGCTTAAACAACAGAAATTTATTTTCTCACAGTTCTAAAGGCTAGAAGTCCAAGATCAAGAGGTCAGCAGGTCTGGTTACCTCTGAGACCTCTCTCCTTGGCTTGCAGAGGGCTACCTTCTCACTGTGTCCGCACATGGTCTTTCCTCAGTGCGTATATTCCTGGTGTCTTTGCGTGTGTCCAAATTCCCTCCTCTTTTAAGGACACAAATCCAGTTGAATTAGTGCCCACCCTAATTTAATCACCTCTTTAAAGGCCCTGTCTCCAAATACAGTCACATTCTGAGGTACCAAGGGTTAGGATTTCAACATAAGAATTTGAGGGGATACAATTAAGCCCATAACTTTGGTAATACCAGTGTTGGCAATGGAGACCTCACAGTCCCCCCAGGTCTTTTCTCCAGAGGTAACCTCTGTTACTATTTTTGTGTATCCTTCCAGAAATATTCTTTACTTTCATGAGCACTCTAATTCCACTCCCACTTACTGTAAGTATTCCATACCTACTCTTCTGTACTGTTGCTTTTTTTCTCCAACAATATATCTTGAAGGTAGTTCTTTATCAAAAAGATAGATCTAGCTATCCTTCCTCACACTCTCTTTTTTATTATGAAAAATTTGAAATACACACCAAAGTAGAGAGATTATTTAATGACGTCCCGTGTTCCATCATCCCAGAAAGTTCCCTTGTACCCTCTTTTCAGTCAGTTCACCATCCTCTCCCCCACACCTCCACATAGGTAACCATTGTGCCCATTTTTATTACCATAAATTAACCTTAGCCTGAACTTCATGTAAATGGAATCACATAGTATGTACTCTTGGGTCTCACTTTTTTCAGCATTATGTTGTTCAGATTTATTCATGTTGTTGATGTGTCTGAAGTTCATTCTTTTTTTCTTTCTTGAGAATCGTTTTTATTTATGAATATAGCACAGTGTTTATTCATTGTATTAGACATTTGGTTTGTTCCCAGTTTGGAGCTGTTATGAGTAAATCTGCAATGAACAGTCTCAGTACACATACTTTATGGACATAGGTTTTCACTTCTCATAGCTAAATCCCCAGGAGTTGATAGACTGTGGGGTAGTTAAACATTTAACCATTTAACTTTATAAGAATCTGCCAGCTTCCGAAGTGATTGTGTCATTTTACACTTCCACCAGCAGTGAGAGTTCCAGTTCCACATCTTCAACATTCGGTCTTGTTAATTTATCCCATTCTTTTTAAATAGTTCTATAGTATTTCATACTTTGACTATAGCGTAATTTGTTTAACCAATCCCCTGTTGATAGGCATTTAGGTTTTCTCTGGTCTTCTACTACCACAAGTAATGCTACAGAGATTTGTATATATGTGCAAATTTATCTGTAGGATAATATCTTTGAAGTGGAATTGTTGGATCAAAGGGTATTGTCAAGTTTTCTTCTGTAGAAATTTTCTTCATGCCAGTGTGTACTCTCACCAACAATGTGTGCGTTCCTGTTTCAAATATTTGATCCAACTTTCTGATTTTTGCCACTTCGTTAGGTGCAAGAAAAAAAGAAAAAGGGGATCTCAGTTTAGTTTTCAGTTGTAACAATTTTATTCTGAGTGTGAGCATCATTTTACACTAAAAGCCATTCTGTTTTTTTCTATGAACTGTCTATTTATGTTATTTGCCCATATTTCTATTGTATTGATCTTTTTCTTAGTTATTCAAAAGACCTCTTTATGCTTGGGAGATGTATCATATGGCATTTTTTCTCTAGTTTATTATTTGTCTCAACTTTATGATGGATTATATTGATATTACGCAGATATCTTAAACTTTTTGCAAGGTCAAATTGATCAATTTATTAGAAACACCTTCTCTACTCCAGGATTATAAAAAAAAATTCTTCCACATCTTCTTTTAGAAATTTTATGTCTTTTTTTTTAACTTTTAAATCTTGCAGTCTTTTTGTAGATTTGTTTCTTACATCCACTAGACGGCCAGTCATCTGTTTTCAATCCCATTTTATAGAATAATCCACTTTTTCCTCACTGATTAGAAGTTCTGTTTTTATCATGTTCTAAATCCACATAAGTATTTTAGTCTATATCTGGACATTATTTCCTTGACATGTTTATCTCTTCTTGGAGAGGTACCAAGTTGTGTTAATTAGTATAGCTTTATATTGTCCTTAATATCTGATAAGGCCAAGTATACTTTTTCATATTTTTCCTGGTTATTCTTAGATGTTTAGTTCTCCATTTGAATTTTAGAATCAGCTTATCTAATTAAAAAATTTTGTTAATTTTGTTTTTCGAATTTATGTGATTAGGGAGGGTATATATATTTCACTATTTATTCAACTCTCTTTTAATGTCCTCCTATAGTGCTTTAAAGTTTTCTTCACATAGATTTTATGTATTTCTTACTAAATTTAACGCTTAAGATAATTAATATTTTCTCATAAAAAGAATATTTTCTCTTATTGTATTTTCTGCCTTAGTCTATATAAGAATGCTATTGATTTTTAAAAATTAATTTTATGCCAAGCAAGTTTACTCAATTTCAGTAGTTCTGCTTCTAATGACTCATTTGATTTTGAGTTTTCCAGGGGTTATAATCATGATTGAAAAATAATAATTTTGTCTCGCCATCCTTCCTAATTTTTTTATCATGAGCTGCAAGTATTACTTAGATTATTTAATTAAAAAATCTTTTACTCAACCATTTGAAAGAATAAGGCAGATTTGAAATGTATTGATATGGAAAACATCTCCAAGAAAAATGTTAACAGAAAAGTAAGCAGCAGAACAATACATACAGTATGATCCTATTTATTAAAACAAACAAAAAAACTTTAGAACTAAAACAAAGAAATAATTAGAAACAAAATGTTCTTGCACCTTTGCACTCCAAGGTTGCTCCTCCTGTGAAGTTCATTGCACTCTGCAGGTTGAGAGTCCTGTTTCAATTTTTTAGAGCCTCTTGCCAATAGGTTACTTTCAGGTGGAATCTGATACTTTGATAGAACAATTCAGCAAGTTAATATATATTCAGTACATAGAATAAGTTACATGATTTGACATCACATAATTTGATAAATAAGCTCTTTATCATCTTTTGGTTTGATTTTTCATAGGGATTTTGGAGTCAAATCTAAGTATATGACTATAGGCGAATAGTTTTAAAGGTTTTCTCCTTGAGAGACCTAAGCAGTTATTTTAACCATTTTTGCCTCTATAGAAGAGACGCTCAAACCGCCAAGTTAAACGGAAAAAGTATACAGAGGATCTGGATATAAAGATCACAGATGATGAAGAAGAAGAAGAAGTAGATGTAACTGGTCCAATCAAAACTGAGCCTATCCTGCCTGAGCCAGTGCAGGAACCAGATGGCGAGACTTTGCCTTCCATGCAGTTCTTTGTGGTAAGCTGAGAACGTAAGCAATTTGAGACCTTTGTCTTGCTGCTCACAATCTCTGTTGACTGACTGCATCTTTTGCTACAGGAGAATCCCAGTGAAGAAGATGCAGCCATTGTAGACAAAGTGCTTTCTATGCGTATTGTGAAGAAGGAGGTGAGGCCTCTATTTTTAATGTCAGCCCATAATGCTACAGTTACAGGCTGTATGTAATGAGCACCTTTGGATGTCAGTCTATATTGCTACAATGTAGTTACAAGAGATGGTGGAGAAAAGTTAGGTGGAAAGTAGGAGCTGTCTTATTGCCACTTCTTTCGCTTATTTGCTTAAACTGGAAAAGGGCTTATTTTCTCCAGCTGTCAAGCCTCCAGCATTGAAATACCAGATTAAGTTCTTTAATCCCTTAGTCAGTAATATATTCTGGGAGCATTGGTATGAAGCTCTACCATGTGTGTTAAAATGAAAGGTTCCCTTTGACAAATAAGTTGTTAGTAACTGTAATTTCTTTCTTCTCAGCTTCCTTCTGGACAATATACTGAAGCAGAAGAATTCTTTGTCAAGTACAAGAACTAGTATGTGATCTGTGCAAAAAAGCTTTTCACCCCAAGTTCCTCAGGGTTGTAAAAAGTTCTCCTGTATAGTCTATCCTGGGTGGGAATGTGTCCCTTTTTTTATAGTCTCCTCACCTGTTTTTGGTGAGGAAAATGTCTATTCAGAGAGAAGCTCAGGAATTGACTCTTTATATTTACCTGCAGAAAGGTGGGGTGAGGATGGTTCCTGATAAAATGCCTTGTAAAATCCTCTTTACGTTAGTCTAAGATTAAGACCTCGCTACTCAGAGTGTGATCCGTGGACCAGCAGAGTTAGCGTCATTTGGGTGCCTGTTAGAAATGTGAACTTTCAAGCCTACCCTAGACCAGGTGGTTTGTGTGCAAAATCAAGTTTAAGAAGCACTGACCTAGGAGACTGTCTCCCCACTGAAGCACATACTCTTATGTCTGCTTCTGGCTAATCCCCACATCTCAGACACTAGCCGACCAGTTCCCCTTTCTCACACTGTGACTGGCTATTTCCATCCCCTTTAGCTCCTATCTACACTGTGAGTGGGCTACCATCTCCCAGCTAGAGAAGGATAAGAGGATCCATCAAAAACTAAAGCGCTTCAAAACCAAAATGGCTCAGATGAGACACTTCTTCCATGAGGTAATTAGGAATAGGTATTGCCTATCATTTATTTCATAGAAGCATAAATTACTGGGGTTATCAGCCTTGACTGATTCTTCAAAAGACTCATAGTTGCTTTGTATATATGGGTATAAAGTGTTCATTTTGATCATTGGACTTTCCTTACTTAGTTGCCCCAGGCTTTGTTTTACCAGGTCTAAATATGGTATTTTTATAAGTTATAGGGTACTTTCAAATTGAGTTTTTTGATATTCATGAAGTATTTTCAAAACAGATGGTAAACTGACCTCTGGTGTACTTGCGGCATTCTTCTCCCTCTAATGTCAGTCTTCAGCAGTTGATGGTATCTGTAGACATAAGCAACCATATCATTAAGAGAGAACATTTATTTTCTCAAATTTCTAATCCAGTATAACTAGAAATAGTGATAAAGGAGCTTTAATACCCCATACCCAGTGTTACTACTAGTTAAGTACTGGAACATCTGTAAGGATCTCTTGAGCTGTATTTTAACTCTCGATTTTGCTTTGTATACATATACCTTTCCCAAAATGGGATTTTTCATTACTGAGTGCCTTGAGAAGAAGAATTCTTTCTCAAAGCTTCTTAAGACCTAAAGAGGAGGACTTCCCTGGTGGCAAAGTGGTTAAGAATCCACCTGCCAGTGCAGGGGACACGGGTTTGAGCCCTGGTCCGGGAAGATCCCGCATGCTGTGGAGCGACTAAGCCCGTGTGCCACAACTACTGAGCCTGCGCTCTAGAGCCCACATGCCACAACTACTGAAGCCTGCGCACCTAGAGCCTGTGCTCTGCAATAAGAGAAGCCACTGCAGTGAGAAGCCTGCGCACCGCAACGAAGAGTAGACCCCCTCGCCGCAACTAGAGAAAGCCCGCAACAAAGACCCAATGCAGCCAAAATAAATAAATAAATAAATGTATTTTTTTTAAAAAAGCTAAAGAGGAGCTAGTAAGAAAGAGTGAAAGAAGGAATGATGTATAGCTTCAGCAAAAAACCCCAGCTGTGATAAAATACATCTGAAAAAACTATATCACCAGGTTTGCCAATAAATGAGTTATTTTCCACATCACTTGGAGAGGGCAAGTAGGGCCATGTAGGTTTTATAATTTCTTTTTATATGAAAATAATAATAATTGCGTTGTGAGGGGTTTTTTGTTTTTTGATTTTTGGTCTATATTCTTTTAAAGCCTAATTTGTGAGATGTATGATGAAACTAATCCCATTCCAGTTGGTATTAGATATATAATTTGTGACCCTTGAGCCAAGCTCTGCTAACTGACTTGTATGCCAGTCAGTTTTGCCTTTATAGGTAGGCCATTTAACCAAATCAATTATTCATTTATTCATTGTTTATTATGTGCTAGTCACTATGGTAAATAAATCACACGTGGTCTGTGTTCTCATGTAGCTCACTGTCTAATGGGGAGAGAGAGAGATTTAAAAATAATTCAAATTGTGGTAAGTGCCAGGAAAGAAAGAGCACAGGAAGACGTAAGAAAAAAACGCCTACTTTGGATAATCAGTGAAGACTTCACTGAGAATTGAATTATGAATGAGTTAGCAAGACCATGAACACATGTAAATAGTATCCCTGGCATGGGAAATAGCAATATATGAAAGCCCTGAGACAGGATGAGGAACTGAAAGGAGAGTGGGACTGATGTACGATAGAGAGTGAGTGGCCCGAAATGAGATCAGAAATTTAGGCAAGCAGGTGCTTATAGACCTTTTAGTTTTGTTTTTATTCTAAGTGCAAAGGGGGAAACCACTGGACTATTTAAAACAGGTCAGAGCACATCCAGTTTTCATTTTTAGAAGATCATCTAGGGTTTCCCTGGTGGCGCAGTGGTTAAGAATCCCCCCGCCAACACAGGGGACATGGGTTCGAGCCCTGGTCCGGGAAGATCCCACATGCTGCAGAGCAACAAAGCCCATGCGCCACAACTACCGAGCCTGCGCTCTAGAGCCCGCGCTCTGCAACAAGAGAAGCCACCGCAATAAGAAGCCTGCGCACCACAACGAAGAGTAGCCCCCGCTTGCCACAACTAGAGAAAGACCGTGCACAGCAACGAAGACCCAACACAGCCAAAAATAAATAAATAAATAAAATTTACTTAAAAAAAAAAAAAAAGATCGTCTAGACTTTGGAGAATGGATTGGAGAAGAGTAAGCATGAAAGTAGGATGAGCAGTAAGGAGGCTGTTGAAGTTTTCTAGATGAGAAATTAAAGCTTATAGCAGCGTGGTTTCAGTGGTTAGAGAGAATGGGTAGATTTAAGTTTACTTTAAAGTAGAATTGACAGGATTTGGTGCAATGGCTTATATAGATAGGTTTCTGGTCTGAGCTAATGGCTTGAGGTAGAGTCATTTATTAAAGAATGGAAGATTTTAGAAGCAACTGATTTGGGGAGAATCAAGATTTTAGTTTAGACCGTGTTAAGCTTAAAATTCTGTTAGCACATTTCTAGCAAGGAGATAGATATACAAATCTGGAGTTTTTAGGCTGCAATTTAACTTTGGAATGTATCAGCATATACATAATTATTAAAGCCTTAATAATGAATAGAGTCACCCTGGGGAAAGTTCTATACTTTCTAATAGTTCTGTACTTTTTTAAAGTTCTTTCTATAAGAGAATGGATGTAAGCCCAGAACCAATCCTTCAGCAATTCTCACAAATTTAGAGGACCAGGTGAAGAAGGGACTGTTTGCTGGAGTGGTAGGAGAAAGATTAGGAAAAAGATATATCACGAAAATCAGGGGGAAAGTGTCTTAAGAAGGAAAGAGTTTTTTCCTTAAGGTTTCTTTGAGATCTTTCTTTGGAGTCTTGGGTTATTTATCTTGGGATACCACCCAGAGTTGGATACCAGTGACTTAGGAACAAAAGAGCCAGTGAAGGTGACTGAGAATTGGCCAAAACAAAAAGTGAAACCAAAATAAAGGCTACCGAAGAGAATGTGGTGTCTCAGAAAAGCCTAGGGAAGAGAGTGCTTTGGGGAGAGAATAATGAATTGTTGAATACTTTGTATAGGTAAATTAAGGTGAGTACAGAAATGTTTCCATTATATTTGGCAATTTGGAGATCATTAATGACCTCGACAAGAGTAGTTTCATTGTGTGATGGAAGTAGAAAGAAGAGTGGAATGGGTGGACAAGTAAGTGAAGGAAGTGATGAAATGGAGGTACTGTGTGTTTAAAACTCTTGGAAAAGTTTGGGTATGAGGCAGAACAGAAGAATAGTTGCAGGGGGATGTAGAGTCAGGGAAGTCTTTTTAAGACGTGAAGTTCCCTGGTTGGGGAACTAAGATCCCACATACCGCAGCTAAGTTCGCACACCGCAACTACTGAGCCCATGCTCTCTAGAGCCCACGCACAGCAACTAGAGAGCCTGCGTGCCACAACTAGAGAGCCCACACGCCGCAACTAGAGAGCCCGTGTGCTGCAACTAGAGAAGACTGTGTGCCACAACGAAGAGCCCACGCACTGCAACGAAGACCCAGCACAGCTAAAATAAATAAACTAATAATTAAAGAAAAGATGAGAAATAGTCGAGTATGGTTGTATGTTATGGGAATGCTCCATAGCATAGAGAGAGATTCCTAAGAAGGCAAGAAGGAGTGGAATCCAAAGCATATATGGAGAGAATGGCCTGTTAGGGAGTAGTGACACTTTATCTGGTAACAGGCAAGAGGATAGATGCAAATACAGGTAAGTGTGTAGGATATGATATTATGAAAATGGGGAACTCCCTTCTTTGCTCTTAATAAATTTTGAAGTAGGGTTATCAGCTAAAGGTTGCATGGAGGAGTGGGTTTCCTGGACAGTGATCTTTTGGTCTTATTGTTTGGTTTCATAATTCCTCTAGGACGAAGAGCCCTTCAACCCAGACTATGTGGAGGTGGACAGGATATTGGATGAGTCTCACAGCATTGACAAGGACAATGGGGAGGTGAGTTGGGGCGTGGAGGAACATGAAAGGCCTCTTAAAGATTTCTTCCTGTCTGCTTGCCCATCCTTTATTTTTCAGATATGGCTGAAAAATTTCTTGGACTGAAAAGGTACTTTTGAATTTTTCTGAGAGATACTTAGAATGATACTGGGAAGGTAAAGGAGTACAGAGAGAGGGTAAAAGGAAAGATTCTCAAATATCTGGGAGCTATATTTACAAGGACTCATAAACCTTGGCCTCATTTTCTGACAGATTTTATATGGGAGACCCTTGACCTTCAGTTGGGGGTTGAGAGGTGGGGATGGAGAAAGGGATACTTTCCGAATCTCCAAATTTGTGAATATAAAAATACTTGCATAGACTCATAGCTTTCTTCATGTTGTTGAGGATTATTTATTTCCTGTACTTAGCATTAGTTAAATGCATTTTCATTTGTCACTAAAACAGATACACTGCATTTGAATCAGTACCTTTAAACAGATGTGAGGTCCTATTCCCACAGGTTCAGATTCAGTACATCTAGGGTGGGATCCAGAGATCTGTATTTTTAAGTTGGTTCTCCAAGGGTTTCTCATGCATAGTTTGATTTGGTAACCACAGCACTAAAGCTTTCTTAGATTGGGTAGCAGATTTTACATATGCTAAAACACTAGGTGATATGTTTTCATTAATCACTTTTTTTGATTTTCCAAATAAGAGTTATATAGATCTAAGCCACCAGTGAATTCAGCATTGCTCTTGCTCTCTTATTTAAATTTACTTAGGCCATGAACCACCATTTTGTTAGAACTCTTCTCACTTCAAGTCATAGTTGTTGGTTTAACTTTGCAGGGCCACATTTCATCAAGTTATTATCACTTCAAACAGTCACTGCTTACAGAGTGGGTAGTAGGGCCTTAACAGCAGAGCCTTGTTAAGACATCAGTGCTGGATGGTGGGCTGGGTTCACTCACAAGCTAAATGACTTGCTCCCATATATCATCCGTACAGGACCTAAGAGTCAAAGTCTTCCCTCTGTAAAATTCCCAGTTTATTTTATAAGCCTTCAGCATTTCTCAGATAGAACCTTAGATGTCCAAGGCCCGTTACAATTCAGTGTCTTTAAATCCTAACAAGAATGCCTCAGAAAACATATCTTCTGCTTTTGGGGTTAGGGGTGGGAGTTATTGCTTATTGTTCATTTGTGGGAGGTGAGAGTGGAATGGGCCAGTTATTAGTCAGGACAGGTTAGCTACTGTTAAATTATTCTCATCGCTTTCAGGATCTCAGCCTTCCCAGCCTTGAAAATCTTATGCCCTCTATCACTATACTTAGACCTTCATCTTCCAAAAGTAATTGGACTTTGATTAGGCTCCTCTGGAATGTATTGGGACCAGTATGACAGATGAAAGTGTTTTAGTACCCTGGTACTGTAATTTATGTTCCCAGTATTGGATAAAAACGTTCTGTTTGCCCATTTCCCCCTCCTCTCCAAAATGAGTTTGTCATCCTTATTACATTACCCAATAGTGGAAATAAATATTAAAGTCCTTGGAAGAGTAAGGGTGCTGGAAATATGTGACGTGGACAAATGTCTTTATGTAGAAAGTGACCTGAGTCACTACAGTAAAGAAAAAGGTCAAAGAGAAATTACATTAATTCTAGGTATTCCTTGATCTGTATCTCTATTGAGACACATATCTTCATACTTCTTGCTGGCTGTGTTAAGGGGTATTCTATGAGTTGATAATTAGAGATTTCCTGGTGATTACACTAGGCCCAGTCTAATTCTTCTCGATTCATATAAGCCAAATACGCAACTGCAGTCCGGTCAGTGATCAGTCATCTTGGGTAGTGAGAATAGGAGCCATATTACCACTGGTCACTGCCCCGTCCCTTGCACTAGAATGCCTGCATAGAGCATAGCACCGTAGTTGGAGCTTCAGCATTTCCCCTTCCTCTTCACTCTTACCTCTCTTCAGGGAAGCCTCTTGCAGTTATCTCCTAGCTTCCTGGGGCTCGCAAGAAGATCTCTTTACCACCATATGGCTGCTCTTTGAAACAGCATCTGCGCTGAGAGCTCCAGGAGCTCAGAAGCCCAGTGATTTCAGTCCTGCTCTGCTCCTATGGATTAAACCTGTTCTTCGCTTCTACAGTAGCCTGGCTTCTACTGTATCAAATTTGGTGCCAGGAGGATAGTATGGAACAGGGATACCATATCTTTTAATTCAATAATTAACAATAGTTAATTCAGTTCAACAATTCAGTTTCAATCTAATTCAACACAATATAGAATTTTTGTTCGTTTAATCTGCTTGGTTGATGAGCCTAATGTTTCAGTGCTTAGTGTTCTAGATGGTGCTGGGTAGAAATTTCACTTTCAGATTCTGATAAATTATCTGGAAACAGGATCAGAGCCATAAATAGTACAGTGCATCAGCAGGTGAGCCTCTGGCTGGTGTTTTCAGCCTGACTTTTTTGGCACCTTTTTAGATATTGACACTTTGTGATCTGATGCTTTAGTCAAATTCTTATCTTTCAGTCACGGCAGAGAACACAGAATCGTTTCATTAAGGCTTTGGCTTTTTCTCTCTTAGCCTGTAATTTACTACTTGGTAAAGTGGTGCTCTCTGCCCTATGAGGATAGTACCTGGGAGCTAAAAGAGGATGTCGATGAGGGCAAGATTCGAGAATTTAAACGGATCCAGTCAAGGCACCCAGAACTCAAAAGGGTGGTAAGTACATCTGCATTTAGAATGTAAAGTCCATATAGGCAATGATTTAATTTTCTTCGTATGGAGTTTATGTGGTTGTTTTAGCTTTTTATTATGGAAATTTTCAAACATATATGAAAGTTGAAGAAGTAGTATAATGTACCCATCACCCAACTTTAACAAATGAACACATAGCCAATCTTGTTTCACATATTTCTCTACCTACTCATTTCCCCATTTCCCAGATTATTTTAAAATAAATCTCAGATTCCTTCATTTTATGTGTAACATTTCAGTGTTTATGTCTAAAAGGTAAATAGTAGCATTGTTACACTTGAAAAAATTTAACTATCCCTAAATATCATCAAGTAAGCAATCACTGTATTTATTTCCCTGATTATCTTCTAACTTTTGTTAAATTGTTTGAATTAAATTCTAAGTAAGGTCCATATATTGCTATTAGTTAATATATCTCATATATATCTTTCTTAATTATAGTTTCCCCTTGATCTCCTCTCCCTCCTTTGCAATTTTCTCTTGAAGAAACCAGGTGTCTAGGGTTTTCCATAGTCAGTTTGCCAGTTACATTCCCTTTGGTACCTTTTCTGTCCCTTATATTTCACATAAATAGTTAGATGTAGAGCAGTCATGTCTGTTAGAACTTTTTATAGCTGTTCTGTCCAATATAGTAGCCACTAGCCACTAGCCACATTTCAAATGCTCAGTAGTCATATGTGGCTAAAGGCAGATATAAAACATTTTCTATCATTGTAGACAGTTCCATTAGATATCGCTGTTCTAGAGGCTGCATCAGGTTGGGGAGGGAGACCACTAAATCCACTTTATAGATGGTTCTGTTAGGTTGTCTTTTGTGATATTATCAGCCATTTTTGTTCATTGCTGAGATCCATTTTTTAAGGAGTTTTAAATGGTGATTCTATCATTTCTTCATTTATTAGACAGAATCTTCTGTAAAAAGAAATACGTTTCACCTACCATTTGGTTACCCTAAGGTACAGATGGTATAGGAATGGAGGATAAATGCTTTATTTATTTACCTTGTCCTTTACTTCCCAGTTTCAAAATAATGAAGTACTTCCTTAGCACCCTCCAAAAGTGATCAGTGGGTTTTTTCTCTTTCCTTCTTCCTCTTTTTTTTTAAAAGTGTCATTATGGACTCATGAGTTTGAATATATTTAACATGTTTATATTTAACATGTTAATGTTTTTGAATTGACTTCAACTATTAGAACTACTTAGTAAGTTTACCTAATTTTGTTAGTGTCTCCACGCCATTTATTCAAATTTCCTATTTTTTAGAATCGTCCACAAGCAAGTGCCTGGAAGAAGTTGGAGTTGTCACATGAGTATAAAAACAGAAACCAATTAAGGGAATATCAGTTGGAAGGGGTCAATTGGCTGCTCTTTAATTGGTATAACAGGTAAAGAAAAGAGTAGGACCATAACATATAGGCTTCGTCTGAGATTATTTATTTTCTGTTGAAACAGTTTCTTTTTAAGTACTTTTTAAAGAGATGGTCTCTTTTGACTTGCTTTTCTTTTTCCGTGATGAATCTGCAGGCAGAACTGCATCCTGGCTGATGAGATGGGATTGGGCAAAACCATTCAGTCCATTGCCTTCTTACAGGAGGTATATAATGTGGGCATCCATGGCCCCTTCCTGGTCATTGCCCCACTGTCCACAATTACTAACTGGGAGAGAGAATTCAACACTTGGACAGAGATGAACACTATTGTGTACCATGGCAGTCTGGCTAGCCGGCAGATGATTCAGCAGTATGAAATGTACTGCAAAGATTCACGGGTGAGTTGTACATAATACAGATATTATGGTTTAGAGAGTAGGCCAAGGTACCTGGTATTTTAGAGGCTTTTATATGAATCAAAGACTTTTATTGAGACTCTCTGTGATTTAAGGCAAAATTTTTGTCTAGATTGTGCAGGGCATTTTTTTGACTTTGCTCTTTTTATCCAATGGACATTTTGATCCAGTGGAAATTCTGACTTTATTTATGAATACATATATTTAAAATAGAGTTTTGATCAGCATTGATGTTTTCATCAAGAAAGAATTTTCCAGAATGAAATTCATTTAGCTACTTTATTAATTCCTTGATCCATATGGTGGTGAACATAAGCTATGTCCTTTTTTTTTTAAAAAGTCTACTGAAATTTTCATCAAGATCAGTGCTTTTTGCTATATAAGTTTGCAAGTAAAAATTTGAACCATTCATCTTTTCTTAACATTGAATTTTATGAGACTTTTTTTCCTACCGTTAGTTTCCTGTGGTTTTTATTTCTACCAAACCAAAGTTATTCAAGTCGCATTTTGTTGCTCTTAATTTTGCTAAGATAATTGGATTCTTCTGTCCATCTTTAGATAGTAACCAATATTAGCACATGCTACATTAGCTATTTCACTTTTAGTTTTATCTTGTATGTTTCAGCAGCACTCAACATTTGTGGATTTTAGTGTTTACCAACAGAAGATGTAGGGCTGAAATACATGAGGTAGGCATGCAGCAGAGTCAAAAATGTCCAGCTTCATTCAGTGAGGTCTGTCATTTTCCCAGGAAGCTGAGTGTGCCGAGGAGGCAGCGTATCTTAGATTCAGTGATTTGGCACTGTTTATCAGGAAGATGAACAGTGGCAGAGGTGGGTGGTGGTGCAGTTGGTATTTCCTATTAAGCCTGCCTAAATATAAAAAATGGATGTGTGATTCGGAAGAGCATCTCCTTTAGGTACATTTTAGGCCTTTTCTGACTTTATTGCCTTCATGCTTAGGGGCGCCTCATCCCGGGTGCATACAAGTTTGATGCCCTGATCACCACTTTTGAGATGATTTTGTCAGACTGTCCCGAGCTTCGTGAGATTGAATGGCGTTGTGTCATCATTGATGAAGCCCATCGACTAAAGAACCGTAATTGCAAGCTGCTTGATAGTCTCAAGCACATGGACTTGGTGAGTTCCTCTCACTGACTTGTGGGCAGAAACACCTGGAATTAAAGAAATCCTAATTCCCTGTGGAATTAATATAACCTTAATTTAGCAGAGAAGAAAAGAATCAGAGTCTTGGTATTGGGTGGTGGGTACGGCCTGTGGGAATGGTAACCTGAAAGTCATAAAATTCATATAAATTTTAGAGTTGGTAGGTGATTGTAGGTTAATGGTTCTCAACTGGGTAGAGAGGTTGGGTATTACATTAGTTACCTATTGCTGCATAACAAAATATCCAGAAACTTAGTGGCTTAAAACAACTATGTTTTTCATGATTCTCTAGCTCAGCAACTTGGGCTGGGCTTGGTGAGCCCATTCTTTTGGTGGTCTTGCCTGGAGTCAGTAATGCAGCCGTAGCTGACAATTGGTGCTGGTTGTTGGCTGGGTCATCTTCCACATGGCCTGTCACCCACTGTGGGCCAGATTTTGCTTCTGTACATGGTAGAGTCAGGGCAGTGTTCCAAGAGGGTAAAGGTGGAAGCTGCAAGACCTTTGAGGCATAGGCTCTGAAACTCACATGATATCACTTCTGCTACATTCTCTTTGTCAGAGCAAGTTACAAGGCAAGCCCATGTTCAAGGGGTGAACCTTGATAGGAGGAACTACCGAAAATTAATGGCCATATTTAATCCAGCACAGGTACATTCTTCAGAGGGGGACATGTTAGGATGTCTGTGGGGAGTTGAGTGTGGAGAGGCATATTTAATTGGAAAAAACGTATTCTGAATATTTCTTTATTGGCTTATAATATTTAAGATAAATTAGTATGTTAAATAATATCAAGGGTTTTCTTGAATATTTTGTTTATCAAAAGAGGGAGCAAGTAAAAGAAAAGTTAAGAGAGTAATCTGGTCCATTCCCATAATTTTACAGTTAAAGAAATGAAAGGTAAAGTTATATACTTGATAGAAAACCCCAGAAGTCCTTCTGAGTTTTATCATTCTTCTGTGTTCTCCATTTCTAGGAGCACAAAGTGCTACTCACAGGAACACCATTGCAAAATACTGTCGAGGAACTGTTTAGCCTGCTTCATTTCTTGGAACCGTCACAGTTTCCATCAGAATCAGAGTTCCTCAAGGACTTTGGGGATCTCAAGACAGAGGAACAGGTAGGAAGTCTGTCTAATGTGGTACTAACCCAGGACAAAAAAAGGTAAAGTTTGTACTAGGCAGATATCTACTGTCATAGATATCACGGGCTGTTCTGAACTCCTTGTATGTACCCTTGTGCCTACATCATTTGTGGCATTGTCCAAAATCTACTTTTCTCAGATACTGGAAAACTCTCATTGTATTTCTCCATGTTTCCACCTAATGTGAGAATGTTTGTCCTCATGTTAGTGATTTCTTTTTTCTCTGTATTGGGCACAGGTTCAAAAGCTACAGGCCATTCTCAAGCCAATGATGCTGAGAAGACTCAAAGAGGATGTTGAAAAAAACCTGGCACCTAAGCAGGAAACCATTATTGAAGTAGAGCTGACCAACATTCAGAAGAAATACTATCGGGCTATTTTGGAGAAGAATTTCTCCTTTCTTTCCAAAGGGGCAGGTCATACTAACATGCCTAATCTACTCAATACAATGATGGAGTTGCGCAAATGCTGCAACCACCCATATCTCATCAATGGTGAGGGAATTCCTGGAAAATACCTACATTTCTGTGTTAACCTTGTTTACTTTCTAAGTGATATTCCTCAAGAACAATGGATGCATTGACTGATCCATCCTAATTTGGAAATAGAGGAGATTTCTCCTTTTAAAACAATTCTCATGTGGAACTTCTTCCTATAGTTCTTTCTACCCCTTTGATCCTGCATAATCTCCCAAGTTAAAAAGGATTTGCTGTTTAGAATTTCATGAATAAGAACTCAAGTCATTCTGTTCTGTCTTCACTGGTACTCCATTTTGCTGTTTGTGGTTTGGATGCCAGTAGGGTGGTAATAGTGCTTTGCATGTACTGTTCTGGTCCTTGTCCACATACTTACATATATTTTACCCAGTTCTTAAGCCTGACTTACATGGAGTATTTTGTATGAATAAAATTGAGCATGATTTAGGATTTTGGGGGTGCTGAAATTCTGTGTGTGAGAAATACTGATATCAAGTCAGATTACTTTTTTTTCTTTGCTTCCTTGTCTCAGTTAAATAAACTGCAGCCTTAGTATGTTTCTTTGGATCTCACCATCAGGTTTGATTTTTCTTTTGGCAGGTGCAGAAGAAAAAATCCTAACAGAATTTCGAGAAGCTTGCCATATCATACCTCATGACTTCCACTTGCAGGCAATGGTTCGTTCAGCTGGCAAATTGGTTCTTATTGACAAGTTACTTCCGAAACTTAAAGCTGGTGGCCATAAGGTTCTGATCTTCTCCCAGATGGTACGCTGCCTAGATATCCTAGAGGATTATCTAATCCAGAGGAGGTAAGAAAAGAGTCATTCTTCTCCTTGTGTTTACTATATACTCATAAAGCTGCAAAGAGTAGGAGGGGCCTGGGTTTAATTAAAGTTGACCAGGACTGGGATAAGAGACATGTTTAAGACTCTCACTGTCCACTTTCTGATAAAGTTTTTGGTGAACTAGAGATATAGAGGTACTGATATTAATCCCAGTCTGCTTTTTTGTTCTCTTTTTCTGCTTAGCCGATTAAACTTTCCTTCCTGTGATTCCCATACAGGTACTTGTATGAGCGTATCGATGGGCGAGTTAGAGGCAACCTTCGGCAGGCTGCTATTGACCGCTTCAGCAAGCCTGACTCAGACCGCTTTGTCTTTTTGCTATGCACCCGGGCTGGTGGACTTGGAATTAATCTCACAGCTGCTGATACTTGCATCATCTTTGATTCAGATTGGAATCCACAAAATGACCTGCAGGTAAAGGAAATCATTGTCTTAGGGACTAATCACCTAACCTGGGAGGTTTTGCAACAGGATCAGGATCTCTTAGAAAGTCTTGTCTTTTAGAGAGTATAGAATTGTTAGGTTAGTTAGGTTACCATACTTGTTCTGTAAAGGGCCAGATAGTAAATATTTTAGGCATTGTAAATCAGACAGCCTCTGTTGTAACTACTCACCTCTGCTCTTGTACCACAAAAGCAGCTATAGACAATATGTAAATAAATTGGTAGAGCTGTGTTTCAGCAAAAACTTTATTTACAGAAACAGGTGACTAGGATTTGCTGACCCCTGGTCTAGATGATGGGGCAATAATTTCATCTTGAAGTTGACTTTTGATTTTGAGTTGATCTCATGGCTGCTTTATAGATGGAAATTGGTATTTTGACTCCTCCCCCCACCCCCTCTAATGTTATGTTTTTTGTTTTTTAAAATTAATTAATTTGTTTTATTTATTTGGCTGCATCAGGTCTTAGTTGCGGCACACGGGATCTTAGTTGCAGCATGCGGGATCTTTGTTGAGGCGTGTGGGCTTCTCTCTAGTTGTGGCGCACGGGCTCCAGAGCGCATGGGCTTAGTTGCACTGTGGCATGTGGGATCTTAGTTCCCCAACCAGGGGTCGGACCCGCGTCCCCTGCATTGCAAGGGGGATTCTTAACCACTGGACCACCAGGGAAGTCCCTCTAATGTTATGTTATCTTTGCCCTTCCTTCCACCAGGCCCAAGCACGGTGTCATCGAATTGGGCAGAGCAAAGCTGTGAAGGTGTACCGTCTCATCACTCGTAATTCTTATGAGAGAGAGATGTTTGATAAGGCTAGCCTCAAGTTGGGATTGGATAAAGCTGTGCTTCAGTCCATGAGTGGTCGGGATGGCAACATTACTGGAGTGAGTCTTCTTAATATCTAGCTATACTTGTAACAGGTCATAGTGATGGAGGGAGACAAAAGCTATTTTTGCATAGGAACCTGACCTCTCATTTGGGTTCTCAATTATTGTTTCTTAAAATATAATAAAATGTCATGATATGGTTAGATAATATTCTCATGTAGTTTTTTCACCTTTCTATTGGATTTTGTAGATCCAGCAGTTCTCCAAGAAGGAGATTGAAGATCTCTTACGGAAAGGAGCATATGCAGCCATAATGGAGGAAGATGATGAGGGCTCCAAGTTTTGTGAAGAGGACATTGACCAGATCTTGTTAAGACGAACCACTACCATCACCATTGAATCTGAAGGAAAGGGTTCTACGTTTGCCAAGGTATGTTCTGTCGGTGCCAGCAGCTGAAGAAGCAGAGAGAGACAGGACTCTCTAGAATTGAATGTATTTTTTAAATGTAGTTTTAAAATATACTGGTTTCCCATTGCTCAAAAAAGTGGTATAGTCAACTTTACTGTTTCTTTGTTCCTCACTAGGCAAGCTTTGTGGCTTCTGAAAATAGGACTGATATTTCTCTGGATGACCCCAACTTTTGGCAAAAGTGGGCCAAAAAGGCTGACCTGGACATGGATCTACTCAATAGCAAGGTGAGCTTCCTTCTCCTTTAGGGAGGAAGCATTGCAGAAAACACGTTACTTTCTGGAGTCTTTATAGCTGCTCTCATTCTTCAGTGCTGACCTTGGCTTATAATGGTATATGCAAGGGCCATTATAAAAACTTTCTACACAGGAGGCCCCAGAAAACTATGTAGATAACTACCACTTAATTTTGCTTCCTGAGTACCCGTAGATTATTTTGCATGTCCAAAAATGAATCTCTCTTTGAGTATCTACAAATGTTACATCCAAGGCTATTTCAATCTGATTGTCTTTAATTCCTTTCCCATGATCATATCGTGAAGAGAGTTACTTCTCCTTTTGTTCTCTGCATAGAATAACTTGGTGATTGACACACCTAGAGTACGGAAACAGACCCGCCACTTCAGCACTCTGAAAGATGATGACCTAGTGGAATTCTCTGACTTGGAAAGTGAAGATGATGAGCGGCCACGCTCTCGCCGGCATGACCGTCATCATACCTATGGGCGCACTGACTGCTTTCGGGTGGAAAAGCACCTCCTGGTATATGGGTAAGAACCCACCTTGCCATCAGAGGTAGTGCTTCTCCATCCTGATAGACACCTAGTTTGCTTTTCAAATTGGAAGCTATGGTCAAAGAGGGGATAATGGGAAAAACTTTATTCTGTTACCATGTTTTTCCAAGATCTTTTTGTCTCCCACCTTTTGGGAAATGCGATTCTGAGGGACTGGGGAATATCATTGAATTAGAGTCCCCAGGAAAATATCAATATAATTTCTTTTTTTGGTTTTTTTTTTTTAGCTGGGGACGGTGGCGAGATATTCTGTCTC
Organism: Eschrichtius robustus; assembly: GCF_028021215.1. Classification (NCBI taxonomy): domain Eukaryota; kingdom Metazoa; phylum Chordata; class Mammalia; order Artiodactyla; family Eschrichtiidae; genus Eschrichtius; species Eschrichtius robustus. The sequence goes on from NC_090824.1 coordinate 75,663,449, forward strand.
ATGGACGCTTCAAGCGACGGATGACTGAAAGAGATGTGGAAACAATTTGCCGGGCCATCCTTGTGTACTGTCTTTTACACTATCGTGGGGACGAAAATATCAAAGGCTTCATCTGGGACTTGATTAGCCCTGCTGAAAATGGCAAGACAAAAGAATTGCAGAATCATTCAGGTGATTATCAAGTCTTTGCTTTTCATCTTTTTATAGGTTACCTAATGCTCTTCAGGTCCAAGGGTTTTTCTCAATCCAAGTCTTCGATGTATCCCCTTTCCCAGGTCTGTCTATCCCTGTGCCCCGTGGACGCAAGGGGAAAAAAGTAAAGTCACAAAGCACTTTTGATATCCATAAGGCAGATTGGATCCGGAAATATAACCCTGATACTCTGTTCCAAGATGAGAGTTACAAGAAGCACTTGAAACATCAGTGTAACAAGTAAGGATGGAATTTAACATACTAAAGCATTTTCCACCTCAAGCTTTCTACACTACTATTGAGCCAGTTCTTTCTCTGTCCCTTCTAGGGTCCTGTTGCGGGTACGAATGCTATACTATCTGAGACAGGAGGTTATTGGAGACCAGGCAGAGAAGGTGTTAGGCGGTGCTATTGCCAGGTAAAGTTATGCTATGTTTTTATTTATGCCGTGCCTTATTCCAGAAAAGATTGGTGTACTTATTTCATTCTAAACTATCTTTGGGATACCTGATAATTAAGATCTGTATATCAGGTCTTCAGTCCTGTACAGCCAGCCTTTTGTATCCGTGGGTTTTGCATCCTTTTGATCCACGGTTAGTTGGATCCATAGATATGAAGGGCCAACTGTATTCATTGTATGACACCCTTTTATATAAGGGGCTTGAACATCCATGGATTTTGGTATCTGGGGGGACCCCTGGAACCAATCCTCTGTGGATACTGAGGGACAGCTGTTCTTGGATACCAGTGGAAGGAAATAGGCAGATGTATGACCATTTAAATTAACAGATAAAAGAAGATACCTGTAATAATCTTCCCAAGGATTGTCTGCTTTAATTTCCTGCATTGCTGTGCTGACTCTGCCTCTTATACCTTTAGTGAGATTGACATATGGTTCCCAGTAGTGGATCAGCTGGAGGTTCCAACAACATGGTGGGACAGTGAGGCTGATAAGTCCCTGCTCATTGGAGTCTTTAAGCATGGTAGGTATCTGCTCTTAGTCTGTGCTTTTCCCATGGTAGATTTATGTCCACAGATGGGATATTTAGCAAAATGCTCATGACCAATAATTATGTTTGAATGGGAAACTAGTCCTTAAATATCCAGAGCCATTAGTTCCTATGAATACATGTTTAAGAACCACCAGATGGATAGTTAAATCCCAAGGTAGGGAGTCTCCCATTTGTTCTCTAATCACTGTTACCAATCTGTATGTAGTGGTATCTAAGTTAAGCTTCCACAATCCGGGGAAATAATGCGTGTCCGCTCTTGTTAATAATAACCATGTTTAATTTGTATGACTTTCCTGTGGCTTGCTGAAAGTGTTCTTCTTGTATAACATCTTATTTGTCTAAATATTCAGTGGTCACTCTCACGTAGATGTGAACAACCATGCTTGAGTGAAACAAAAATAGAGTATAAAAAGGGAGAAAACTCCCTTTTCAGTCTTGCCTAATAACAAATTCCAGGCATTAAAAGCAGTAAGTGCTAACTTCCAGCCTAGTGACTTAGTGAATTGGAATATCATTTCTTTTTTAATATACTTTCACGTTTACTTCTATAAAATAAAAGTAGTGGCACTTAATTCACGTTTTTGACATGTGTAATTGGATAGGAAAAACTGTGAGCATTTGTAGTCTTAGATTTACTTGTAAGACACAGAGGCTTTAGAAGAGTCCAAACATCCTGAAGTGTGTTCATCATTCATCAAACATTCAGAGTGCCTGTTTGTTTGCAGGTGCAGATCTCTTATCCTTGATTTGAAAATGTGTGACCTAGTTCTAAATCATTTAAACTTTTAAAATTTCCTCACTTATGTATTGATACTAAGAATGATGATAAAATATTACCCATTAAATGGTTAAGTAAATCTATCACCATTCTCTGTAAACACGGATTAAATTCCTGTTTTCAGTAACTAGTGATAAAACTCTTTGTGACTCTAAATTGCTGTAGAAATGTTAAATATCGTACTATAACCCAACAGCTATCCAAGTTAAAATTTTCACTATATTTTGCATTATGATACCAAAGTAGCCCACATTGTTATTCCAGCAGCATATGAAGCTCACTTACATAAAGGCAAAATGAATCTCTGATTTTCTTCAAATTATGGCTCTTTCTCTTCTAGGCTATGAAAAATATAATACTATGAGGGCAGACCCAGCCTTGTGCTTCCTGGAAAAGGCTGGCCGACCAGATGACAAAGCCATTGCAGCCGAACATCGAGTGTTGGATAATTTTTCTGACATAGTGGAAGGGTAAGCATTAGTGTTTAGTTCTCTTAAAGCTCGGTGTCCACCCTATGAAGGGTATCTGTTGCTTGTACTAAGAGATAACATAACTCTAGCCTTGACTGAACCCATTCGGATTCTTAATGGTGGTTATACTCATGAACGATAAATTCTTAACAAACAGTGAGAACAGCAGAAAGGTCTCCATAAACTGGCCTAAAACCATACATTGCAGTATGATGCAACTAAGGGTGAAAATTAATGTTATTCTCAAATGGCTTATTTGACGTTCTGTTCAGTTTTCTTTGCAGTGCTTTTCTGTACAGCCGTAGTAGCTGAGAGGATAACTGGTTCTCTTGAAAGATAGTAGTCATGTAGCAATCCCATGCCACTTATATGATAGAGCCTCAGGAAATTTTAGCCCTGGTTTATCTCCCAGTGGCGGCTGACACATAAAGGTGTTTACTCTGCCTGGATACATGCCTCGATGATGAGTTGCCATGCTAATACTGAGCCACCAGGTAGGGCATTGTTGCCCTGCTTTGGGTGCCAATGAGTTTAACAAAACTTCTCACGTGGAGACCTGAGGGGCATGTGAAATAGTTGGCTTAGTTCATGAATACCCTCCCAGTCCTTTGTGATTGAGAGATTTCTCTTTGATGATCACAACCTCAGTTTGCCTAGTATAGGACCCTCAAAGGAAATTGGATTGTTTATTTATTGCAAATCATTTATTGTATCATCCTTCTGCTCAACAGAGCAAAGTATCAATAGTAAAAATAAACAAGCAAGCATAGACCATTCAAATGAAGTAATAAAAGTAAATACTAGTTGGGAAGGAGGGGGAAAATGGGTTAAACAATAAAAAGAGCTAGTAAGAGAAAGGAAATGTGCTGGTCAAAGTGCTTCTTTTAAAGTCAAACAATTTAGAACTGAACTTTGTCATTTTCTCATGCCTCTGGATGATTTTAGGGTTGACTTTGATAAAGATTGTGAAGATCCTGAATATAAACCACTCCAGGGTCCCCCAAAGGACCAAGATGATGAGGTGAGGAATTCTCATTTGAGTCCAGCTTTTCTCTATTACTAAATAGTATTCTCCTATTCCCTGAATCATGAAGTATATTGATTAATTTATAATACAAAATGGAAAGTACCATTTGAGAATATAAAGTATTAATGGAAAGGATTTTAACACCAGCTGGGGGAGATCAGGTATGGCTTTGTGGAGGAGGTGGAACCCAAGCTGGACAATGACGTATATTATTTGACTACTTAATTCCTGAGTCCCACTGTCTTCAAGCCTTTGATAAGAACTGACTTTTCAGGTTTTATTTTCATATTCTTTTAGTTGGTTGCTTCCAATTTTCTGTGAGGGTTCCTTTCATTAGAAAATTTTCTGGTTACCTTGGTGCCATAGAAGGACACACATGAGAAAGTGATTTCAGAGTGCCAATTTTACCCCCTTTTCCTCCCTTCTCCATCCTGCGGGGTGGATCTCCTTCTCTAGGGTGATCCCTTGATGATGATGGATGAGGAGATCTCAGTTATAGATGGAGATGAAGGTAAACTTCTAAGTCAACTAATACAATTTTGTGTGGGGTGGTGGGGTCGGGGGACTGACTGAATTCTGTCCTTTCCTGGGATACCAGAGAGCTTTGCCTTTGGGTGGGTTGAAATACCAGTTATCTCTACTACCTTTCCTGTACTTCCTGTTTATTCTACTTTGCTGCCCACAGCCCAGGTGACCCAACAGCCAGGCCATCTATTCTGGCCTCCAGGCTCTGCTTTGACAGCTAGGCTTCGGCGCCTAGTAACGGCTTATCAGCGCAGCTACAAGAGAGAACAGATGAAGATAGAGGCTGCAGAACGTGGGGATCGGAGAAGGCGGCGTTGTGAGGCAGCCTTCAAGCTAAAAGAAATTGCACGGCGGGAGAAACAGCAACGGTAAAATATGGCTGGGAATTTGAACTGAGCTGTAAGCTTGTCTTCAGCTATGGGCCCTATATTGAAAAGCATCTTAGGAAGGATTATTTGGAATTCCCTAAGAGGGACCATCTTTTTTGTCTTTGTTACACCTCTACGACATAAAACCACACTTAAATCATAACTCCCAGGAAGATCTCATATGTAGGCATCCTCATTGAGTTGTTTGTTTGCATCATTTTCCCCCGTAGCTTGCTAATTCTTAAATTCTTACATGTTATAGAGTACCTCTTCCTACCTCTTCTGCTGTCTTCTGGGGCTTTTTTTTTTTTTGCCCCAACTTTCATTTTTTGTGCGTTCAGATATTCTAAGCCATACTAAGAAGTAACCATTCCCTGTGTTCTGATCACTGTTGCCTGATTCCTCTTCCCTTTGTAGATGGACAAGGCGTGAACAAACTGATTTCTATCGAGTAGTTTCTACCTTTGGTGTGGAGTATGACCCCGATACCATGCAGTTCCATTGGGATAGATTCCGCACTTTTGCCCGACTGGACAAAAAAACAGATGAAAGCCTTACCAAGTATTTCCATGGCTTTGTGGCCATGTGCCGCCAAGTGTGCCGCCTTCCCCCAGCAGCTGGAGACGGTAAGCAAGACTGAAGCGTCTTGGGTGAGTGGGGATGGATTGTGACAGAACCAACTCTTGGTTCATTTCTTCTTCCACCCTTATCTCTTGCAGAACCCCCAGACCCTAATCTGTTCATTGAGCCCATCACTGAGGAAAGGGCCTCACGGACTCTCTACCGTATTGAATTGCTTCGGCGCTTACGGGAACAAGTTTTATGCCACCCTCTTTTGGAAGATCGGCTGGCATTATGTCAGCCTCCAGGTCCTGAATTGCCCAAATGGTGGGAGCCCGTTCGGCATGATGGGGAGCTTCTGCGAGGGGCAGCCCGCCATGGGGTGAGCCAAACAGACTGCAACATCATGCAGGACCCAGACTTCTCTTTTCTGGCTGCCCGTATGAATTATATGCAGAACCATCAGGCAGGAGCACCAGCTCCATCCCTATCACGCTGCTCTACTCCACTGCTACACCAGCAGTATACCTCGCGCACTGCCTCACCACTGCCCCTGCGCCCAGATGCTCCTGTTGAAAAGCCACCTGAGGAGACAGCTGCCCAGGTCCCCAGTCTGGAGGGTCTGACTTTAAAGCTAGAGCATGAGGTGGTGGCCAGGAGCCGACCAACCCCACAAGACTATGAGATGCGAGTAGCCCCCTCTGATACTACCCCTCTGGTTTCCCGGAGTGTTCCACCAGTCAAACTGGAGGATGAGGATGATTCAGACTCTGAGCTGGACTTGAGCAAGCTGTCACCATCATCCTCTTCTTCCTCATCCTCATCCAGCTCCAGCTCCAGCACTGATGAGAGTGAGGACGAGAAGGAAGAGAAGCTAAGTGAGTGCATGTGACAGGCTGTTGGCCCTCTTCCCTGTTCCCCCCCCTGCTCTTTCCCTTCTTTTCTAAATGCATCCTCTGAGATTCAGATTTTGATTTGATAGAATATCGAAGGAGATCTGTTATTCTTAGGGCCTTCATTTAAAGCCCATGTAATACATTCCTATATAACTTTATTCTTCCACCTTTGCTCACACATTCTGTATGCTCTCTAGCTGCTGACCGGTCCCGCTCAAAGCTCTATGATGAAGAAAGTCTCCTGTCCCTCCCTATGTCCCAAGATGGGTTCGCAAATGAAGATGGAGAACAAATGACCCCTGAGCTGCTGCTGCTACAAGAAAGACAAAGAGCTTCTGAGTGGCCCAAGGTAACAGCCTCATTCCTGGACATGTCGAGTCTAAAAATACAGTGTGACATATACAGAGAACAAGGAATAATAGATGGTTCTGGGTTTCTTTGATTGTGTTAGTGCTATGTGTTTTTTTCGTGAAATTCTTCCCAGTTGACTTTGAGATCTGATACTCTTACCTCCCTCCAGTCTGACTTATGATTTTAATTATCCTGATAATGATGGAACTATTTTTTGTCACAGGATCACATAGCTAGTGCTCAGGCCCTAATTGATTTCTTTTTCCCCACTCAGGATCGTGTCCTGATAAACCGTATTGACCTCGTCTGCCAGGCCGTACTCTCAGGGAAGTGGCCTTCTAGCCGCCGGAGCCAAGAAATGGTAACAGGAGGAATTTTGGGGCCAGGCAACCACTTGCTAGACAGTCCCTCATTGACTCCAGGAGAATATGGTGACTCTCCGGTCCCCACACCACGAAGTAGCAGCGCAGCTTCCATGGCAGAGGAGGAAGTGTCCGCAGTTACCACAGCGGCAGCTCAGTTCACCAGACTTCGCCGAGGCATGGATGAGAAGGAGTTTACAGTTCAGATCAAAGATGTAAGCTGAGCATCTAGGCATTGGGAAGTGAGGAAGGAGTCTGTAATTCTTGCTGACTAGCTGTCCGAACATAATACTAAGCTCTTTTGGTCCACTGACTTTAAAAATGAGAGGAGAAGAAAAAAGTTAGCGCTCACAAAGATCCATTTAGGAAAAGTCACTGCACTAAAGGAAGGGATCTTATCTTGACTTGTATCTCCTGAGGACTAGATTAAAAGAAACCGTATCTTTAAAAGAAATTTAATTGACACAAGGGTTCTTTTGAGTGGCTCATTTCTGGAGCCTAGAAACCTAGTTTTTAAAAATTGAAATCAAACTGTGGAAAAGCTATTAAAGTGATGCCCAAGTATTATGGGCCTTATTAAGTTAAAAATAAAAAGGAATCATTCCTACTGAAATTAAACCAGTATTGTTTTATGGATGGAAAATTTTATTTTTCCTGATGCTCTTCCCTAATGAACCCTAGCAGCTGGTCATTAAGCACTCAATAAGAAAATTTTTTGAAATTAGTATGTGACAGAAATATCAGGATTTTGCCCCTGTGATGAGTTGCCATGCTAATACTGAGACACCAGGTAGGGGATCTTTTCCCTGCATTGGGTGTTGTTGAGATAAATTCTACTTCTCTTAAATCTACCTGAGGGGCACTAGGTCAAGAAATGAAATCTAAGGAAAAAATATATGTCTTCTTGTATTTCTAATTTCTACCCATTAGTCAATGGCCTTTCTTCTCACCAGCATTGAACCAGAGGATGACCCTTACCCTAAGTCCCCCTAAACTTGGTTTTTATTTTAAAAACATGCCATATGATGTCTTGGGTGGGTGGGTTGTCTTCCTAGGAGGAAGGATTGAAGTTAACATTCCAGAAGCACAAGTTGATGGCTAATGGAGTAATGGGAGATGGACATCCTCTTTTTCATAAGAAGAAAGGGAACAGAAAGAAGCTAGTTGAGGTAAGTGATAGAGAAAGTCTTTAATATGATGATTAGATAAAATATTTTGGTTCCCAGTAATTGATGAAGGCAGTTGGGATTGAGGGAGTAGAAGATATTATTTTATGCCTACCATTGGCTCTGCTCCCCCTCCCTCCCTACCCAAAAGAAGAGTATGTGCTCATGGGGGTGGATTCTGGGTTTGCAGCTGGAGGTGGAGTGCATGGAAGAGCCTAATCACCTTGATGTGGACCTGGAGACCCGGATCCCTGTCATCAATAAGGTGGATGGGACTTTGCTGGTGGGTGAGGATGCCCCTCGCCGGGCTGAACTGGAGATGTGGTTACAGGGTCATCCAGAGTTCGCTGTCGATCCCCGATTTCTAGCGGTGAGTGGCAGTTCCATGCAGCAAGATTTAAAGTCATTCCCTTGGTATTTAAGCTGTGTGAGAGGGAGGAAGCATGCCATATATTATGTCATTGTTTCTCCATCGGCAAAATAAGAGTAATTATACTTAGTCTTCCTACTTCACAGAGTTGTGAGGATCAAAATAATGTTACAGTACTTGTTAAACTAAATGCTAGGTAAATATTTACCATTGAACTATTACATAATGACCTAATTTTTTTGGAGAAGTCTGCTTCATGGCAGTTTTCCAGTAGGACTAATCCTTAATTTATCCACACAATAAGCATTTATGGTCAAAGTAGACACTAGTACCTTAATGATTATTCCAGAGAAGATTTTTTTATTCCTTTAGGATAACTGCAGCTTTTCTATTGCAGTATATGGAGGATCGCAGAAAACAGAAGTGGCAGAGATGTAAAAAAAATAATAAGGCAGAATTGAACTGTTTGGGAATGGAACCAGTACAGACAGCTAACTCTAGGAATGGAAAAAGGGTGAGTGAGACTTGAGGTATTACCCCTCTGTTCCCACACTAGATATGACTAGAGAAATTATTTAATGTTACTTTTTTCCAGCGTATGTTTGAGAAAATTTATCTTCGGTTCACAAAGAAAGAAACCGTAGTATTTTTATTGGTATTTTTACAGTCCTGTGGCGTCGTCATCTCTAGGAGAGCATAAAATTCTAAAAGCTAACTTTAGCACTTTAAGCATATTAAAATGTAAGAATTAGTAAGATGTGTTAGAAAATTCAAGGCCTTATCCTGCTGTTCTACTGACTAGGGGATTTTAGGCAGATCCTTTTAACTTTTTCAATTTGCATATCCTGAAAAGTTGAGGGTTTTGGAGTAGATAATCTCTTAAAAGTTTTATGATTCTATATATTTTAGAAGTGATTTGGGGAATTCCCTGGCGGTGCAGTGGTTAGGACTCTGCGCTTTCACTGCTGAGGGCCCGGGTTCAATCCCTGGTTGGGGAACCTGCAAGCCATGCAATGCAGCCAGAAAAAAAAAGAAGTGATTTGGGACCTACTAAAGAAAACAGTCATGGGGTTTCCCAACGTACAAGAGGTTGAGAACCACTAATAATATGCCAGTAATGGAAAAAGACAGGAAATCATGTTTTCTAGTTTATAATAACAATTTTGGTCATGAGTTAATTCCATTATTTTCAGATGTACTTATACTTTTATCATGGTTATAGATTTGGTGGATTAAGAACCCATAATCCTTTCCATCAAAATATAACTGCAAAAGTTTCTCTTGGCTCTGTTTGCCTTACTTTGGACAATAGTCATATTGTTTAAACATAAACATATATAAATCATGGTTTGGTTTGGTAAGCATTTAAAATGGACTAGCACTTTGTCTACTCACTTTATCTAATCATTCCCATTTGATCTTTTGTATACATCTTTATATGTATGTGATATATACATAAAACCACATGGTTTTATCTTTTAACAAAATTAATTTCCAAATGAAAAATATCTGTCTTTTGCATTTAACAAATTCTGAGAAGAACATTATTGTGCACATAATATATATTTATTTGTGAGGTGAATTTATAAGGCTTATTTATTATTTTTATATTGGTGAAAGTGGTTTCATATAAATATTGTTACCATGGAAGAGTGTTTTAATTTTCCCTCTTAGCCTCCATGGAACCAAGGGTGTAATACGCAGAATGGTTGATATGGGAGGCTGATGGCGAGGAGGCTGATACCTTCTCTGTCTTGAATTTAACATTATAGAGCAGCCTGTAAGGAAGGCTTTTCCTCCAGGATTACCTATTTTTACCTCAAGTACTTTTGCACTTCTATTTTTTTTTTTTTTTTAAACATCTTTATTGGAGTATAATTGCTTTACAGTGGTGTGTTACTTTCTGTTTTATAACAAAGTGAATCAGTTACACATATACATATGTTCCCATATCTCTTCCCTCTTGCATCTCCCTCCCTGCACTTCTTTATAGTCAGTTGATAACTCTAAGAAAAAAGATCATAGGAAATCACAGAAAATTATAATGTGATTAGTACAGAATTCTTACTGCAGAATTGATGGCGTATCTAGCACTATATTATTACCGGACCCTACAGTGATTTGGTGCTGTTATAGTGACATTTTAAAGCCTAAACAAATAGAGTTTTGAGATGTTTGTTTTCTCCAGGTCAGAAAGGTCAGGCTTAGATTGGGCAAGTCCAGAGACACAGGTACTAATTGTCTGCGTTTATTGCCAGTTTACCCAGTACTGTACTTGGGTCTAGCAAAGTAATAAGTTCCAGCTTCAGAGAACTTAAACAAAATTTATAGTGAGACCATCTAGATGAAGCAATTTAAAATTCAGCAGATATGTTAAGTTTTTTTATCAATGTGGAATAAAACGTACTTTAGTAAATTTGGTAAGGAGCTATCCCATAATCTTTTTTGGTGTTCCAGACATCCAGAATCTTAATCTGGTCTATCTTGAGTTGACCCCACTCTGACGCAATAATGAAGGATAGTATTGCAAATGTCAATATTGTCGTGCTGTACCTCACATGGTAAGATCATGTGAACAGCCTGCCATCAGTAAAGCGTACTGTGCAAGTACTGATTCATTCACTGTCGTACTCAGGCCGCTTATTTACAAAGGTGAGTACTTTTGAAATGGTTGGCTGGAGTAAAGGTACAGTGCAGTCATGGAAGAAAATCAAAGCTCTGGTTCACATGAGTGTCAGTGTCAAATCCTTGCCCTTGGCTTCAGCATTATAATGCTTCAACCAGCTACCTCCTGCTTTTCCTCTTCCCCATCACCATCAAGCCTCATCTGACTAGTTTTGCCCCTGCTAAAGACAGATTCCGTGAAAAAGCATTTGTGCGCTAGGACTCCGTTGACTTTCGGGTTTTTTTTCTTCCTTTCTTTTTACTATGTTCTGTTCCTGCCTCCCAGGGTCATCATGCTGAAACAGTGTTCAACCGGGTTTTGCCAGGGCCTGTTGCACCGGACAGCAGCAAGAAGCGGGCCCGCAGGATGCGACCAGACCTTTCTAAGATGATGGCCCTGATGCAGGGTGGAGGCACTGGGTCCCTGTCTCTGCATAACACCTTCCAACACAGCAGTAGTGGCCTGCAGCCTGTGTCATCTCTGGGTCACAGCAGTGCCACTTCTGCGTCTTTGCCTTTTATGCCGTTTGTGATGGGTGGTGCAGCATCATCCCCGCGTGTAGACTCCAGCACCATGCTTCCTCACCACCACCCCCACCCCCACCCCCACCATCACCACCACCACCATCCAGGCCTGAGAGCCACTGGCTACCCTTCTTCACCAGCCACTACCACCTCTGGTACTGCCTTGAGGTTGCCACCGCTGCAGCCTGAGGAGGATGAGGACGATGAGGATGAAGATGATGACGATGATTTATCTCAGGGCTACGACAGCTCAGAAAGGGACTTCTCACTCATTGATGATCCTATGATGCCAGCCAACTCAGACTCCAGCGAAGACGGTGATGACTGAAGCCCCATCGTGCTCCCCATCGCTTGGGTGGCTGCTGTATTTTCATTTACTCTGGCCCTTGGACTGTGGAGAAGTGGGAGGGGCAGGGGAGATGTGGGGAAACCCAGGACTCCAGGAGGTGAAAAGGAAAAAGAAAACTTGTACCTGATTGCTTCCAAATTTGAGAGGATTGGCTGGGCAGGGGAACTCCTAAAACAATACATGACTACTTCCTCGCTTCTGGGGAAGGAAAGGAGACTAGAGCAGCTGATGTGCTCCCCCCTCCCTAGACACCTCCATTAACCACAGACTATGTAGCGCTGGCACTCGCCTCCGGCAGAGCCTGTTCCTGACCGAACTGTGGATACAGCTGGAGGGTCAGGAACTGTTACCTTCCTTCCCCTTGGCATTAATAAATTTAAGTTAATCCTTTCCCACTCTTCCCTTGTTCTACGTTTGCTCAAACCCAATATATTAAGAGTTGATGTTCACGATGGGTAATTTCAACATCACTTTCCTAAAGTTCATTACTGTTCACGCGAAGTTACGTTGGATAGGGCAGACAAGTCATCCGTACTCCATTAAAGGGTTATATATAAGCCTAGGCTCTCCACCTTACCAAAGGCAAGGAAACGATCTAAGCTAAATGTCAGGCAAACTGTTGTTCCAGATTCAAACTCCCAAGTTCTTAGAAGAGATGAGAAGGAAGAATGTCGTCAAGACCCACGTACATTTTGTTTCGAATTAACTGAAATAACGGTGCTTTGGGGAAGCCGTTAAGAATGGTGTCACTTCATGAACCGCGGCAAGGGGACTGGCTAACTGGAAGGACGCGGTCACGACTTGGCGGGGGGTGCATTCTATAAATTCCCTCAAGCCATTTGTTTCCTTTGACCCTTCCCCTATCACCCTAGCGCTCAAATGAAGCCTGGGCATTTAATTTCCCTTTCTATGGCGAAGCCCTTCCCCCGTAGCGCCGGCCCTAGTTTAGTCTTACGGGCAGGGTGGGCTCCTCTCCCAGGTTTGAGCTCTGTCCGCCCGGAGCCCCTGACCCAGCGTCCTGGCACCGAGGATCCTTCCAGCCCTGAAGCAGCAGAGGCTTTTACTTCCGTACCTTTTCTAGGAGAGGAACGGACCGAGTTACGCTGCAGTCTTCCCACTCCTACCCCACGCCAGACCCCGCTCTTTCCGCTTCCCCTTCCTTTGGGTGGGGCCACTGCACCCGCGCGCGGCAGCTTGTGTGGGGCGGGGCCGGCACGTCAGGACTCCCGCCTCCTTCGCAGTGCCCAGCGGCGGTCGCCGCCGCCGCCTCGGCAAGGAGTTCGAGCGCCTGGAAACCGCGGCCTGGCCGAGAGTAAGGGCGGGTGCAGGGGGTCACGTGACGACGTCGACTCTCGTGCGGCTGTTGCTAAATTGACGAGAAAACCCCGCGAAAATCTGGACTCTTTTTCCGTTACATAGTTTGTTGCTTTCCCCACTCTTTTCCATCCTCTCCTCCCCCTACCTCCGAAGGAAGGATTTAAAAAAAATAAATAAAAGAATCCCAAGCGCCGCTGGGGCCCGGAAGCGGAAAGGGCATCTTTGAGGTCGATACTTCCGGGTCACTGGGAGAGTGCGGGATTCCAGGGCCGAGAGAGGGTGGCGGAGCCGGGACCTCGCGTGATTCTCGGAACCCGAGGAGGAGCGGCGTCTGTGGCTATGGCTGTAACTCTGGACAAAGACGCTTATTACCGGCGAGTGAAGAGACTGTACAGCAATTGGAGGGTGAGATAGATCCCGTAATTTTCCCTAGGGAGCCCCCTTTGCCATCCCATAATAACCCCGTTTCTCGGCGCCTTTTTTCCCCTTGCCGTCGGGAATTCCCGGGTTCAGTGTCGCGCCGCTTTAGTTGCTCCAAGATCGTTCACCGCAGGCGGCTCCGAGTGCCGCCCAGTAACAGGGAATCCCCCCGGCAATCACCCTGCCCTGTGGCCACCACCATCTTCCCCGCGTGCCAGCCCCCGTCATGCATAACAACCACCTCTCGTAGTTTCTTCCCGCCCTAGGAGAGGCATCATCGTCCTTCCCTCCCACTCCGTGATCAAGTCTTGCTGCCCCCTCCTGCAGTGTTCGCACACACCCACGCACTCGCTCTGTCCTCCCAGAACCACAGTGTTGCGCCCCAGGTCCCGCCAGAATTACAACCATTTCGTCAAGGATGGATGGAGGGTCCAAGAGAAATGTGAATCGGGCTCTTGGCGTTTATCGTTTGCGGGGCTGTTGCTGGAGTTAAAAAAAGAAATACTGCTCACGCGCAACCGCCTCATGTTCTAGGCCCTGCTGTGGGCAACACAGAAACCTAACGCTGAAAACCTGCAGGCTTTAGTTAATACAAAAAACGATGTGTTGCCTAAAACCTCATTAGTTTTCCTCCTTGGTTGAGTATCCGGGGCACGTGTTTAGAAAAAGAGCTGTTGCAGTTGCCAGTCTTCTGGGGATTGGGCATTTTTGCTGCTTGAAAAAGTCCCCAGTTAACGATTTTATTTTTATGCTGGTAAGTTATCAATTCAAACATTTGATTGCATCCCGTGGTGCATTCTGAGCTATCTAGCTTAAGTCTGGCTTCTGAACTCTGTCATTCAGGGAAGATAAAACTAATGAAGACTTTTTCAAATCTGAAAAGCGTCCTGACAAAAATGATCGGTTCTGATTTCAGCATTGTAAATTGCCTTTCAAACTGATCTTCTAGAAACTAAGCTATTAAAATTGGTCATTTCCCTACCATTCATATTAAAGGTACCTGTGCATGTTTCATCTTTTGAGCATAAATGCATTAGATAATTGAAAATAAAATGGGTTCTTTGCATTTTATGAGAAGCAAAAATAAGGACTCTATGCTAGGCAAAAGCCGAACATAAATTTTATTTAAAAATTTTTTATTGGTTAATTTCTACCAGATGTTTTTACAGTTTCTCTCACTGTCACATTTTAAAGTTTGAATGTGATCCGTATTAGAAAAACTCTTTCTACATGCCCAGATATTTCCTAAAGTACTGTTGTACAAGTAATAATCAAAAGCCCTCTCTTCCACCCATAGACCCCAAAATTACACACCTTTGCTGTGGTGGTTGCTTCTAGTCCCAGTGATGCAGAGTTTATCAAATTATCCTCTCTAGACCATGTATGGAAGCTAAGATTAATTTAGAGCTCAAAGCTCCTCTACATGATAGGTGAATGCAAAGCATGAAACTAGGAAAAGCTTGAGGCCTGGAGACAGACTGGCAAACTTAATGTCAAATGACAGTCTTTAAATCCATGAAAGTTATTGGCCCCCATTTTTTTGTTTGCTTCTCAAAAATCATTAAAATTTATCTTGGCCCTCCTGTCATTTGAAAGGAGCATGTTAGACTTCAATAAGATCTTGGTGATACAAAGTTACAAGCCAAATCAGTATAAAAATGTACTCATGAGCAAAATTTGTGGTGTATCATTATGAAAAATCTTATTTGAATAGACTTTCTGCTTTTTTATAACTGTAAAGTTTAATAACTATGCCTAGAACCCACCTGTAGAATTTCTTTATGCATTGTCGTTCCAGGTTGCAGTACTTTGATTCTGATCTGCTTAACCAAAGATCATAGTTTTCTGGGATAAGTTCTGGTTGCTTATCCTCTTAGCTGCAGCAGGAAAATAGTGAAATGTACAGGTGCAAGCTATATTTGTTTTTCTACACTTTTTTTTTTTTTTGAATAAGAAAACTGGCATTGAAATGAGAATAACTTGAAGTTAACTATATAAATCCCAAGCCATGTGTTGTCAGCTCCCATCTGCAAAGAAATCTCTGTTATGACAAAAATTAACTAAAAGATTAGTTTGGGCTCCACACCCACTTTTATTTATTTATTTATTTATTTGTGTTGGGTTTCTGTTGCTGCGTGCAGGCGTTCTCTAGTTGCGGCGAGGGGGGGCTACTCTTCGTTGCGGTGCGAGGGCTTCTCATTGCAGTGGCTTCTCTAGTTGCAGAGTGCAGGCTCTAGGCGCACAGGCTTCAGTAGTTGTGGCGCACGGGCTCAGTAGTTGTGGCACACGGGCTTAGTTGCTCCGCGACATGTGGGATCTTCCCAGACCGGGGCTCGAACTCGTGCCCCCTTCATTGGCAGGCGGGTTCTTAACCACTGCGCCACCAGCGGAGTCCCCACACCAACTTTTAAGTTTCAGATACCCTTAAGAATTAGCCTCTCAGAACTGTGTGGGTGCTTGTGGTAGCTCCAACGCTCTTCAACTACCTAGAGTTATAGAGCACCAAAAGGCCACCAATCTTTTTTTTTTCTTTTTCTTTTTTTAAATAAGAGTAGGAGCTAATGTGTTTCCTAATCTCATCTATGCAAGTTGAGTTTGGCTAAGGTACATTTTGTGAGGCTATTGTAACTAAGATGTATCTCTTAATCACAATTTTCATAACTTACATCCCCCAAACAGTTGCAGTATCACACATTTCTGTTTGAGTAGAAATTTCTAAAGCATTAAACGTTATACCTGAGTAAATAGTGTCATTTTAGGGATAAGAAAATGGGCTCAGCCAGAAATGAAACAGGAGACCTCCGTAGTGACTAAAACTTATTATTTATGACTCTTTCTGGATGTTTGAGTCTAGTCTAGTCCTGCCTCTCGTTTTTTAAAAAAAATTAATTTATTTATTTTTGGCTGTGTTGGGTCTTCCTTACTGCGTGCGTGCTTTCTCTAGTTGCGGCGAGCAGGGGCTACTCTTAGTTGCGGTGCGCGGGCTTCTCATGGTGGTGGCTTTTCTTGTTGCGGTGCATGGGCTTTAGGCACGCCGGCTTCCGTAGTTGTGGCTCGCGGGCTCTAGAGCACAGGCTCAGTAGTTGTGGCACACGGGCTTAGTTGCTCTGCGGCGTGTGGGAACTTCCCAGACCAGGGCTTGAGCCCTTGTTCCCTGCATCGGCAGGCGGATTCTTAACCACTGCGCCACCAGGGAAGCTCGCCTCTCATTTTTTTTAAATGAGAACTGCTCCGAGCAGAAAGGGTTTGCAGCACCTGTCTGTCCTGCTTTAGAGAACCCCAGGTGATGGTATTGGATCATGAGCGTCAGCTGGGGGCTTTCTCCTCTGTCTTCTTATACTTACTGGGTCCATATTCAGGGCTTCCCAGCCTTTTCATGATTGTGACTGTTTTTAACCAAGTGATAGAATTAGTACTGCATAGGGTACAAGGGGATAGGTTACCCACCATCCTGGGGTCCCAGCTGCTTTGAGAGCTGAGGGAATACTGTATCCATACACACCTATAACTCATTTGAGACCTACCTATTAGGACATGCTGCCATGTGTGTCTGAACCTTGACTTCAGTCATCTGCCTTTTAACCCGAAAGAGTTCCATAAAAAATCAGAATAGCAGCTGTTTTCAAAAGGAATGCTGATCCATTGCATTCATTCATATGGTGCTGCACTACTGGTCAGGATTGAGGAGTGAGTGGCTCCAGCCTCAAAAAGGAAGTTTGTGCCTGTGGAGAAAACTAATAACCTATAGTGTCAGTGTTTCTCTTGAGTGGCAATTTCTGGCTCTTTGCTGATTTTTGTTGTGGACAAGTTTCTTGTTCTGGATTGCTCTCTAAGACTAGGCAGTAATCTTTTGTGGCTTAGGAAGGTTCTTTAAAATATGGGCAATTTCCATACTACTTTCAACAGATAACGGCTTGCTTCTCTACCCCTCTCAGTTCATTATGGCTCATTTATCTCTGGCGTGAGCTAGAGAAAGGTTTCAATAATGCTTTGGTTTCTTGAGTGAAGAGGAAAGCTAGATGGAAGTAAATGCCTGGGCAGGTTAGGATTCATTTATTCTTGCTTACTCCAATATTTATTTATTTATTGATTGATTGATTGATTGATTGATTGATTGACTGACTGTGTTGGGTCTTCGTTTCTCTGCGAGGGCTTTCTCTAATTGTGGCAAGTGGGGACCACTCTTCACCGCGGTGCGCGGGCCTCTCACCATCGCGGCCTCTCTTGTTGCGGAGCACAGGCTCCAGACGCGCAGGCTCAGTCGTTGTGGCTCACGGGCCCAGTCGCTCCGTGGCATGTGGGATCTTCCCAGACCAGGGCTCGAACCCGTGTCCCCTGCATTGGCAGGCAGATTCTCAACCACTGCGCCACCAGGGAAGCCCAACTTGTGTTCTTTTTGATGATAGCCATTCTGGCTGATGTGAGGTGGTATCTCACTGTGGCTTTGATTTGCATTTCTCTGATGATTAATGATGTTGAGCATCTTTTCATGTGCCTTTTGGCCATCTGTGTGTCTTTGGAAAAATGTTTATTTAGGTCTTCTGCCCATTTTCTAATCGGGTTGTTTGGTTTTTTGATATTGAGTTGTATGAGCTGTTTATATATTTTGGATATATATATATATTTTTTTTTAAATAAATTTATTTATTTATTTTAGCTGTGTTGGGTCTTCATTTCTGTGCGAGGGCTTTCTCTAGTTGTGGCAAGCGGGGGTCACTCTTCATCGCGGTGCGCGGGCCTCTCACCATCGCGGCCCCTCCCGTTGCGGAGCACAGGCTCCAGACGCGCAGGCTCAGTCGTTGTGGTTCACGGGCCTAGTTGCTCCGCGGCACGTGGGATCTTCCCAGACCAGGGCTCGAACCCGTGTCCCCTGCATTGGCAGGCAGATTCCCAACCACTGCACCACCGGGGAAGCCCATATATATTTTTTATTCATATCATTTGTAAATATTTTCTCCCATTTAGAAGGTTTTATTTTCATTTTGTTGGTGGTTTGCTGTGCAAAAGCTTAGGTCTCATTTGTTTATTTTTGCTTTTATTTCCTTTACTTTAGGAGACAGATCCAGAAAAAGTATTGCTATGATTTATGTCAAAGAGTGTTCTGCCTGTTTCTTCTACATTTCAGTCTTTAATAATAATGGGAAACATATAGTAGTTAGTGTGGGCTAGGCACTATTCTAAGTACCTTATACACATTAGCTCATTGAATTCTCACAGCAACACTTATAGATGTGAAGATGGAGGAGACTGGAGCACAGAGAGGTTGGGTCACAATAAGTGGTGGGGTCATGGCTTAAAGCCCAGGCAGTCTGGCTTCACAGTGAGCCCTTACCACTGAAGCATACTGTCTTTCTAAATATAGAAGGCGGAAAATTGTGTCAAATGACCCTAGGTCTCCTTATAGATAAAAATCAAAAACCTTCCAAAGAATTTCATCTTTATCTTAAGGACCCTAATGAAAATATTCTCTCCTCTGTTTTGTTAACTGAAAGAGATAGAGATGACAGAAAAAGTATAACTTTGCCTGTTATAATAATTGTATCCTAATGAAAAATATATCTTAAACTTAATATGTGTATTTTAATTAGACTTGCAGCACCTTTTTTTGTTGTTTTTTTTTAAGCCTAAATCATCATTAGTGTGAGAAGAGAACTGCCTATGTATTTACGTGGGAGTTTTGAGTGTGTTAGGTCTTGATTTGGGGTTTTGAATATGATGATGCATATACTACAGCTAAAGTTTCATTGTGAGGATTGTAGATTACATACAGAAAGTGCTTTCTCAGTAAATACTGTTCCCATCTGAAACACCTGTTTCAGCAACACTTGAGTGTTACGTGGACCAGACAGACTGGAAAGTGGCAGGCTTTGGAGACAGAAAGGGTTTGGTGGATGTTGAGAGTCTGCACACCAGGGGTCACTGCTGCAAAATGGTTCATCTAGAAAAGGGAGCACAGAGATCGTAAGTCCAGATTTGACGGGGGCTCAAGTCTGAGTCCTAAAGACCTCCCCAGCAGAAGAGGTCACGTGGGAATCTGGAGCCGGTTAAGCAGCAGAGTTGAGCCCCAGCTGCCTCTAACAGCCAGCACCTGGAGCTGACCGTAGGCCTGGCCCTAGGGCAGCGGCTGCCAGCCTTGTGGCTTCTCTTTCTTTTTGCCAGTCCCCCACCCCCACTCCAGTATTTTAGAACAAATTCCAGGCACAAGTTAATCTGAAAATATTTTAGTATTATATGTAACTTTATTATAACGTTACTTTGGTAACTTATCATGTAAGTTTTACAAGCAGATTATTAAAAATCTCCCACAGTTTCAGAAGACTGTTCGCAGATGTAACCTGTATAAGGCATTTGTACTCCTCATAAGGTTTGAAAATACAAAGTAGTGCCCCAGATTTTGCTGTGAAAATGTTTGGCTTTACTGTAATCCTTTTCATTGAATCACACTGTAAGAAAAATTTTATTTAAATTTATTATCTTTAGATATTAAATTCTGCTGTTATTTATTTTTTCTGATGTTAGAGCCCACTGGTGTTTGTAAAGAATCAATCAAGAATATTCTATGAAATGGTCAAAGCACATGGGTTCCAAGAGAAAGTAGGATTCATCCTCTTACCTTTTTGATGGGCAGTGGAAAACCAGGCATTTTATATTCATTGAAATCCTGGAGATTTTGATGGATTTGTTTCCCTTATCTTCATAAAAAACCTGAATACGTGGGTCTTTTTTTCTCTCTCCCTATTTTCAGTTATATTGAGATCCCTTTATATGGTTTTCCCATATTATTAATGATTAAGTTACATAATTATATTCTTCATATACTTTTTTCTTTGGGCTGCGTTGGGTCTTCGTTGCTGTGTGTGGGCTTCCTCTAGTTGCCGTGAGCGGGGGCTGCTCTTCGTTGTGGTGTGCAAGCTTCTCATTGCGGTGGCTTCTCTTGTTGTGGAGCATGGGCTCTAGGTGCGTGGGCTTCAGTAGTTGTGGCACGTGGGCTCAGTAGTTGTGGCGCACGGGCTTAGATACTCCGTGGCATGTGGGATCCTCCCAGACCAGGGATCAAACCCGTGCCCCCTGCATTGGCAGGCAGATTCTTAACCACTGTGCCACCAGGGAAGTCCCTCTTCATATACTTTTTAAAATTTTATTACTGTGTATTTTGTATTTTCATACGTGTTTTTTTGCTAAAAAATTTTGACTCAACCAAGATTTCAAGTATCAAAAAATACTAAAAGGGACTTTTTGGTTAGTTTCAGTGGTGTTTTTTTGTAGACAGATGTTTAGGAAATATATGTCAGTAGCCAGAACACGTAAGCATTAAATATAGGGGAGTACCTGTTGCTAATTTTGGGGGGTTATCAAGGTACTAGTAATTCTAGTGCCACAAAATCCCATAGTTGGAATGCATGTAGCAAAATTTTGGGGAGGAGAGAATATTTGATGCCAGAGTTAGTGTTAATATATGTCGTAGGAATCATAGCACAGTGGTTCTCAAACTCTTTGATATCAGGGCCCCTTTACATTCTCAAATTATTCAGGTCCCCACAAAGTATTTCTTTGTATGTGTTGTATCAAGTACATAAAGAAATTTGGCTTCATACATACATGAAGCTGGAAAAGGGAGAAATTTTAATAACCTTTTCAGATAATTATGGATATTCTTTGTTATTACTACACTAAAAGTCTGGAAGTGGTAATCTCTTGAAAGTTAGTTGTAATGTGGAATCTAAAACCACAGCAGTGAACTTTTCATACTCAAGTTATGGGTCTGTTTTGCACCTTTGATCCTTTACCCATGGATGATTTTGTAATATCATGCGTTGCTTATTTGGAAAATATTGGTTCCCTCAGTTGCACAGATCTGGTAAATGTACACATTTCATTTTATGATATTGGAGAATCGTGTATGTTAATATCACCACCGATATCAGAAAAGTCTTGAGTAAGTAGAGAAGCTGCCAAGTTCACAATGGTGGGTACAGGTTTTTCAAAATTTTGATTTTTGCTTGAAAACTCGAATTTCATCATTGGCAACATGTTTGTCATTTGTTTTCCTTGAAGTGATAGGCTCACTTAATTCATTTTCAAGAAAATGTATGCCAGATGCCCAACTCTGTTTAAATGGCTAGTTCAGTTTGTTACTCAAGTAATTATACAAGTGCTTTTCCTTGAGACAACCATCATACTTCAGTTTGCACACAGAAATGCTTTGTGTGTACTTCCCATTTCTTTACACAGAATATTAAAAAGACATATACTCAAGGGTTAGAATTTCATAATAATCATTTTTACTGTGTCAAGGACATTTTTTAGTGAAACTGGCTTTTTTTCCTGAGTGTATGATAGTGAAGGACATAGTTTGGTGCCACTGCCTTGGTGCTGGAACAAATGGTCATCTGCATGCGAAATAATGAAGTTAGGCCCCTTCCTCACTCCATATACAAAAATTTACTCAAAAATGAGTCATAGATCTAAATATAAGAGCTAAAACTATAAAACTGTTGTAGAAGAAAGTATAGGTAAATCTTCATGTCCTTGCGTTAGGCAAAGCCACCTTAGATATGACATCAAAAGCACAAGAAAAGAATTTGGACTTCTTTACATTTAAAAACTTTTGTGCTTCAAAGGACAACATCATTACGAAAGTGAAAGAAAACCCACTGAATGGGAGAAAATAATGCCAATCATATCTGGTAAGAGACTTATATCTAGAACATAAAAATAACTCTTAAAGCTTTGTAATAAAGCAGTAACCCAGTTACAGAATGGGCAAAGGATCTGAATACACACTTCTCCAGAAAGGGTATACAGGTCATCAGGAATCATGTGAATGGGGACTCAGTCAACATCATTAGCCATTAGGCAAATGTAAATCAAACCTACAGTGAGATACTACTTCATACCCATTGGGTGGCTATATAAATAATAAAATAATAAAAAGGATAAGTGTTGGTCAGCATGTGGAGAAAGTGGAACCCTCATACATTACTATTGGGAATGTAAAATAGTGCAGGCACTTTAGAAAACGGTCTGGTGTTTCCTCAAAAAGTTAAACATAGAGTTACCATATAACCAGCAATTCCTCACCTAGATATATACTCAAGAGAAATATGTGCACACAGAAACTTCCATGAATGTTTATAGCAGCATTATTCATAGTAGCCAAAAGATGGAAACAACCCAAATATCAAACAATTGATGAATGGATACAATGTGGTATATCCACATAATGGAACGTTACTCAGCAATAAAAAGGAATGTGGTATTGATACATACTACAACATAGATGAACCTTGAAAGCATGTTAAGTGAAAGAAGCCAGACACAAACGCCACATATTATGATTCCATTTATATGAAATGCCCAGAATAGACAAACCCTTAGGGACAAATGAGATTAGTGGTTGCCTAGGGCTGGGGGGGAGATGGATAATTATTGCTAATGGGTTTTTGGGGGGAGGATGAAAATGTTCTAAAGTTTGTGATAGCTGCATAACTAAATACACTGAAAACCACTGAACGGTACACTTAAAGTGGGTGACTTGTATGTGAATTCTGTCTCAGAAAGCTGTTTTAAAAGTAGAGTAAGTGATGGCTGTGAGGTTGCCAGGCAAATAATGTACCTTAAACTTAGAATTTCTGTTAGGAAAAAATTATACATATCTTGGGCAAATACTGAAGTTTGTATTCCTATTTTGCTAGTGTGAAAGAAAATGAACAAATTACTTACTCTACTTTTCAGAAAGGAGAAGATGAATATGCCAACGTTGATGCCATTGTTGTATCAGTGGGTGTTGATGAAGAAATCGTTTATGCCAAATCAACTGCCTTACAGGTGAGAAATTTACAGCTGTGTTTAGCCCTGAGAGTCATTGAATCAGCTACTGTACTGTTCAATATGGTAGCCGCTAGCCACATTAAAGTTTTAACTCCTCAGTCCTAAGTCTCAAGTACTCAGTAGTGGCTATCATGTTAGACAGAGGACATATAGAATATTTCGGTCACAAAAAGTTCAGTGAACAGCACTGATTTAGAACATAAGGAAAAAAGAGAAGTATATAAATTAGGATGGATTTAACTTTAAATAACAGAAAAATCTAAATAACAGTGGGTTAAAAAAAACACTGCTTTTTCTCTTAGATAGTCTTCAGGGACCCAGGTTTTTTCCCGGTCTCTACTCTGCCATCCATAGAGTATAGCCCTTGTGCTCATTTTGCAAAATTTGCTGCAGCTTCACCCTTATATCTGCATTCCAAGCAAAAAGAATGGAGAGAGGGAATAAAATGGGAGACCCTCCCTCCTTTTTTAAAGAGACTTGCTTGAAGTCCCACAGAATACTTCTACTTATAACTTATTGGCCCAAATTTAATCTAATGGTCATGCTTAGCTACAAGAAAGGATGGGAAATAGGGTCTTTGTGCTGAGCATTTTGCCCAGCTAACGGTCATGAGTCTCTTTGAGAGAGAAGATGTGAGTAATTGGTAGGCAACTAGCAATCTTTGGGGAGCTAGAATGCACAGTTCCCTGAGGTGCTTCTCTGTCTCTTGTTTTATGCATTTCTGTCCTACTAAACAGTAATATATTTCCTATAAACACAAATTATCCAAATGATTTGATGGTCTTTATTATGGAATGTTTCAAACAAACAAAAGTAGATAAAAGAATACATTGAACTCCTGTGTACCCAATTTATTATCCAATAAATTGTCAACTCCTGACCAATCTCATTTCGTTTGAATCTACATCCAGGTTCCCCCATTCCAAGATTATTTGGAAGTTTATTCCAGATACCTTAATTTATAAATATTTCTGTGTAAGTACATTAATTTTTTTGTATCTGTACACGCTGTTGTCTTTTCCCATAGACATGGCTCTTTGGTTATGAACTAACTGATACTATCATGGTCTTCTGTGATGACAAAATCATCTTTATGGCCAGCAAGAAAAAAGTGGAGTTCTTGAAACAGATTGCTAACACTAAGGGCAATGAGAATGCTAATGGAGCCCCTGCCATCACACTGCTCATACGAGAAAAGGTCAGACTAATAAAGAAAGTGTCATAAATGTGAAAGAATGTTTAAAAGTGATAAACAGAAAAGCCTTCTAGGAATTTAAAAAATACAGGGGAAGATTTAGCTGACTGTCATGTGTTAGTCAGGAAGAAAAGAGTTCAATAGTCCTATCAGTTCTGCAGTAAGACAAATGGGTTATGAAATTCTGGTGAACACTAACTTTATCCATTCTTGAGGACACTGTCAACTTGTTTGTTTTAATCTGAGCGCCTTAATTAGAACAAATAGCTTTAAATAGCCTTAAGGAAAATGAGGCATACCTCATTTCCAGTTTTTATCAAATGTAATCTTTTTTGTTATACTGCCCACTTCTCTTCTGAGAAGATTTCTTCTCAAAATGTTGTTCACCTTTGTATTTGAGTTTCTTAGCTGTTCCTGAAGAAAAAGAATAGCCTTCTCAGTTTATATGGTACTTCACTTAAGCATATAAAGATATCCAAAGAAATTTTGCATTACCCTTTGGTGTGTTATAGTCTGCCCTAAAGAAGTAGGTAGTAGAAGGGGAAATAGAATTTATTCTTTCTGTAGTTTAGAATATTCTCTGCCTAGTACTAGTGGAACATAGATGTCTAATTCTAAAACTGAACCCCTTTTCCTCCCTGTGGCACTGATAGAATGAAAGTAATAAGAGCAGCTTTGATAAAATGATTGAAGCCATTAAAGAAAGCAAGAATGGCAAGAAGATTGGAGTGTTCAGCAAAGACAAATTCCCAGGAGAGTTCATGAAGAGCTGGAATGACTGCCTCAACAAAGAGGGCTTTGACAAAGTAAGAATACTCTTGGAAATAGGCACATTGAGAGTTGAGAAGACAAAATTGTGAGGCGCTTCCATAACAGATAATGCAGAGAATTTGTTTTGGGAAAGCTATATATTCATTCACATTTCCATTTTTCATTCCCTTCGGCTGAGCAGTAAGCCAGTTTTACTTTCCAATTAGGAATGAGGCATTCAGGAGAGAGTTCAGGTACTTCAGAGGGAAACTGAGGAAAATCTCTTGTCCAAAAAAAATTTTGTTTTGTTTTTCTTTTCTTTCCTGTCTGCCTTCCTTTAGCCTTTATGGAAACCTCAAGAGAGAGACATTTATATTTACATTTTAAATGATACATTAGTTTAATGCCTCTTAGAATACGCCAGTGACCTGGTAAAGAGCTCTTTCAGATGTTTATTCAATCCAAGAAGAGGAGATTTAGATATTCTGCAGACTGCTGATGAGTAGTTTGCTATTAAATAACCAAATATCATCACTGATAATATTTGACTTGGGGGAGAGATATTTCTTTAGCAATTCTGTGTCTGCATGTTAGAAACTGTTTATCGCTTTGACTGCAGATAGACATCAGTGCAGTTGTGGCCTATACCATTGCTGTAAAGGAGGATGGAGAGCTCAATCTAATGAAGAAAGCAGCCAGCATCACCTCTGAGGTCTTCAACAAATTCTTCAAGGAAAGAGTCATGGAAATAGTCGATGCAGATGAGGTGAAAAGAGAGGGGGGCGTCTTTTTACTGTTTTAATGAAGCAGAAGTAAGTCTCTCCCATGCAGCGTTTTTTGGTGTGTGTTCGGCTTCCTTTGATACATAAGTTGGTGTGTAATTGTGCCAGCTCTCTTTCAAAATAACTATAAACCTGCACTGTGGTTTCTGGAGGTTACCCAGTATTTCACTTGAGAATTCCTTGAATAACTGTGAATTCCACATATTCTCTAAATTTGCTTTACATGTACACATATTCCACATATTCTCTAAATTTGCTTTAAGTGGTGCATAAACCACTTCGTAAGACTTCTATAGCATCCTATATGATATCAGGATATATGTTATCTTCAAATGGTAATATCCAAAAACTCAACACTCCTCTGCCACTCTCTAGTAAGTATTGTTTTATTTCTGGATATACTTACAGAAAGTTCGACACAGCAAACTGGCTGAGTCTGTGGAAAAGGCCATAGAAGAGAAAAAATACCTAGCTGGGGCAGACCCTTCTACTGTGGAAATGTGTTACCCTCCTATCATTCAGAGTGGTGGCAACTATAACCTCAAGTTCAGTGTGGTGAGGTAAGTAGGAGAATTTCAAAATATAACAACAACCAGAGCATTTCAGCCTTTGGCCTGTTACTTTCTTGGACTCATTCTGGAATTCAAAAAAGTAGGAGGAGAAAGAATAATCATTAGCCTGCTGTTTACATTATCTTCTTGTCTCATTCTATGCATATTTTTATTTTATTTTACAGTTACTCATTTCTTACTTGAGTATTTGATTGTAAGCCTTTTCCAGATGATTTTAAATGCCGAGAAAAATGCAAAACGTTGAAAAAAAATCTTATTAGATATATCGTAATGTAATTCCCCTTCTAATTTTTAAAAAATACTGTAAAGAGGGGACTTCCCTGGTGGTCCAGTGGTAAAGAATCTGCCTTCCAATGCAGGGGACGTGGGTTCGATCCCTGGTTGGGGAACTAAGATCCCACAAGCCGCTGGGCAACTAAGCCCACGCACCACAGCTACTGAGCTCGCGTGCCTCAATGAACGAGCCCGCGTGATGCAACTACAGAGCCCACGTGCTCTGGACCCCGTGCGCCACAGCTACAGAGCCCACACACCCTGGAGCCCACGCGCCACAACTAGAGAGAGAAAAACCCGCACACCACAACTAGAGAGAAGCTCGTGCGCGACAACGAAGAGCCTGTCCCACAACAAAAGATCCTGCACGCCTCAACGAAGATCCAGCATGCCGCAACTAAGACACAACGCAACCAATAAATAAATAAATTCATACATACATACATACATGCAATGATGTTATAACCATAGGCTTTAAAATAAATAAGTAAATAAAATAAAAATAAAAATACTGTAAAGAATGCTGTGTGTCCTGGTTGGTTGGAAAGGATTAATTCATAGTGAATTCATAGTGGACTGGTGGAAAGGTGATGCCTTACCACCATGCTGTTAGGCTATAATGAATAAAATTCAATATATGTTTTACATACTTAGGATACAGCAACTTTTTACTGAATTTTTATCCTAAAAGCTTTGGCCATTAAAGTTACTCCAGAGCATTCATAAGCTAGTTTGTTCTTTTAAAAAAAAGTTTAGGTCATTTTTCCGCTTCAGCTTTGGGACATAGCAGGGAAAGGTAATGATTACAGATGTGTGTGTTAGTGATACTAAGGACTTCACTAGTTTGTGTAATGAAATGCTTTCTTCCTTTGGTTTCTAGTGACAAGAATCACATGCATTTTGGGGCCATTACCTGTGCCATGGGTATTCGCTTCAAATCTTACTGCTCCAACCTTGTTCGCACTTTGATGGTTGATCCTTCTCAGGAGGTTCAAGAAAATTACAACTTTTTGCTTCAGCTTCAAGAGGAGCTGCTAAAGGAACTAAGACATGGTAAGGTGCCTTAGATAAGGTTTAGAAATCATGTAACAAAAATGTAGCATTTATGGGCGTGTTTATCCCTGATGCTCTTGTACTGTAAATAGAATTAGATTTTACTAACCTCCAATCATCCTAGCATTTAGTTCCTCAGTGTACTTTTCTTTTATGCGTGAGTGGTTATTGTGGTTTTATACTGATGTTTAAAAAAACCTCTGACTGGTTAGGCCTCTGTGTCCAGATCTTCATAAAATACTCTGGCCTTATTACTTTTCTTGAGAAAGTTCTGAGAAGTAGTATCTCTCCCCACAGGCTGTGTAATATTAATCCTATATTGAATGGATACCCGGAATCTTAGTTTGAGAGAAGATCTAATAGCAACCCTGCTAAGCAAGCAGCTGCCTACCTCAAAAGCAAAGCACTTGACACCTCTTTTGCCTTGAGACTTTTCACTCCCAGATGGCTAAATGGGACTTCATGTTTACCACCTTTAAACCACTTCGTAAGCCCACTCATGTTTCGCAGAGCTTCCAGACACCATTCCCCCATGATACCTCAAGTCGATCTTGAGAAATCCAATTAGAAATCATAGTCCTAGGTAGTTTAATAATAAAAACCCCTCTGAGGCTACCATATCTGGCTTGAAATATGTATTCGTATCCTAGACCCTGAAAAATTAAGTCCAGAGTTCTTCCAGCAGTAATTCACCCATTTAGGAGTCCTGTTTTTCAAAATGTATAATAAGTTTAATGTGATGCCTTTTATCAACTCTTAAATTATTTCACTGAGACCAACTTGGGTTCCACAGTCCCATTGGAGTGATTCTAAAAAACAGTGTAATTAAAGAATGACCAGGCAGATTGTTTTTTAAAATGCACATTTCTAAGTCCTACCACTCCTGCAACTGTATTCCTTATTTTATGCTTTGAGAAACCCTGCTTTAGGGAATATTTATTTATTTATTTATCTATTTATCTATCTATCTATCTATCTATTTATTTATTTATAGCTGCATTGGGTCTTTGTTGCTGCACGCAGGCTTCCTCTAGTTGTGGCGAGCGGCGGCTACTCTTCGTTGCGGTGCGCGGGCTTCTCATTGCGGTGGCTTCTCTTGTTGTGGAGCACGGGCTCTGGGTGCGTGGGCTTCAGTAGTTGTGGCACGCGGGCTTCAGTAGTTGTGGCACGCGGGCTCTAGAGCGCAGGTTCAATAGTTGTGGCGCGTGGGCTTAGTTGCTCCGTGGCATGTGGGATCTTCCTGGACCAGGGCTGGAACCCATGTCCCCTGCGTTGACAGGCGGATTCTTAACAACTGTGCCACCAGGGATGTCCCTAGTGGACTTAATAGGTGAAAAAAATGTTGATTAAAAAAATGTGATTTTGGGTTTTTTTTTTTTTTCTGAAAGATGCTTTAATGTCCCATGTCTGTCTCATTAGGTGTGAAGATATGTGATGTATATAATGCTGTCATGGATGTGGTTAAAAAGCAGAAGCCAGAGCTGCTGAACAAAATTACCAAAAACCTTGGGTAAGATGCTATGATATACGTTGTCACTCTGAGTCAATTTTCATGACTGGCAGTCAGGCAAAATATTCTTAGATGATTCAACCAATATTTATGGACTATTAAACTTCACTGTGTGCCAGGCACATTATGTTATCAGAGAATGTGAGAAATACTTGAGTTCTACTCCCAGGGATAGGGTGGAGATTTTTCCAGACCAATGTAGTAGATGCTAATAGTGTTCCAGCCTTAAATTACAAATGTGAGGAGACATTACATACTATATTTCCTTTCTTAGAACACCTCAGCTCATATTTGCAAATTAAGTACTCTGAGATATCCTACTATTTAAATTCTTTTTTCAATTTTTATTTAATCCAGTGTTTCTCAAATGTATTTGACCACTGAACACCTAGAAATACCTAATAACATTCTACAGAACCAAAGACATTTGAGAAGCAGAAGCTCTAGGCAGTCTCCTTAGATGGAAGCTAGTTGGGGTATATAGTTTATATCTGGACTTCTCTGATGGACAAGAGGAAATATATTGACCTATACCAAGTCTTGGCCTAGGTGACTTAATGAAGCCAGTTATCAGCATTCTACTAAATATAATAAGTGTTATATGCAGTACTTAATTAGAAAGTCATTTTCAACATATTAACCCAAAGACTGTCCTCAGATCTTCTTTAACTGACTGATCAGCAGGGGCAAATCACTCATCACGTTTTCTTGCCTTATCTTGAAAATTGAAATAGGATCTATTGTACTTGACTCAGGTTAGAGGTCTTTTAGCCTATTGCTGAAGTTTCTCTTCATTCCTTTTTTAGGTTTGGAATGGGCATTGAATTCCGTGAAGGCTCTTTAGTAATTAATAGTAAAAATCAGTACAAACTGAAGAAAGGTGAGTTTTACATGCATGCAAGAGAAAAATAACCTTTTTGAAAATTTTCTTTTAGCTTTGTCTCCCTCTATTCTGTATAAAATCACACTTCTCCATCCTTTCACAGTCATTGACTCATTCCTGTTTTGCTCTTTCAGGAATGGTTTTCAGCATCAATTTGGGATTCTCAGACCTGACTAACAAGGAAGGGAAGAAACCAGAAGAGAAAGCCTATGCCCTGTTCATTGGTGACACAGTGCTTGTGGATGAGGTATGTACTGCTTCTTCCACTGTGAGTGCTCGTGAACTGACTTTGGAAGCACATTTTTACCCTATGGTTCCCCCCCCCCTTTTTTTAATTGAAATTTATAATTTATAATTTTATGTTTTATAATATATTTATAATATATGTATAATATGACTTATAATATTTATATGTATAATATATGTATAATATGATTTATAATATTATGTTAGTCTCAGATGTACAGCAAAGTATTCAGTTATATATTATTTTTAGATTATTTTCCATTATAAATTATTATAAGTTACTGCATATAGTTCCCTGTGCTACATAGTAAATCCTTATTTACTCTGGTTTATTGCTTATCTATTTTATGTGGGTTTTTGTTTTTATATTTGTTAAATGCTAGCTAAGGGGAAGGAGAGATCCCTATGATAGCCTAATACCACTAGGGATAGAGATTGTTTAAGCCAAACCCTTTGTTACATTGTGGCTTGATTATGATAATGTCAGGAACTGATTCTAATAATGGAACTGATTTTTTTTTAGTAATGGCTTTATTGAGCTACAGTTTACATACCATACAATTAAAGTGTACAATTTAGTGATTTTTAGTATATTCACAGTTACGCAACTATCACCACAGTCTAATTTTAGAACATTTTCATCACCTCAGAAAGAAACCCTGTGCGCATTAGCAGTCACTCCCCATTTCCCCCTCAGGCCTAGGCACTGACTTTCTGTCTCTAAGGATTTGCCTTTTCTGGATATTTGGGGTCTTTTTGTGACTGGTTTCTTTCACTTAGCAGGAACTGATTCTTAATAATAGCAAATATTTCAGCGCTCTTATTATAAGCTAAACATGTTTATGCATTAATTCATTGAATCCTTATAATAGCCCTATGAAGTAAATACTCTTATCCAAGTATGCAGATAAAGAAACTGTGGCACTGAGAAGTATAAGTAACTTGCCTAATGTCACCGAGCTGGAAAGTGATTGAGCCAGGTTTCAAGTCAAGCCTGTATTCTTTTTTTTTTTTTTTTAAGCCTGTATTCTTAATCATGATCCCAGTGTTGCCTCCCAAATTGTAGTTCCTAATGTGCGTTTCAGAAGATAACTGGTTTTATTTGTTGTCAAAAGATTTTTTAGTACCAGAAGGTTCAAAGCATGGCCCAGCTATTTACTGGGTTTGAAAGTGAAAGTGTTTCACTTAAATGCTCTTACAGATGTCTGACTTCCTCCTTGTATTCCAGGATGGCCCAGCTACCATTCTCACTTCTGTGAAGAAGAAAGTGAAGAACGTGGGGATTTTTCTAAAGGTAGGAAGAAGATAAATGAGTGGTATAGGAAGTTTGATACAGTGAAGAAGATAAACAATATTGGCTAAAATAATTAAGACCTGAATTTCTGATTATGATTTTTTTTTTCCCCCCCATAGAATGAGGATGAGGAAGAAGAGGAAGAGGAGAAAGATGAGGCTGAGGACCTGTTGGGAAGAGGTTCCCGAGCAGCATTACTTACAGAAAGAACACGAGTAAGTTTATTAAGTTTACTGTATTACTTTGATGGTTCACAGGTTCTGATAACTTGGGTTTTCCCTTCTCTAGAATGAGATGACTGCAGAAGAAAAGCGAAGAGCACATCAAAAAGAACTGGCGGCTCAACTCAATGAGGAAGCAAAGAGGCGATTGACTGAACAGAAGGGGGAACAGCAGATTCAGAAGTAAGAGTTTGCATGGGGTAGTAAGATGGTTTTAGGGTTATATGTGATTTGCAGAAATTTCTCAAAAACATTTTATTCCCACTCCAGAGCTCGTAAATCTAATGTGTCCTATAAAAACCCGTCTTTGATGCCTAAGGAACCACATATTCGGGAAATGAAGATCTATATTGATAAGAAATACGAGACTGTAATAATGCCTGTGTTTGGCATTGCGACGCCTTTTCACATTGCCACAATAAAGGTACTAACGTTGAGTCAAGCTCCATCCAAACAGTGTCTTAAAATAGAAGACTGTCCTGTCTGCATCGTCTCTCACACTCTGCTCCTTCTGACTCTGCCTTTCCCACGTTACTGACTTTCCCCCTCTCCCTAATCTCCTGCTGTCATTTTCCTTCCTTTCCAGTTTGCACTTTGGAGAAAGTTAAGTGATCTAGTCTAGAAACATAATTTTCCTATTTCTCTTTGAACTTTGAGAATTTTTTTAACCTGTTTTCATAAATGTGGCACATAGAAAGAACTTTGAGAACTCAGTGATTCTTTTGGAAACACGCATTTGGTCATATAAAAAAATAGGCTAAATATGTAGTTTATTAGTTTTAGATTAAGGATTACAAGCTAAGTTTAGCAGCTTGTAACTACTAACTTAATTTTAGCATCTCTATAGCTACTGATCTTTATCTAGGAAAGAAATCTGTTTATTTTGCTAATGCTTTTCCTTTCTTTGAACAGAATATAAGTATGTCCGTGGAAGGAGATTATACTTACTTGCGAATCAACTTCTATTGCCCAGGCAGTGCTCTGGGCAGGAATGAGGGCAACATCTTTCCTAACCCAGAAGCCACTTTTGTCAAGGAAATGTGAGTTCCCAGGAAAACAACCATCCCCAAATGCCTGTTGGCAGAAGTGCTACCCTCAGAAACATTTCGTTCTCTGTGCTGTGTTCTCCCCCATTCTAGTGAATGGCAGCACCTTCCTCAGTGGCACTTGATTAGGTTCACCTTGCTAACTTTGTACTGTTTTGAGGATGGAACCTAATTTAAATCCTCGTGAAGATATTTTATCCTCACTATATACATATTTGGTGATAAAATCTCAAATGTGTGCCACATTGGAGTCTATTCATTCTTGAGGTGGAATAGGATAATTTGGGGAAGTTTATGCTGGATTGGAAATATATGTGTGATTCCCCCACCCAATGGATTAGTCACTTATAATATTCTCTGTTTAAGAGAGAAGAAAGGGAGGTTTTTTCAGCTTTCCAGACATTGTTTCACCATTCAGTAGTACCTTTTTCTCCTAAAAGATATTAAACCAGTTATAAAACATAATAATGGGTGCAGGTTACCTGGCGTGATAAAGAAACTCACATAAGTGCTTCCCCTTTTCTGCAGTACATACCGAGCTTCAAATATGAAGGCACCTGGAGAGCAGACAGTACCAGCCTTGAACCTTCAGAATGCTTTCCGAATTATAAAAGAAGTGCAGAAGCGTTACAAGACTCGGGAAGCAGAAGAAAAAGAGAAGGAGGTGAACCTGAACACCAACAAAGCACCTTTGTGCAAAAGGACACATGTGGGTTTTGGGGACATGGAAAGATACGTGAAAATTCACATTGATTTTCATTCTGCTTAGGGCATTGTGAAACAAGACTCACTGGTGATCAATCTAAACCGGAGTAATCCCAAACTGAAAGATCTGTACATTCGCCCGAATATTGCCCAAAAGAGGATGCAAGGCTCACTGGAGGCCCATGTCAATGGTATGGATGATCTCTCATGTGCCTGGGCTTTGTCTTCAGGGGCACATTTGTAGGAATGACAGATCAGATAATATAGTAGGGCAAGGAAGTGCTTGGAGGAATCTACTTTGACATCGCTGTATGGCCAGAAGGAAAGGAAAGCTCTGTACCTTATTGGCATTTCCTCTGACCCTGTTCAAATCAGCCAGAAAAGATTCAGTACCTTCTGGCCTAACCTGATGATGTTCCTTGGTACTTAGCTGCTTCGTTACTTCCCCCCCAGGTTTTCGCTTCACGTCTGTCCGAGGAGACAAAGTGGATATTCTATACAATAACATCAAGCATGCTTTGTTCCAGCCGTGTGATGGGGAAATGATTATTGTTTTGCACTTTCACCTCAAGGTACATCTTTTTATCAGCTAGCTGTGAGCTCTTGGGCAAGATCTTTCTATCTCCCTCTTTCCCTTGAAACAGTGATGAAAAATATCACCTATCGCATAAGATCATCAGGAGGATTGAATCAAATAATGCTTATAAAGTCCACAGTGCCTGACATCTAGAAGGTGCTAAGCGTGTTTGTTCCTTTGGTGTGATTATATAATGACCTCTGAAACGTATAAGGTCTTCTCCAAATTCCTGTTTCTGAAATAGAAAATTTTTGCTTTAGACAATTTATTACCAACATAATCTCCAAAGTCCATTCTAATAAATAGGAGTGCTTTTAAAAATTTATACTCTTTCATATTCCCAGATGTCATTATTGATGATGACACCAGGGATGGTTTAACTGTTTTTACGTAAGTGCTGTGGTTTCCAGTGTAGATATTTTAATATTTTCATGTTTTGTTATCTTGCTTGTCTGTTGTGTAGACTTCTTTGTGGAAGAAGTCTTATGACTTCTTTCTTGTTCTTTCTGCTTTATGCCCTCAGAATGCCATCATGTTTGGGAAGAAGCGGCACACAGATGTGCAGTTCTACACAGAAGTTGGGGAGATCACCACAGACTTGGGGAAACATCAGCATATGCATGACCGAGATGACCTCTATGCTGAGCAGGTGAAATTTGGTTTTGCAGGGGAGTGAGGTAGGATGCAGTCCAGATCTGAGTTCAGTAATTGTTATATTTTATAAACAACACCTGAAACTATCTGCAGAACTTTCTCAAGTATCTGCTGGCATGGTGTAGTGCTATGGCTTATGGATTAGACTTAAGTTGCAGGCTCAGCTCTACAGTTAATGTTATGGTGACCTGTAATAAAGTATCTGTTAGTATCATAGTTATCAGAATTAAGGACTACAAAAGCACTTCATGCTTTTTGAAGGGATTACTGTTAACAAGTAAAGTGATAACTATAGTTAATTCGTAATTTTTTCTTCTGCAGATGGAACGAGAAATGAGGCACAAACTGAAAACAGCCTTTAAAAATTTCATTGAGAAAGTAGAGGCTCTAACTAAGGAGGAACTGGAATTTGAAGTGCCTTTTAGGGACTTGGGGTAATGTATCTCCTCCTCTTTTCGGCCTTTAGAAAAATTAGTTATTCTTCCTTTAATAATAATTTAACGTGACATATCATGTCCTTTTTCCTATGGACATCCATTCCCTCTTGGAAATGTTTAAGGGCTGGGGTGAATGGCTAAGACTGAGAGGCTCCCTCTGGAAATGAGTTTCCAGCAAGCATGCTGGAGTTGTGTTTGGAATGGGAAAAGGAAAGAAGCCTGTTGTGGCAGCAGCAGTTTCTCTTGCAATGAGCCCCATCTTAGGTGAGTTTCTTGCTGTCTTTCAGATTCAATGGCGCTCCCTATAGGAGTACCTGCCTCCTCCAGCCCACTAGTAGTGCGCTGGTAAATGCTACAGAGTGGGTGAGTATTTCTGACCTCTTTTTAGGAAAACAAGTGTTAGAGAAAAGAAAGCAAGAGGGTAGACATTTTGAAAACTAGGTCCTTATTTCTTTGGATTTTCATTTGTGATGCTTACTTAGATATAAAACTTACTGAACAAATGATTTGTAAAAGTCTCTTTAGTTTTTGAAGACAGTTTCTTTACATAATTTCCTTAAATGTATTCTCCTTTGAGGAAAGATTTTGATCTTGCAGATCCTTTCACTGGGGCTTCTTGGTATCTTGTATTTAGTCTTTGTCCCAAAAAACAAACAAAGAAACAGTTTAGTTATCCTTTGTGTAGTGATTTTTCGATCCTGAAAGTGTTTGAAAATGCTAGTGCTTTGTGGGAAGTATTTTTATGAAAATAATCCTGTTCTTTCCTGACAGCCACCTTTTGTGGTGACGTTGGATGAAGTGGAGCTGATTCACTTTGAGCGAGTCCAGTTTCACCTGAAGAACTTTGACATGGTAATCGTCTACAAGGACTACAGCAAGAAAGTGACAATGATCAATGCCATTCCTGTTGCCTCTCTTGACCCCATCAAGGAATGGTTGAAGTGAGTAGACCTGCCAGCAATCTCACACTTAGCGCATGAACGTTGTACCATACAATATGAGTGTGGTATGTCGTACATAAAATCTGCTGGTGTACTTAGTGAAACTGCCTTTGGGTTGTTATCAACCAGGACTCGAAAACTTGGGATCTGTTAGACATAGAGCCACTTTTTCCTGAATACCCAACAGTAGTTTATGGATATAGGAAAATCAAAATCTAAGATCTTTTTTGACTCTACCTGATGGATGTATAAAAAGATCCATACACATGTAATAATTTATTTACAAAAAGTGGGGGATATTTCTTTCTAGTTCTCTATTTTTACTAAAAGATGAGATAGAATATATTTTTATTTTAGCCTTTGACATTCATATACTCACACTTCAGCTAAGAGAATTCCTCATAGAAGTACCGGAACCCTGATTAAAAGGGAAATGTCACTACATAGGTAAAGGGTGAGGCATGTGTAGCCATGAGTATAGATTGCTCTGCCCTCCTCCCCGCCTCCACTTATCTGTGAAGGGGAGGCACTATAAATATAAATCTCCTCTTAAGAAGTGGGTTGAGAGAGCTTAGAGATAGACTGTGAGAAAGATACAAATTTATAGTTAATATGAGGATTTTCCTAAGAAACATGTTCAGGTAAGTGATATGGTATCACAAATATTTATTAAATTTGTATGACTTTTTAAAATCAGCTTTATTGAGGTACAATTTACATGTAATAAAATTCATCAATTTAAGTATATGATTTGATGTGTTCCAACAAACGTGTACAGTCTTGTATCTACCATCATAATCAGGACATAGAATATTTCCTTTACTCACAGAAGTTCCTCATACCCCTTTATAATAGTCAGTCCCCTCCCTTCAACCCTGTCACTGGTTTCTGTCACTATATATTTTGCTTCGTCTAGAATTTCACATAAATTGAATCGTACAAGTACGTAATCTTTTGTATCTTTCATCCTTCACTTGGCATAACGCTCTTGAAATTGATTCAAGTTGTTCTGCACATCATTACTATATTCCTTTTTATTACTGAATAGTATTCCACTGTATATACTAGAGAGTCCATACTTTATTTACCCATCTACCAGTTAATAGACATTGGGGTTGTTTCCCTTTGGGGGTCTTACGAATAGCTGCTATAAATGTTATGTACAGGTCTTTGTATGGACATATGTTTTCATTTCTCTTGGATAAATGACCTAAGAGTGGGATTGCTGTGTCATATGTTTTATGGTTAAGTGTATGTTTAACTTGATGAGAAACTACCAAATCGTTTGCCGGAGTGGCTGGAACACCTGCAGTATGTGAGAGTTATAGTTGCTCCACGTCCTCACCAACACTTGGTGCTGTCAGTCTTTTCAGTATTCGCCATTGTGGTGGGTGGCTGTCTCATTGTGGTTTCAGTTTGCATTTCCAAGATTACTGATGATTTTTAGCATCTTTTCTTATGCTTATGTGTCATTCTGTACTTTTAATAAAGTATATTCATGTTTTTTGCCCATGTTAAAAATCACATTGCTTGTCTTATTACTGAGTTTTGAGAATTTTTTAGGCTGGATACAAGTCCCTCATCGAATATAGGTTTTGCATATATTTTCTTCCAGTAGTTTCTATGCCTTCTCATTTTCTTAAAATGTCTTTTAAAGACCAAAAGTGTAAATTTTTCATGAAATATGTTTGATCAACTTTTTTCTCTTGTAATTTCTGCTCTTTATGTCTTATCTAATGAATTTTGCCTAACCCAAAGTCATAAAAATTTTCTGTTCTCTTCTAGAGTTCCATAGATTTAGGTCTGTGATCCATTTTGAGTTAATTTTTTTTACTGTGGTATAAGAATCAAGGTTCATACTTTGCATATTATGTAGCCAATTATTCTAGTTATCATTTGTTGGAAAGATTATCCCTTACCCATTGAATTACCTTGGCATCTTTGTTTGAAAAAAAAAAGGAATATGTAAGAGAGGGATCTAATTCTGGACTGTATTCTGTTCTATTGGTTTACTTGTGTCCTTACACTGATACTGTACTGTTGTGAATATTGTAGCTTTATAGTAAATCTTGAAATCAGGTAGTGTAAGTCTTCCCATCTAGCTCCTTTTCAAAGTTGGCTGTTATTATTTTGGCTATTCTACATTAATTCTAGAATCAACTTGTGTCTTTCAACAAACTGGTTTATTTTGTCTAAGTTTATCAGTTCTACTATTTGTGCAATCATATATCCCCTTTCATTCCTAATGTTGATAATTTGCTCTTTTTGTTGGTCAGTCTGGTTAGAGGTTTATTGATTTTTTATTTTTTGATTTTTTTTCCCCCCATCATTATGAAATGTCCTTTCTTATTTCTGGTAACGTTCCTTGTTTTGAAATCTACACAGTGCGATATTACTATAGACTTCTAGCTTTATTTTGGTTAGAGTTTGTATGGTGTGTCTTTTTTTCCGTCCTTATACTTTTAACTTACATTACTTTATATTTAAAGTGATTTACTTGGAGACACCATATATTTGGGTCTTACTTTTTTTAATCCATTCTGAGAATGTCTACCTTTTAATGGGATTGCTAAAAACAGGCCATTTACATTTAATATAATTAATAGCATGGCTGGGTTTAAATCTGCCATATTTTTTTCTTTTTTTTTTTTTAAAGAAGGTCAGTTTATCTATCTACCTACCTACATACCCGCTTTGGGTCTTAGTTGCTGCACTCCAGATCTTCATTGCAGCGTCTTCGTTGCGGCATGCAGGACTTGCGTTGCAGCACGTGCGTGGCCTTCTCTTTTAGTTGTGGTGCACGGGCTCAGTAGTTGGGGCATGCAGGCTCAGTAGTTGCAGTGCACTGGCTTAGTTGCTCCACGGCACGTGGGATCTTAGTTCCCTGACCAGGGATCGAACCCGCATCCCCTGCATTGGAAGGCGGATTCTTAACCACTGGACCACCAGTAAACGTACCATCTTGCTATTTGTTTTCCTATCTGTTCTTGTTGCTTTTCTCCTCTTTTTATGCCTTCTTTTAGATTAATTTTATGATTTTTTTTAAAGATTTTTTTTTGATGTGGACCAATTTTAAAGTCTTTATTGAACTTGTTACAGTATTGCTTCTGTTTTATGTTTTGGTTTTTTGGCTGCAAGGCATGTGGGGTCTTAGCTCCCTGACCAGGGATGGAACCCGTACCTCCTGCATTGGAAGGTGAAGTCTTAACCACTGGACCGCCAGGGAAGTCCCTAGATTAATTTTATGATTCTTTATGATTATCTTCCTAGTTCGCTGATTAGCTCTACACGTCTTTGTTTTACTTTATGATGATTACTGTAAGGTTTACATATACATCTTTAACTTATCACAGTCTGCATTCAGATAATATACCACGTCTGTTAGAAGGTTGTTATGCTTCCATTTCTCTTCTTCTGTCCTTTCTGCTATTATTAATCATCCATTTTACTTCTAATATACTGTGAATTCCACAATTTATTGTTATTATTTTAGCTTCTAAACAGCTATCCTTTAATTTACAAAATGAGTAGGGGAAAGTCTTTTATATTTACTCACATATTTACCATTCCTGATGCTGTTCATTCCATTGTGTAGTTCCACAGGGATTTTTTTAGTCCTGTGCTGCTTTTTATGCAATGTTTGAAAACTGTCGTTCTATATTTTGTTTGGTTTTCTGGTTGTTTAAGGTGCAAATGTAAACCTAGTCCTTGTCACTCCCATCATGACTAGAAGCAGAAGTTTCAGTGTTCATGATTGTGCCCATAATGGCTTTATGCTAGTCTCTCACACAGGTTTTATGCTGAAGGTTTCTTGTTGTGTCCTTACTATTATTGTTTTTTGGTTTTCTTTTCTCTTCTTTCCCACCCACTTTGATTCTGTGCTCCTCAGTAGACGTGAATAAATGTCATTTGAGCATTTCTTAACACAAGGCACTTTAAATACTAAAAAAAGGTGCTCTCTCGTGAGGGCTAGTGCTCTGGGAGACCAGACATCAGATGTTTGGGTACGTTGTGGTGGCACAGTGCAAAGAATACCTGCTCCCAAGTATGCAGAGGGTATCTGCTCTTTAGAGATGCTAATGACCAAGATGACACAGGATGTTCTCACAAAGTATAGAGGATTGATTTTGACTTTATAATGTTATTTTTCCCAGCTCTTGTGACCTAAAGTACACAGAAGGAGTACAGTCCCTCAACTGGACTAAAATTATGAAGACCATTGTTGATGACCCTGAGGGCTTCTTTGAACAAGGTGGCTGGTCTTTCCTGGAACCTGAGGGTGAGGTGCGTGAGTGTGGGGTTTCTTTTCTGGTACATAGTGTTGCCCATTCCATTATCATTTGGGCGGTGAGGAGAATGCCATATAAGTAGTACATAAGGGACCAGATCAAATGGGAGAAGCTCTGAACACAACTTGCTATTGTTGTTTCTCCAAGTTAGTTTTACAGGTAAATGATAAATTAATTGGGCATTGGTAGCCACTGACAAGATTTGAGATTACAAAAACTGTTCCTTCAAAGAATTTCTTAGTATTGGGAGAAAATTCTTCAGGTCATCTTGCAAAAATTGTTTTCTAAAAAATGGTCCTCCTACCTCTGCATAGTGCGTTATTACCAAGAGTATGTCTGTGGTTAATTTTCCTGGGTAAAGAAGGATGAAGTGACTCTTTAAGAAATATGAATGAGATATTTAGGGTATCTAATGATTGTACCTTATAGTAATTTTAATTAAGTCTTTTTATCTCTTGGTCACTCAGGGGTTTGGGTGTTTTTGTTTCATTTTTTCATGTAAAATAGAAATAATGCTGGTGTGCTAAGAGGGTTGAATTAATTCATTAAGTTAATAAAGTAAATGTTTAAAAAAAAAAAAGGAAAACACCCAGTGTATAGTATTATGCTCTCTCTAATTCACCAGGGGAGTGATGCTGAGGAAGGGGATTCTGAGTCTGAAATCGAAGATGAGACTTTTAATCCTTCAGAGGATGACTACGAGGAAGAGGAGGAGGACAGTG
Source organism: Eschrichtius robustus (assembly GCF_028021215.1). Classification (NCBI taxonomy): domain Eukaryota; kingdom Metazoa; phylum Chordata; class Mammalia; order Artiodactyla; family Eschrichtiidae; genus Eschrichtius; species Eschrichtius robustus. Next base: position 75,704,784 of record NC_090824.1, read on the forward strand.
ATGAAGATTACTCCTCAGAAGCTGAAGAATCAGGTTGGTCTTCATAGGAAAACGTGTTCATGACTTCTTAACCTGATGTCATTTCTGGAGGCTTTAGAAGGGAAGAATTTTATCATTCCGTTCCATTCCTGTCTAATAAATCATGCTTAATCAATGTTATTCCAGATTATTCCAAGGAATCATTGGGCAGTGAAGAAGAGAGTGGAAAGGATTGGGATGAACTGGAGGAAGAAGCCCGAAAAGGTAGATTTGTTGTTGTTGTTTTATTTTTTTTGAGGCACAGGTTTCAATATTTTGAGATATTATTTGCCTAATAAGAGTAACATAAGAACAATATAAAAGTGATGTGGAGCCACAGCTACAACTTCATTGACCAGAGAAGAAAATGAGGTCTGGAGTGTGTCCATACTCTCCAGGTGGCACAACTCTGCCGACTTGGATGCTTTTTTCATCTGCTCAACCCCCCGGTGGGCCCTTAGCCATGATAGTCTTGTAAGGCTCCAAAATTAGGCTGTTTGGTCTCCAAATCTAAGTCCTATAATAGTCTAGCTTTCTGGGCCTCTTCCAGGTTAGGAATGTTTTTGTAGTACTAGTTTTAATTACTCTGAAACCAAATGCCAAATGTAAATGAAAGATGAAAAGGAAAGTACTCTACTGTATCCCAAGCATTGTGACAGGTCCTTTGCATAGATTACCTTTAATCCTAAAACAGTTTTCCATTTTATAAATAAACCAAGGCTCAGAAAGGTTAAGTACTTGCCCAAGATCATACAACTAGTAAGCAGCTGAGTAAAGATTAAAACTTAAGTCTGACTCCAAAGTACCTTCTCTGTACTATTTCATGCTGTGTCCAACAGTGTTAGATACCTAAAGCTAACATCTAGCCAACTAGTGCCACGTTCTTCTGTTTAGCCGACCGTGAAAGTCGCTATGAGGAGGAAGAGGAACAGAGTCGAAGTATGAGCCGGAAGAGGAAGGCATCTGTGCACAGTTCAGGCCGAGGCTCTAACCGAGGTTCCAGACACAGCTCTGCGCCTCCCAAGAAAAAGAGGAAGTAACTTCGGAACTTTGGCCCTCAGCTCCATTCTTCCTTCAGCCAATCCCTGAAAATTTTACATGACATAGAAACTGTATTTTTCCTTTTTTTCTTTTGAAGTTTTGCCATTTGTGTTTATGGGTTTAGGGGGCCATTTGTGCGGACCAGTCTACCTGGGGAGTTCCAGGCCCACCAGGACGCGTGCCAGTGGCCCCATCCAGATGGCAAGGGAGGAGGTGTTCCCGAAGAAGGGCAGAGGCTTCCGCTGTTAATAAATACCGTTTCGTTCCTCTCTCTTCCTGTCACCTTCTGCCAGGACATCGTTGGCTTCTGACATCTTATTCTTTGATGTCTCAAAGCTGTATTTCCAAGACATTGGTACAAGGTGACCCTTAACTAGCTGTACCATGGTTCTTGACCAGCAGATTCAATCCTCCATCCTACCCTACTGCCATGATCTTCCTCACATCTCTCTTTTAAGTTCCATCTTTGCAGTACTCAAGAAGAGGTTCTTGGAATTTGCTAATGGTGTAAACCATACAACTTGAGCTAGTGAGTCTGATCAGGCTGGTATCTCCATCTGAGTTCTCCTGCTTTCTTGCCTCATGCAGATTCTGAGGTATTTCTGCTGCCTTGGAAGACATAAGAAGCAGTGATACTCCCTGGCTCGGTTTCATCTTTACAAATTCACACATGGTACAATGGTAGAAGCAGAATTACCACTGTTTTTTTTCTGATATATGAGGAAAAATGGGTGTGTCTCATGTACTGCTTCTAGTGAAAATCTAGAAGGAGGCTCAGAGGAGTCAACATTTAGATCTGGAAGGGGTAAGTCATGCCTTGGGCCTAGAATACCCTGATGAGAAAAGAGAAGAGGAAGAGAGGCCACATCTACAACACAGCCTCTCGTCACTGCTGCTCCTTATTTTTACTTGTCTCGCGTTGTCCTGTATTTATCACAATTTCTGTTGAACAGCTTTTTAAGTATTTGGGGAGTTTATCTTGCCATCCTCTCCCTCCTGGTTCTCTCTGCACCCACCTGCCCCACTGCAGTTCCTTCTGTGTTCTGTGACTTTAAGAGAAGAGGGGGAGAGGGGTCTCGGATTTTGTTTGTGTGTTTGTTATTTTCTCCTTAGCAGTAGGACTTGATATTTTCAATTTTGGAAGAACTAAAAGATAATAAACTGTGGGTTTTTTTTGTTGTTGTTGTTTTGTTTTTGTAAATTCACCTTCTGTAACAGTTCTTTTGCAGTTCCTGAAAGCAAGCCTGCTTCTCGCCTGGAAAAGTGCTAAGCCATTAGAGAATAATTCCCTTTATCCAGCTAATATCTCAGAAAGAAACTGTCATCATTCTAAGCTTTCATCATTAGCTTGAGACATCATAGTAAACCAAATTCATGGTAGAACAAGTTACTTTATAAGAGACTTTTTACTATGGTTCCCTCAGGGTTTAGAATGGAATAGCACTTGTCCCGTCACAGAAACAAGTCTTCAGTCATCTCCTTGTAAATAGCATGGAGGGCGGCAGCAGCTTGAAGGGACACCTTCAGCCTTCCTATGGGGGTAGCCTGACCTTCAGGGCTAACAACTGTTGGGAAAGGAAAAAGAAACATGTCAGACAGCAGTGTCGTTCATGGAAAAACAAACACTTAAATACCTGTTATTTTCCACATTAAGTGCTGGGGATACTAAATAAAGTTATACCTCATATTTTAGTGGGACTTAATCTGGTGGAAGATGATGGAAAACACACAGTCATTACAGTATAGTATGGTAGGTGCTGTGATGAAAACTCTAGGTGCTTTGTGAACACACAGAAGTGGCACCCAATCCAGAATGGAGAATCGGAAAAGGCTTTCTGGAGACAATCCATTAGTCTTCAAAAAGTAAAAGATATTCTAAGCACGTAGAGCATGTGCCAAGATAATGAGGACAAGTTTGGAAAACTGTAAGAAATGGCATAAATGAAGCTGTATTGATAAGCAGGAGCCAGAGCACAACAAGCCATTTGTTTTGTAAGGAATGTGGTTTTAACTGAAGGTATTAGAAATTACAGTTTTTTATTTGGGTTCTAGAAAAGTGGGTCCATTCTTTGGGGAATATATTCCAAGGGGGCACAAGTAGATCAGGGAAGGTAGTTATGAGGCTGTTGAGTGAGTAATTCAGGAGGAGAGAAAAGAAGGGTTCTGAAGTTTAACAGAGGAGGTGGAGACAGATTCAGAACACTTAAGAGGTAAAATTAATAGGATTTTATGATTGAAATGTTGGGAGTGAAGAGGTTAGAATCAAGCATGACCATTCTGGGTGGGTAAGAGGAAACAAGGTACACAGTTTTCAGAACAGAGTCAATAAGGGCAGTGAGAAAGTCTGATGTTTAAATTTGAAATCAAAACAATGTGTCTTTTCAAAATTTCCATGTCCCAAACACTAGCGATTCATAATATATTCTAGTTGTCAGGAGGTATGTGGGCTAAGATACACAACTGATTACATTCATGCTTGATCTAGAAATAAATATAGCTCTAGGGATTTCAATCCAGATTGTCTCATCAACTTTGTAGTGGTAATTAGGTATTAAAGGTAAAACAAAATGTATTCACTATTAGGATGATTTCCTTAGACGTAAGTGGAACAGAGGAGCACAAAAACGTCTCACTCACTGTCTAGCTCTTGCTCTAGGATGTCTCTTCCCGATTCCAGGATCTGCCACAGTTCCAGATATGCGTAGCCTACTTCTTGACATTCTTTCTTTTCCTCATCCATAGGATCACTTACTACCGTAAACTTTAAACTGAAGGGGAAAAAAATCCATTTAACTCAGTACTGCTGATACCCTTAGGCTTTAAAAAAAAAAAAAAGGATAAAAGTAATCATAAATTACACATTGTATTCCCTGAATCACTTCTCCCTTTCCTCCATTTTACAAGACTACAACAGCACAAGACTGAGAAATCGTTTTAATTTAAAGTAACAGGTCTGGAAGGAACTAAGACTTGAGGTAAAGTAGTTGATCAAGTTGTCTCAGAACTGTTGAGATATAATTCCTTTTAAGATGGTTTACAGTTCTGCTGAAAGATTTGAAATGGGCAGTGGAGGTGTTGAACAAAAATCAAGATTATGGAAGTTAGAAGCGTTTTACATTTCTAAATAAAAGTGTTATACCAAGCCTGAGCAGAGTAAAGGAAACGGAATACAGAATTGCAAAATGAATATAAAAAGTGTATTCCTTAGAGTTGTAAGTCTTGGAAGATGATACTGTAAAGAACACAGCACGGTTCCTCCTAAGCAGTGAGCAGTTAACAGCAATTACAGGACCCACCTCAGATACCAAAATCCACTGATGCTCAAGTCCCTTATATAAAATGGTGTAGGATTTGCATATAGAATATACTTTAAATCACCTCTAGATTACTTATAATACCTAATACAGTGTAAATGCTATATAAATAGTTGTAAATACAACGTAAATGTTACATAAATAGTTGCCAGTACATGGCAAAGTTAAATTTTGCTTTTTGGAACTTCCTAGAATTGTTTTTTCAAATATTTTTCATCCACCGTTAGTTGAATCCATGGATGCGGGGGGAACCTGCAGATACAGAAGGCTGACTATTATTACCTTGACTTAGTCTAGCAAAGAATGATATTGAATTCCAGAAACTGATATCTATTAAATTTTTTGAGGTAAAGTTTACATAACATAAATTTACTATTTTAACCATTGTAAGGTGTACAATTCAGTGTTTCTTAGTATAATCACAATGTTGTGCAACCATCACCACTATCTAATTTCAGATCACATTCATCACCACAAAAAGAAATCTATACCCATTAAGCAGTCACTCCCCACTCTTCTCTCCCTCAGTCCTGGTGACCACTAATCTACTTTCTGTCTCTCTGGATTTGCCTATTCTGGACATTTCATATTCCTATTAATTTTTTAAAAGCTAACATTGGTGGCTAATAGAAAGTTCTAAGGGAGCAAGAATAGGACCAAAAATCCAAGCGTTTTAAATCACAGCTAAACACGATTAAGCTGAAAAGAAGAAATCCTGAAAGTGATGCATTCACAGTCATTAAGCAATATTCGTTTGTGGTTATGTTTCTGTATCCGTACTGAGAACTTCAACAAAGCAAAGGGATAATGCTGACTCCTCCACCCATTTTCCCAGAAAACGTATGGTAACTCACATCACCACATCACGTGCACAATACCAAGTGCTTTAGGTAAACTATGTTATTTCAGTATCATCCTCACCGGAGCCTTCAAGTTAAATAATACCTCAAACATCACAGAGCTAGTAAGTGGAAGTGTCAGGATTCAGAACCAAGTCTGTGTGATTACAAAGGCAATGTTCTACCTGCTATATCATACAGGCAAAAAGAAAATCAAAGGTAAAATCAATTGAAATCAAACTGAGTAGAAGATCACAAAAAGAAAAGAAAAAGATCACCACTGTAAAGGAATAAAGGAAGAGAGAGTTGTAGGAATGCTGAGAGGAGAAAAGAAAAAGCTAAATTTAACATTAATGCAAAAGAGAAACGACCAAATCTCTTTCCATTTCCAAAAGTTACCAGTAAGCTTATATCTGTTTAAGTCCACCGTGATACTGAAGTCAGATTCACGGTTTATTTCAACTGGCTCCTTTTTCAGTCCTTCTTAGGATTAACTGGAGACAAAGTAAATGCAAATTAAATAAATTTATTGGGCTGTTAGAAAAGTAATGGATTAGAACACCAGTCCCATACTACTTCTTACCCACACACACGAAAAGGAGGTAGGGTTGCCAGATTTTGCCAAAAACAAATAAAAGAAAACCCAGATGTCCACTTAAACTTGATTTTCAAAATTCAGCTAAATGAGAAATTTTTTAGTCTATATGTATATCCCATGCATTTCATCTGGAACCTCTAAAAGGAGGGCTCCTCAGATTATATGAATAATGACAATTGGCTTTCCTAAAACTTAGAGTAGACCCAGAATTTACTTCAAAGTATTCCTGTAGAGAAATCATTTTTAAGTCAAAAATAAAATTGCTATTATAAAGGCATAATATTCGGTAAGCTAGCAATGGTATGGTACTATGTTTGAGAGAAATGAATTAAATTATCCTAGAGTGTCAAGGCGTTTTGTCCTTTCCGTAGGGGGCACTAAGTATTCAAGTAAATTGCTGCCTCAAAAAAAAAAAAAAAAAAAAAAAAGCGCTTATCAGGGGCTGGCATAGGTGAGAAATGAACTAATCCTGTGAGATGATATAATGCATCAGGTAGTTAGTCACAAACATAAATTAGACTCAAGTAGATGGGAAATTCATTAGGAGTATATTAATATGAAAGAAGTTATTAAAATATTCCATATCACCACAAAGCCAAACTCAAACTCCTAAATTCCTGTGTAACTCCTCCTGTCTTTCAAAGTGGGAAGCAGGTGCTTACTGTCCTTGCTCAGGATCTTGTCCAGTCAGCATGGCGAACAGAAACTGCCTTCGGTCTTTCTGCTCCACTGGGTCCAGGTCTATCACTGTATTAAGGGTTAAGTGGGAAAAAAGCAAAGAATCATATACTGTTGCTATTTGGGCACTAAAACTTTCATAAATGGTATGTGTAAAACATTGATATAAAGCAGACATTGGCAAAACTGGGCCCATGAGCCAGCTACCTGTTTTCATGAAGTTTTATTGAACACAGCCATCTGTTTACATACTATCTGTGGTGGCTTTCCAACTACAATGATAGAGTTGAAGAGTTGTGACAGAGACTGGCCCACAAAGCCTAAAACGTTTACTATGTGGCCCTTTAAGAAAATGTTTCGACCACTGATATAAAAGAAGCCTTACACTCTGTGTTGGAAGCTGTCCTGCCAAATGCCAGGATAAACGTGCTCCCACCACTGCCCAACTGGAAGAATTCTAGGAGACTGATTTTGTTTTTTTCAGGCCGCCTAGAGATTTGGGTTTTGAGGTAGGTTCAACTCAAGGTCTCAACATCCATTTCCCTCTTCCTCTTCATTTCTACATGGGATTGTTGCAGACTCAAATAAATTAGCCTATGTTTTCCAGCCTCTATTTTAGCTAGGTTTGGCCACGTGATTGAGTTCTGCCCACCGTGGTGTGTGAAACTGGGAGGTAGCCTTCCTTTCTGCAGCTGCTATTAAGGACCGTGAGGCAACTGAAAGGATGGAAGACAGGCACGAGGGGGACAGGAAGGCAAGATGGGAGTTTGGATCCCTGATCCCGATCACGTGGCCTCAGCCCTGGACTGCCGCCCTTGAGCTCACTTTACACAAGTGAGGGAAAAACTTCTATCTCCTATGATGTAAGGACAGGATATACTATTTTAAAGGGTGGGGGGGTGAGTTGGGGGTGTGGAATAGAGAACAAGAAACAGCTTTTAGAAATTTAAAATAAATACCTAGTCAATGACTGGAAGATAAAATTAAGGAAATCACCCCCTCCAAAAAAAAATAGAAAGAAAGAAAAAAACAGAGGTAGAATTATAGGAGAAAAGTGATAAAATTAGAGGATCAATTTGGAAGATCCAAAATTCTACTAAGAAAATGAGAAAATGTAGGGGGAAAAAGTTATCAAAGGAATGCAATAAAATTTCCCAGAACTAAAAGCCATGAGCTTCCAGATTTAAAGAGCCCACTGAATGGCCAGAACAATTAAAGAAAATATATGCACATTATTCTGAAATTTAAGAACACTAAAAATGAAGAAAAAATGTTAAAGTCCTCTGGGGAGGTAGAGGGTAGTCTTCATACAAGCGTTAGACTCCAGGCCTGGACCTAGAAGACCATGGACCAACTGCTTTGACATTCTGAATGAAAAATGTTTTCAACATAGATTTTTATACTTGGTCTAATTATCAATCAAATATATGGGCAGAATTTTCATGCATGACTATCTCAAAATATTTACTTCCAGTGTATTCTTTCTTTAAAAGCTACTAGAAAATATGATCCATTAAAATATAATAAATCAGAGGGTGACACATGACCCAGGAGATAAAAAATCCAGTATAAAATAGAATTAAATTAAACTCTCCAAATGGCAGCAGTGGGATAATAGCTGAAGAGAGGGCTGAAGAGGAACAAGAAGATAAAGAGAGATCTTCAGGAAAAAAAAAAAAGATACATTATTTGACAGGTTTGATTATTTGAAAATTTAAAAGGCTTCTGGAGAATGCAGAAAGAAATCCCAACAGGTATAATGAAAATAAAGCAAATGAAAAATTGAGACAAACAAAATATAAACAAGAAAGAGATTATAATCATGGTGTACCACTTGGCCCTGCAAGACTGTTTACACATCCATAATAATAGAAACAATTATGATTAATTAAAAATTAAATTTAAATTATGATCCAACTATATGGGAGCATGGGTGTGATACAAGAGAGATAAGTTTTATTTGCCAAGATAGGAAGTCAACAGATAATGTCTGAATCAGGAAATGAATTAGTGAATCAGGAAATTGCAATAGAATCATTTCTCAGAAACATGGGGTTAAATAACAGAAGAAATAGCAGAAAAAGTGAAAAGTGGTGTGGTGGACTGAGGGGGGTGGTCAGGGAGGGGTGAGGGGGAGTGATTTGCAGAGAAAGAGTGGAGCAAAGGACTACTTTATTTTAATCAAAAATCTTTTTAGGGCTTCCCTGGTGGCGCAGTGGTTAAGAATCCGCCTGCCAATGCAGGGGACATGGGTTCGAGCCCTGGTCCCGGAAGATCCCACATGCCGTGGAGCAGCTGGGCCAGTGAGCCACAATTACTGAGCCTGCGCGTCTGGAGCCTGTGCTCCGCAACAAGAGAGGCCGCGATAGTGAGAGGCCCGCGCACTGCGATGAAGAGTGGCCCCCACTTGCCGCAACTAGAGAAAGCCCTTGAACAGAAACGAAGACCCAACACAGCCATAAATAAATAAATAAATAAAATTTAAAAGAGATAAGCAAAACATTCTCTCTATAAATTTGATCTTTAAAAAAAAAATCTTTTTAAGCCTATTTGATATTTTAAAACCATATGTATATATTACTTTGATAAATAAAAGAAAATAAAACAGCAGGGTCCACCCCAACAGAAGTCCAGAGTAGCTCGGACCCCTCAGGCTAAATGGCTGTCAGCCTCCTCTCCTGGCTGTTCACCAGGGATGCCTCACCCTTGCTAAAGTGGAAGTGGATCTCTTCTCCTGCTCTCGGTTTCCTCAGGGACACTGGAGTCTCCGTCTCCGACAAGGGTAGACCGTAGAACTTGTATTCCACATACACCTGTTTTACATTCTCATCACACATCACTTCAGCCTCTGGGTGGAATGCCAGGGAGATGATTTCAATGCACATCTTCTCTGAACCCTGACAAGGAAAATATTCATTTCCTATAGGTTAGAGATGCCAGTGTTTATACTCCATCTAATTAACATATTACTCTCTAGGGATCAATCACAGGCATATTCCACCTAACATATTACTCCTTGAGAATCAATTTATAGGTACCTTAAACTGGCACCAAGAGACCACCTGACTGAACTGCCACCACTAACCATGGGCAATTTGTAAAGAGAATCCAGTTCCTCTATCTCCCAGTCCAGTGAATCAGTTCTCCAGATCAGCCTTTCTCAGCCATCGCCACATACAGAAAGAATCAAGAAACTTTCTGAACAGATCGTTTTCTTAAACTTTCTCCATGAAAACCAATCCATCTTTTTCCTGCAGTTAGGTCCTAAGAGACCTGTCAACTCAGTAGTTGTTTTAGCCACTAAAGCAAAGAGCTGCCCAGTGCGCCCTGTGTCCCAACCGACCCCCGCCAAGTACATGCCACGGAGCAGGCCATTAGACCACCCTGCCCTCTCATGGCAACTCCAATTCTTGGAGCTCTGCTTCAGAGTTGCTCCTACGGCCACCATCCCCTCCTCTGACATCCCTGTGTCCACTTTCACATTAGGGATACCAGGAGGAGGGCTGACATTATGATAGTTTCAAGAAATAAACTGAGGTCAACATTAAGTCCCCCACCTTCTACAGTGTAGCAGCAAGTCAGTGTCGTGACACTAGTAAGGAGTCAGTCCAGGGTGGCCCTATAGCCACAGTTCTCCCTTTCATCTGTGAGTGCCCTCGGGGCTGCTTCTCTCCTCCAGGTCGCCAGGCCAATGTCCTCACTTCCCCAAATCTGCCCCCCACCACCCACCTTTTCTTCTCTTAGGAAGCAAGCAGAGCTCCTGTGCCTTCTCCTAGGAAGTTCAGTGGGCAATATTTCTCAACAAATCTGCATCAAAATAATCTGGGTGCTTCTTAAAAATAAAGACACGTGATGTTTCCCTCTCAGTCCCCACACAACTCTCCAACACTTACCATGAAAACCACTGACTCTAAACAGTGTTTTCCAAAATGTGAATTTTGACATTTATGGGTCAGCTTAGTGGGATTCACTAGTTAATTAATTAATTAATTAATTTATTGGCCGTGCTGCGCAGCTTGCGGAATCTTAGTTCCCCAACCGGCGAATGAACCTGGGCCCTGAGCAGTGAAAGTGCGCAGTCCTAACCACTGGACTGCTAGGGAATTCTTTTTTTTTTTTGAAATGAAATAATAAAATAGGATAGGATGGAATGGAATGGAATAGGAGAGAAAATATGACAGTGCTTGGCAAATGATAAAGGTAAGCCTTGTTTCTTGAAACTTCTGCTTAGATATGATTATACTGAGCACAATGTAGAAACGTATTTCTTACAGCGATTGTCATTAAAAAAAAGTGTAAAAGCCAATCATATCACATTGTCTGGGTGGCTCCTGGCAATCTGTGTTTAACTTTTAAATTCGTAGGTATAATTTACATACAGTAAAATGGAAAACCTTGGGTATGCAGTTGAGACAAATGTATACAAGTGTGTAATCAACACCCTATTTAAGAAGACATTTCCATCACCCTAGAAAGTTCTCTCATGCTGCTGTTGCAATTATCTTTAAGTTGCAAACCCTATGCTGTAGTCTCAATAAAAGTTAAGCAGAATTTCTCACAGTGTGTCTGAGGAAGGTGTTTTACAAATGAATGGTTCTGTGAGAAAATAAATTTTGGAAAATCAAGATTAACAAAGCTATCAGCTTTCTTTAACTGGACTTAAAGACTTTAATATGCTAATACACATTGGAGCACTTATAGAGGATGATACCGAGGTAGTTTTTTCCAAACATATTTGACTACACAATCCTTTTTCACCCCCTGGACCATGGCTGGGTTTAATTTTCCATGGAACACACTTTGCAAAACCCTGAGGTCTGGGAAAATAAGAGAAAGGTGTTTGTAGTCATTTAAGTGCCTGAATGATGCCCAGTTCCACCTTATCAAAACAAACAAACAAACAAAGAAACTTCTATGCTTAATGGGGATGAACATTTATAGTTTAAAAAAAAAAAGAACAACTACCAGACTAGTGACTTTCAAACTGTAAGATTCAGCATATGTGTATCTGTATATGTATATATAAAAAAAAAAATCACTTATATAAATGTTCCCTGAAACAATGCTTAACCTTACTATATGTAATACAGACTATTATTTTGTATTCAATTCTATCTCAGTTCATTCCCCACTAAGGGATGCCAACTCACAGTTGGAAAACACTGCACCACAGTTATGCTATATGACATGATAGCCATTAACCACATGTGGCTATTGAGCACTTGAAATGTGGCTAATCTGAATTGGGATGTGCTGTCAGTGTAAAATCCACACAGGATTTTGAAAACTTTGCATTAAAAAAAATATAAGATACCTCAATTTTTGTATATTGATTTCATGTTGAAATGATAATGCCTTGTATATATCAGGTTAAATAAAATACACTATTGAAATTAATTTTACTTGTTTCTTTTTATACTTTTGATGTGGACACTAGAAAGTTTTAAATTACATTGGTGGCTCACATTATAATTCTGTTGGACAGCACTTCACAGACTGTAAGCTCCATGAGTTCTAGAACCCACAAGTCTGTTTTGCTAACCCCTTTAGTCACAGCAGCTAGCATACCACTAATTTGTTTTGTTACCTCTCCATGTCACCTAGATCTAAATTTTTAAAAATTACTTTTGACTCTTTCCCTCACAGTCACTCTCATTCCATTAAATTGAGGGTGTTGGGGGAAAAGTGTTCATAACACTATGAGAGAAAAAGGTCACTACAGGGTGAGTGTAAATTAGTATAATTTGGGGGATGATAATGTAGTGGTATCCATCAAAATTTCAAGAGTACATTCCTTTTAAAATCAGCAGTTCCACTTCTAGGAATCTATCCCACAAAGACATTTGCCAAGAACACAAAGATACACATGAACAAGGGTGTTATACTGTGGCATTATTTTCCCCCCTTTTCCCTCTGTTATTGTAGATACCTGGTTGTACAGAAACAAAAGTGACAAGGTCCTGGTGTAGTCGGTCTGTACACATATCAGAGGACAAATTCTGCAAAAGCTAGGTATGGTCATCAAACGTTTGCTCTTCTCAAGGCTCATCTGCAAAGTCTGGCTATGAAATTTTACTGTGGAATCTCCTCTCTTCCCCCAGCTTTACTGAGACATAACTGATATATAATGTTCCCTTGCTTTCCTGTACCTTAGATGAACCGAACTATTTGCTACCCCAGGGCTTTTACATTTGCCATCTCCTCTGCCTCAGATAACTATCCCCCAGGGCTTCCCTTCTCATTCTTCAGATTTCAGTTGAAATGTCCTCTCCTCAGAGAAGTCTTTCCTTACCACCTTACCTAACTCAACCCCTCCCATTACTAACAATTATATCACCCTATTTGTTTTCTTTGTAGTATTTAGAATCAGCAAGTATCTATTTGTTTGTTCAGTGATTTATATCTGTTTGCACTCAGTAGAAAGTAAGATTCAAGAGGGAAGGGACCAAGTCTGTCTTATTCACCATTTTGTATCCACAAAGCCTGGCAAATAATAAGACAGGTAACTCCAAAATTACTTGTTGAAGGAGCAAACAACTCACGTGGGTACTGTAAGGATTTAGTGAGTTAATGAATATCAAGCACATAGCATAAAAGCTCAATCAGCATTGCCCACTGAGGTCTAAATAAAAGGTCATATTATTTTAATGGAATACTAATAAGTAGTTAAGCAGAATGGACTAGAAAAAACTAAATATATAGACCTGGATGGAATCCCAAAACATTACTGATTGAAAAATACTTGCCACTAAGAGCTGGTTCCTTGAAAAGATAAACAAAATTGATAAACACTGATGTAAACAGGACATCAAAATCACAACATGTAGGGGAGGGGAGTATAAAAATGTAGATCTTTAAGAATGTGTTTGAACTTGTATGACTATCTTGTAGTTTAAAGCAAGTATAGTTATGGGTCAAGATACTTGAAAAACAGGACAACCACAAATCAAAAACACAATGGATTAAAAAAAAAAAGAAAGGAACTCAAGAGTATTACAAAAGAAAACAATCAAACCACAAAAGGAAAAACAAAAAGAAGAAGAAATGAACAAAGAGAAACAAAATCAACTGGAAAACAAAGTTTAAAATGGCTATGAGTAAATACCTATCAATAATTACATTGTCAAAGGACTAAATCTGCCAATCATAGAGTGGCAGGTTGGATTAAAAACAAAACAAAAAACCAAGAACCTACAATATGCTGCTTAGAAGAAACGCACATCAGGATGAAAGACACACACAGACTGAAAGTGAGAGGATGGAAAAAAGATTGCATGCAAATGGAAACAAGACAGTGGGGGTAGCGATACTCATATCAGACAAAACAAACTTTAAAACAAAGTCCAGGACTTCCCTCGTGGCTCAGTGGTTAAGAATCTGCCTGCCAATGCAGGGCACACAGGTTCAAGCCCTGGTCCAGGAAGATCCCACGTGCTACGGAGCAATTAAGCTTGTGCACCACAACTACTGAGCCTACTCTCTAGAGCCCGCAAGCCACAACTATCGAGTCCACGTGCTGCAACTACTGAAGCCCACGCGCCTAGAGCCCATGCTCCGCAACAAGAGAAGCCACCGCAATGAGAAGCCCGTGCACCGCAACGAAGAGGAGCCCCCGCTTGCTGCAACTAGAGAAAGCCCGTGCACAGCAGCAAAGATCCAACGCAGCCATAAATAAATAAATTAATTAATTAATTTAAAAACAAAGTCCATAGAGAAAGACATAGAAGGACATTATATAATAATAAAGGTATCAATACAAGAAGAGGATATGACACTTATTAACATTTATGTGCCCAATATAAGGGCACCTAAATATATAAAACAAATACTAACAGACATAAAGGGAGACACGGACAGGAATACAATAATAGTAGGAGACTTTAACACCCCACTGGTATCAAGAGACAGATCATCCAGACAGAAAATCAATACGGCAACAGAGGTCCTAAGTGACACAATAGACCAGTTGGACTTAATTGATAATGTACAGGACACTACAGCCAAAAAAGTTAGAATACACATTTTTTTCAAGCGTGCATAGAACATTATCTAGGATAGACCACATATTAGGTCACAAAACAAGCCTCAACAAATTTAAGAGGATAAAAATTATTTCAAGCATATTTTCTGACCATAAGGGTATGAAACTAGAAATCAACCACAGAAGGAAAAACGGGAAAAGAATGAACACAAGGAGACTAAACAACATGCTACTAAAAAACCAAAGGGTCAACAATGAAATCAAAGAAGAAATCAGAAAATACCTCAAGACAAACAACAACCTTACACAAACACAACCTTACAAAAATCTGTGGGATAAAGCAAGAGCAGTTCTAAGAGGAAAGTTAGAATTAGAAAAAGAAGAAGAAACACAACCTAAAGTCAGCAAAAGGAAGGAAATAATAAAGATCAGAGAGGAAATAAAATACAAATAAAATAAAAAAAACCAAGAGCTGGTTTCTTGAAAAGATAATCAAAACTGACAAACCTATGGCCAGGCTCACCAAGAAGAAAGGAACCAAATAAACAGAATAAGAAATGAGAGTGGAGACATAACAACTAATAGCACAGAAATACAAAATATTCTAAGAGACTACTATAAACAGTTGTATGCCAACAAATTGGACAACCTAGAAGAAATGGACAAGTTTCTAGAAACATACAGCCTGATAACATATGTATACATATAGCTGATTCATTTTGTTGTACAGCAGAAACTAAAACAACATTATAAAGCAATTATACTCCAATAAAGATATAAAAATAAATAAATAAATAAAAATTTAAAAAACACATAAAAATCAAAACTTTTATTTCATGCTGGAGCCATCAATGAAGCAAACCTAGGGGCAGAGTAAAGATCCTGGTCATAGCAACCTACTGGTTTGTGGTAGTCACCTCTAAGATGGTCCCCAATGATCCTCACCTCCTACACTGAATAAGACTGACCTTGCTGCAAACAGGATACTGTGGAAAGGAAGGAGTGTGACTCCTAAAGCTAGACTGGCCAAAGACGTTGTGACTTCTGCCTTGCTCGCTCTTGGAGCCTTCACTCTGACTGAAGCCAGCTGCTGTGTCCTGAGGACACTCAAGTAGCCCATGGAGAGGGAGGCTCAATAGGTGATGAACTGAGGCCTCCTACCAACAACTAGCACCATGTGAGGGCACCATCTTGGAAGTGGATACTCCAGCCCCAGTCAAGCCTCTAGATGACTGCAGCTCCAATTGACAGCTTGACTGCAACCTCCCAGGACACCCTAAGCCAGAACCACACAGCAAAGCCACTCCCAGTTTCCCGACTTTAAGAAACTGTGTGTGAAAATAAATGTTTACTGTTGTTGTAAAAAGAGAACAAAAAAACAAACAAAAAAACCGAGTCAAGAACAAACAGATAATTTGAACAGACCAATCACTACAGCGAAATAGAATCTGTAATTTAAAAAAAAAAAAAACTCCCTGCAAACAGAAGTCCAGGACTGGATGGCTTCCCTGCAGAATTCTACCAAACATAAAAAGCAGAACTTACACCTATCCTTCTCAAACTATTCTAAATAACTGAAGAGGAGGGAACATCCCCAAATTCATTCTATGAAGCCACCATCACCCTGATACCCAAACCAGACAAAGACACTACAAAAAAGAAAATCACAGGCTAATATCTTTGATGAATATAGATGCAAAAATCGTCAACAAAATATTAACAAACCAAATCCAACAATACATATAAAGGATCACACACCATGATTAAGTTGGATTCATTCCAGGGTAGCAAGGATGGTTCAACGTACTCAAATCAGTCAATGTGATACACTACATTAACCAAAAAAAAAGACAAAAATACATGATTATCGCAATAGATGCAGAGAAAGCATTTGATAAAATTCAGTATTCGTTCATGATAAAAACTATCACCAAAGTGGGTATAGGGGGAGCATATCTTAGCATGATAAAGCCAATTATGACAAACGCACAGCCAACATACTATTCAATGGTGAAAAGCTGAAAGCCTTCCTGCTAAATTCAGGAACAAGACAAGGATGTCTACTCTCCCCACTTCTATTCAACAAAGTATTAGAAGTCCTAGCCACAGAAACCAGACAAGAAAAAGAAATAAAAAGTATCCAAATTAGAAGGGAAGAGGTAAAACTCTCACTATTTGCAGATGACATAATACTCTATATAGAGAATCCTAAAGTCTCCACATAAAAACTTTAGAAATAATAAATGAATTCAGTAGGGTAGCAGGATACAAGATTAATATACAGAAATCTGTAGCATTTCTTTACACTAACAATGAGATATCAGAAAGAGAAAGTAAAAAAAAAAATCCCATTTAAGATCGTGTCAAAAAATAAAATATCTAGGAATAAACTTAGCCACTGTGGAAAACAGTATGGAGGTTCCTCAAAAAACTAAAAATAGAACTACCATATGACCCAGGAATTTCACTCCTGGGTATATATCTGAAAAAACCAAAAACTTTAATTTGAAAAGATATATGCACCCCAATGTTCATCATACCAGCATTATTTACAACTGCCAAGATATGGAAGCAATGTAAGTGCTGATCAACAGATGAATGGATAAAGAAGATGTGATGTATATATATACACACACACAATGGAATATTACTCAGCCATAAAAAAGAATGAAAAATTTTCATCTGCAACAACATGGATGGAATTGGAGAGTATTATGCTTAGTGAAATAAGTCAGACAAAGACAAATATTGTATGATAGCACTTATATGTTAAATATTAAAAAAAGCGGCAGAGCAATCAAGATGGTGGAGTGGTAGGACGTGAAGCTCACCACCTCCCACAAATATATTAAAAATACATCTACATGTATTAATAATTCTCACAATATGTCTACTGAATGCTGGCAGAAGACCTCAGACTTTTGAAAGGGCAAGAAAATCTCCATGTAACCAGGTAGGACAAAAGAAAAAAGAAAAAAAGGAAGTGAGAAAGGAATCGGGATGGGACCTCCCTCCTAGGAGGGAGCTGTGAAAAAGGTTCCCGCACCCTGGGAAGTCCCCTCACCAGAGGGGAGATCAGCTGGAACAGAGCTTCAGAGCCTCAGAGGAGAATGCAGCAACCAGTTTTCAGCAGCCCGAATGGAGAGAGACCTGCACAGTCAGTGCCACCGCCCTGCACTCCCCAGCCTGAGATGTGCATCTGCTGGTGCGGGTTGGGGCTGGGTGCTGAAGCTCAGGCTTCAGATATCAGACCCAGAGAGAGGACTGGGGTTGGCTGTGTGAAAACAGCCTGAAGGGGCTGGAGTCTGGTGTGACTGCAACTGAGGGTGTTTGTGGAGCAAGCCTGGGCCACCTTAGAGGACAGGTGCCATTGTTTGGGGGGTGCACGAGGGGAGGGGTGGGACCCACCATTGCAGGCTTTTTCCTTGCATGTGCTCTCAGGCGGTTAGGACACCACCTACACGAGCTCCAGGCGTGGTCACGAGCAGCTCCCGCACCCATCACATGCTCCGGGGATGCACATGAGCCACCACCGCCACCAAGAACCCTAGGACTGGGCACTGCCGCATCTGCACACCCCCTTTCAAGGGGATAATGGCCTGCACATGCTGAGGGAAGAGGTGACAGATATCCATATTAAAACAGCCCTTGCACCAAAAATATTAAACCCACACAGCTACAAAGGGACGCTTCCACATAAAAATAGCCCTCCAAGACCACAGTAGATAATTGTTTCTCCTAAACTCACAGAGCAAGAGAAATATAAGTAAAATGAAGAAGCAGAGGAACCACTTCCAGTTTAAAGACCAAGAAAATTCCCCTGAAAGAACAAACAATGAAACAGACCTCTTTGATCTAATAGACACTGGTTTCAAAAAGGGGTACTGAAGGAATTAAGAAAGGCTATTGACAGAAATGCAGGGTACTGTAAGAAGCAACTAGAAACTATAAAGAGGAACCAAGAAAAATCAGAAAACTCATTGACTGAGATGTAAGCTGAGCTAAAGGCAATAAATAGCAGAATGTATAATGCAGAAGAACGAATAAGTGACTTGGAAGATAGAATAATGGAAATCACTCAATCAGGACAGCAGACAGAAAGCCAAATGAAAAAAATGAAAGCAATATAAGAGACCTATGGGATAATATAAAGCATGCCAACCTACGCATGATAGGAATTCCAGAAGGGGAAGAAAGAGAAAAGCGGATCGAAAATGTATTTGAAGAAATTACGGCTGAAAACTTCCCCAACCTAAACAAGGAAACAGATATCCAGGTACAGGAAGCATGGAGGGTCCCAAACAAGATAAACCTAAACAGACCTACACCAAGACTTTTTTTTTTTTTCCTGCGTTGGGTCTTTGTTGCTGTGCACGGGCCTTCTCTAGCTGCAGTGAGTGGGGGCTACTCTTTGTTGTGGTGCGGAGGCTTCTCATTGCGGTGGCTTCCCTTGTTGCAGAGCACGGGCTCTAGGCACGTGGGCTTCAGTAGTTGCAGCAGGCTTCAGTAGTTGTGGTGCGCGGGCTCAGTAGTTGTGGCGCACAGGCTTAGTTGCTCCACGGCATGTGGGATCTGCCCGGACCAGGGATCGAATCCATGTCCCCTGCATTGGCAGGCAGATTCTTAACCACTGCATCACCAGGGAAGTCCCATGACATATTATAATAAAAATGGCAAAAGTTAAAGATAAAGAGGATTCTAAAGGCAGCAAGAGAAACACAAACAGTTAATTACAAGAGAACCCCCATAAGACTATCAGTTGATTTCTCTATAGAAACGCTGCAGGCCAGAAGGGAGGGGCAAGATACATTCAAAGTTCTGAAAGGGAAAAATCTGTAACCCAGGATACTCTACCCAGCAAGATTATCATTCAGAATAGGAGAGATAAAGAATTTCTCAGACAAACAAAAACTAAAAGAATACAGTAATACTAAATCTATTCCAAAGGAAATATTGAAAAGTCTTCCCTAAATAGAAAAGAAGTAAGAATCTAAAGGAAAGAGAAAATAACAATTGGAAAGTAAATCACTTAAATAAGCCAGTACACAGATTTTTAAAAAATGAAAAAATTTCTGTGATAGTGATGATAGCCACAGTGAAGAGCAAAAGTATGAACATGAAGATGTAAAAGAGTACATGAAAATCATAAAATGTGGGGAGTAAAATAAGAAAATGTAGATTTTTTTTCAGTTCCTAGAATGTGTTTGAGCCGATATGACTACTAGTCTAAGGCAAGTACAAATAGGATGGGGTTAACATACTTGAAAAACAGGGTAACCACAGATCAAAAACATACAATAGATTCACAGAAACCAAAAAGAAGAGAACATAAGCATAATACAAAAGAAAACCATCAAACCACAAAAGGAAAAACAAAAAGAAAAAGAAAGGTACAAAGAAGAAGTATAAAATCAACAGGAAAATAAGGTTTAAATGGCAATAAATACATATCTATCAATAGTTACCTTAGGGACTTCCCTGGTGGCACAGTGGTTAAGAATCTGCCTGCCAATGCAGGGAACATGGGTTTGAGCCCTGGTCCAGGAAGATCCCACATGCTGCAGAGCAACTAAGCCTGTGCGCCACAACTACTGAGCCTACACTCTAGAGCCTGTGAGCCACAACTACTGAAGCCTGCATGCCTAGAGCCCATGCTCCACAACAAGAGAAGCCACCACAATGAGAAGCCCACACACTGCAACGAAGAGTAGCCCCACTCGCTGCAACTAGAGAAAGCCCGCACACAGCAATGAAGACCCAACGCTGCCAAAAATAAATTAAAATAAATAAATAAATAAATTTATTTTTTAAAACTACCTTAAATGTCAATGGATTAAAACCTCCAATCAAAATACACAGAGTGGCACATTGGATAAAAGAAAACAAGAGCCTACAATATGCTGCCTACAAGATACCCACTTTAGGGCAAAGGACACACATAGATTGAAAGTAAGGGGATGGAAAAAGATGTCTCATACAAATGGAAATGAAAATAAAGTGGGGTCTCAATACTCAGACAAAATAGACTTCAAAACAAAGCCCATAAAGAAAGATAAAGAAGGACATTGTATAATGAAAAAAGGATCAATACAAAAAGAGGATTTTACACTCATCAATATATATGCACCTAATATAAGAGCAACCAAATACATAAAACAAATACTAACAGACATGAAGGGAGAAATTGACAGGAATACAATAATAGTAGGAGACTTTAATACCCCACTCACATCAATGGACAGATCTTCTAGACAGAAAATCAATAAGGCACAGAAATTCTAAATAATACAATAGAACAGTTAAACTTAATTGATATTTTCAGGACATTACATCCAAAAAAAAAAAAAAACCAGAATACACATTCTTTTTTTTTTTTTTAATTATTTATTTTATTTATTTTTGGCTGCGTTGCTGCACGCAGGCTTTCTCCAGTTGCAGCAAGCGGGGGCTACTCTTCTCTGTGGTGAACGGGCTTCTCATTGCAGTGGCCTCTCTTGTTGTGGAGCACAGGCTCTAGGCACATGGGCTTCAGTAGTTGTGGCTCGCGGGCTCCGGAGCACAAGCTCAGTAGCTGTGGCACACAGGCCCAGCTGGATCTTCCCACGCCAGGGCTCGAACCCGTGTCTCCTGCATTGGCAGGCAGATTCCTAACCACTGCGCCACCAGGGAAGCCCCAGAATACTCATTCTTTTCAAGTACCCATGGAACATGCCTTAGGTTTGACCACATACTAGGGTACAAAACAAGCCTCAATAAATCTGAGAGTTTAGAAATTATCTCAAGCATCTCTTCAGACCACAATGGCATGAAACTAGAAAACAACCACAGAAAAAGAAATGAGAAAAAAATGATTACATGGAGATTAAGCAACATGCTACTAAAAAAACCAATGGGTCATTGATGAAACCAAAGAGGAAATTAAAAAATACCTTGAGACAAATGACAATGAAAACACAGCCATACAAAATCTATGGGATACAGCAAAAGCAGTTCTTAGAGGGAGGTTCACAGTGATACAGGCCTTCCTCAAAAAATAAGAAAAATCTCAAATAACCAACCTAACCTACCAGCTAAAAGAATTAGAAAAAGAAGAACAAATAAAACCTAAAGTCAGCAGAAGAATGGAAGTAATAAAGATTGGATAGGAAATAAATAAAATAGAGATTAAAAAACAGAAAAAAATCAATAAAACCAAGAGCTGGTTCTTTGAAAGGGTAAACAAGATTGACAAACCTCTGGCCAGGCTCATCAAGAAGAAAAGAGAGAGAACCCAAATAAACAAAATAAGAAATAAAAAAGGAGATATAACAACTGATACTGCAGAAATACAAAAAATCATAAGGGAATACTATGAACAATTATATGCCAACAAATTTAACAACCTAGAAGAAATGGATAAATTTTTAGAAATATACAGCCCACCAAAACTGAATCAAGAAGAAATAGATAATTTGAACAGACTGATCATTAGAAGTGAAATAGACTCTGTAATTTTAAAACTCCTTACAAACAAAAGTCCAGGACCAGACGGGTTCACAGGCGAATTCTACCAAACATACAAAGAAGAATTTATACTGATCCTTCTCAAACTCTTCCAAAAAATTGAAGAGGAGGCAAAGAATCCCAAAGACATTCTATGAAGCCACCATCACCCTGATACCAAAACCAGACAAAGACACCACCAAAAAAGAAAATTACAGGCCAATATCTTTGATGAATATAGATGCAAAAATTCTCAACAAAATGTTAGCAAACCAAACCCAATAACTCATAAAAGATCATACACCATGACCAAGTGGGATTCATTCCAAGTTCACAAGGATGGTTCAACATACTCAAATCAATCAGTGTGACATACTACATTAACAAAAGAAAAGAAAAAACCAAATGATCAATAGATACAGAACAAGCATTTGACAAAATTCAACATTCATTCATGATAAAAACTCTTACCAAAGTGGGTATAGAGGGAACATATCTCACCATAATAAAAGCTATTTATGACAAACACACAGCCAATATAATACTCAATGGTGAAAAGCTGAAAGCCTTTGTACTAAAATCTGGAAAAAGACAAGGATACCCACTCTCACCTCTTATATTCACCATAGTATTGGATGTCCTAGCCACAGCAATCAGACAAGAAAAAGAAATAAAAGGTATCCGAATTGGAAGGAAAGAGGTAAAATTGTCATATGCAGATGACATGAAACTATATAGAGAAAACCCTAAACACTCCACACAAAAACTACTAGAACTGATAAACAAATTCAGCAGGATAGCAGGATACAAGATTAACATTCAGAAACCAGTTGCATTTCCTTACACTAACAATGAAATATCAGAAAGAGAATGTAAAAAAGCAATACCTTTTAAAATAGCACCTGCAAAAATAAAATACTTAGGAATAAACCTTACTGAGGAGGTGAAAGACTTATACACTGAGAACTATAAAACATTAATAAAGGAAACTGAAGATGATTCAAAGAAATGGAAAGATATCACATGCTCTTGGATTAAAAGAATTAATATTGTTAAAATAGCCATACTACTCAAAGCAATCTACAGATTTAATGCATTCCCTATCAAATTACCCATGACATTTTTCACAGAACTAGAAAAAATAATCCTAAAATTTATATGGAAACATATGAGACTCAGATTTGCCAAAGCAATCCTGAAGAAAAAGAACAAAGCAGAAGGCATAAATCTCCCAGACTTCAGACAATACTACAAAGCTACAGTAATCAAAACAGCGTGGTACTGGCACAAAAACAGGCATATGGATCAGTGGAACAGAATAGAGAGCCCAGAAATAAACTCACACACCTACAGTCAATTAATCTTCAACAAAGGTGGCAAGAATATAAAACGGGAAAAAGTCTCTTCAGCAAGTGGTGTTGGGGAAGTTGGATAGCTGCATGTAAATCAATGAAGTTAGAACACACCCTCTTGCCATACACAAAAATAAACTCAAAATGGCTTAAAGAGTTAAAATAAGACATGACATCATAAAACTCCTAGAAGAGATCATGGGCAAAACATTTCTGACATAAATCGTACCAATGTTTTCTTAGGTCAGTCTCCCAAGGCAATAGAGATAAAAACAAAAATAAACAAATGGGGCCTAATCAAACTTACAAGCCTGTGCACAGCAAAGGAAACCATAAACAAGCAAAAACACAATCTACAGAATGGGAGAAAATATTTGCAAAACAATATGACCAACAAGGGCTTAATTTCCAAAATATACAAACAGCTCATACAACTCAACAACAACAAAAACAACCCAATCGAAAAATGGGCAGAAGACCTAAATAGACATTTCTCCAAAGAAGACATACAAATGGCCAATAGGCACATGAAAAGATGGTCAACACCTCTAATTATTAGAGAAATGCAAATCAAAATTACAATGAGGTACCACCTCGCGTGGGTCAGAATGGCCATCATTAAAAAGTCTACAAATAACAAATGCTGGAGAGGATGTGGAGAAAAGGGAACCCTTCTACACTGTTGGTGGGAATGTAAGTTCATACAGCCACTATGGAAAACAGTATGGAGGTTCCTCAGAAAACTAAAAATAGAACTACCATATGATCCAGCAATCCTATTCCTGGGCATATATCCAGACAAAACTCTAATTCAAAAATATACATGCACCCTTATGTTCATAGCAGCACTATTCACAATAGCCAAGACATGGAAGCAACCTAAATGTCCATCGACAGATGAATGGATAAAGAAGATGTGGTACATATATACAATGGAATACTACTCAGCCATTCAAAAGAATGAAATAATGCCATTTGCAGCAATATGGATGAATCTAGAGATTATCATACTAAGTGAAGTCAGACAGACATACAAATATCATATGGTATCACATATATGGAATCTAAAATATGATACAAATGAACTTATTTACAAAACAGAAATAGACTCACAGACATAGAAAACAAACCTAGGGTTACCAAAGGGGAAACGGGGGGAGGGATAAATTAAGGAGTATGGGATTAGCAGATACAAACTACTATGTATAAAATAGATAAACAATAAGGACCAACTGCATAGCACAGGGAACTATATTCAATATCTTGTAATAACCTCTAATAGAAAAGAAACTGAAAAAAGAATATATATAACTGAATCACTTTGCTGTACACCTGAAGCATTGTAAATAAACTATACTTCAAGAAAAAAAAATATCACCACTTTACAGATGAGGAAACAGAGCCTAATAGAGGTTCAATAACTTCCCCAAAGCGGCATAGATATTAATAGCAGAGACTGGATCTAAACCACTTCTGTCTGAAACACATTTCCATGCTCCTAAACACTACACTCTCTTGCCTCCTCCTTTACCCTGGCTGACTCCAGGCACATAAAGGGACAGAGCTCACGTACTGTCTCTGGACCTTCAACTCCTTCCATCTTTCATGCCCAGCTATTTTGAAATACAAAAAGGATTGAGTATGAGGCAGGAAAGACAGGGCTGGGCCCAAGGACAGCCTATACACCTCCTTGTTTTGCACTTAATGAGACCATGACACATGGAGAAATGGCATCTAAAACAGAAACTTTGTAGCATCTGAACAAGAAACACTGACCATGAAAACCATGGCGCATGCCCAGTAAAAATGCACAGATTGCCAATGACCCTGTATGACCTTCCCATGTGGTTGACTAGTAAGGGAAAATTTAAGGGAAAACAGTTCTTAGAGCACATGTACAGTGGCTCCAGGAGACAAAGGCGTAAGACTGGGAGCTGATGCAACCTGGTGCAATCTAGGCCACACCCCAACTGTCCCCTCAATGAATATTCCACCCCTAATCAAAAAGACCCCCCCGCCCATTCAAAGGGCTAAAAAAATAAGATAAAAGGAGGATCAAAAAACCTTGTGGTATGCTCCGCACTTGTGAGGATGCCTGCACTCTTCTTTGAGTGTGTAACTTTCACTTCAGCCTCAATAAACTGCTTTTTTTTTTTTAAATTTTTATTTATTTATTTTGGCCGTGCCACACAGCTTGCGCCATCTTATTTCCCTGACCAGGGATTGAATCCGGCCATGGCAGTGAAAGTGCCAAGTCCTAACCACCAGACTGCCAGGAAATTCCCCTGCTTCTTTGTTCTCTTTGCTCCTCAGCCTGTGTGTTTTTTTCTCCTTTGTGTTCTGTGTTCCTTGCCCAAATTCTTCTGGACAAGTTGAACAAGAGTCTGGACTTTTGATAAAGCTTTTCTGCTATCAAGTATATGTGTCTGTGTTGTAAGTTTAATTTGATAACAACACTAATTTTTACTAAGTGGGATCAGTTTTCATATTTAGTTTATCCAGCAACATTTTTAGGTACACAAAAGTTTTCTAACAGGAGATCTTATTTAAGAGCCTTTAATTTAGGGTAATATTTTTAACGTATTCTGACTTGTAGTTCCAAAATTTGCTGACCAGCTGACTGCTTTTTGGGTTGATCTGAGATGTGCACGGTTTAGAAACTTTAGCTCAAGTTCCAGTTCTTTCACTAACTACTGCTACAATGCTGGACTTATCACTTGGTTCTCTTCACCTTTACGATCTCTAAGGTGTTACTGTCTAGTTCTAATACTATGGCTCTGATCTGTCTTACAAACATTTCTCAAGATATTAATTACATAATGTCTAAAAAAGATATAACAGATAAAAGTTCAGAAAATAAACCCTATGCTTTTCTTTACTGTTTCTAATTAAGCTCATAATCCTCAGTTAGATTTTAATCTTTCATTCAGCCATTCATTCAACAAATATTTATTGAGTGCCTACAAGTGTACCAGGGAGCATTCTAGCAGCTCGAAAGTGATCGTTTCCTACCTCATTTAAAACCCCACAATATTCCAATACAATGATTGTGAATATATCTGTGGATATTTATTCATAGATTTGTGTGTGTGTGTGTGTGTGTGTGTGTGTGTGTGTGTGTGTGTGTGTATCCTCAATTAGTTCCAAAACAGATCTGAGGTCAAAATGTTTAATAAATAATTGTAATTACAGGTTTTAAAGGTTGAGTAAAAACCTTCTGAAACTGAGTGATCTCTTTGAGCCCTCCCACAAAGAATCCTTCCAGCCTCCACCTCCCAAAGTAAACCTGCTCTCTTTAGGTAGATTTAAAGAAAAGGGCATCACTTAGGCTGGGGTGAATCACCATATACAATGAAGGAGGCAGGCAAGGGATCCAAATGGGAGAGAGAAGTGTTGAAGTCAGTCCTTATTTATTTTAATTTATTTATTGTTATGGCTGTGTTGGGTCTTCGTTTCTGTGCAAGGGCTTTCTCTAGTTGTGGCAAGCGGGGGCCACTCTTCATCGCGGTGCGCGGGCCTCTCACTATCGCGGCCTGTCTTGTTGCGGAGCACAGGCTCCAGACGCACAGGCTCAGTAATTGTGGCTCACGGGCCCAGTCGCTCCATGGCATGTGGGATCTTCCCAGACCAGGGCTCGAACCCATGTGCCCTGCATTGGCAGGCAGATTCTTAACCACTGTGCCACCAGGGAAGCCCGTCAGTCCTTATTTATACCAAATCAAGAAAATGATCCTTTCACCTGCCTGTATGAACAGACTTCCATTCACTTGCAACATAAATTTAATTAAATAACTTGAATTTCCCATCTGGTTCATTAAATAAAACTGGATTTGAATGTCACACACATGGCCATTAAGCACACTGTCATTACTTACAATTTTGGCTCACGCACAATGATTACCCCAGTATACTTACTGCCTTAGGACATTTCTGAGATACAGGTGTTACTATCTCATCACTATCTGTAGTTTGTGCTTCACTGACTTCAGAAGCTTGTTCACAGGATTCTTTATCTGCCAGAGAAGAGACTAGAGTTACAGAACTGTTTTGGAGTACCCTGTCTAGCCCAGAAAAGACCCAGTACCTACATCTTCAATCTACTGTTTAGTTACTAGTTCTGAGTACCTAGATTTTGGCTGTAATCACTAGAAACAAACCTTCTTTTTTAAAGTTTCACTTATTCAGAAGCTTGCCAAACATACAGGGTTCACTTCTGAAAAAAGAAAGGGAAGAAAGGAAGGGAGGGAGGTAGAAAGAAAGTTTTGTCCTTTTAGGGGCTGGAGAAAATTACCAAGCCAAGGAAAACCAGTGCAATCAGGGTGTAGCAGATTGTATTTTACAAAGACAGCGGCAAACAATATCTCTCATCCCACATGTTTGCTTTCGTACAATGTGATCTTGATACTCCTAATACTTTTTTTAAGGTAGGTATTTTTATGTTTATATATTTTTTTATTTTTAGATTTTTATTTTATATTATAGTTGATTTACAATGTTGTGTTAGTTTCAGGGGCACAGCAAAGTGATTTAGTTATACAAACACATATATCTATTCTTTTTCAGATCCTTTTCCCGTATAGGTTATTATAGAGTATTGAGTAGACTTCCCTGTGCTCTACAGTAGGTCCTTATTGATTACCTATTTTATATGTAGTAGTGTGTATATGTTAATCCCAAACTCCTAATTTATCCACCCCGCACCTTTCTCCTTTGGTAACCATAAATTTGTTTTCTAAGTCTGTGAGTCTGTTTCTGTTTTGTAAATAAGTTCCTTTGTATACTTTTTTAGTATATTGCTTATATAAGCGATATTATATGATATTTGTCTTTCTCTGTCTGCCTTACTTCACTTAGTATGATAATCTCTAGGTCCACCCATGTTGTTGCAAATGGCATTATTTCATCCTTTTTATGGCTGAGTAATATTCCATTGTATATATATACCACATCTTTTTTATCTATTCATCCATTGATGGATATTTAGGTTGCTTCCATGTCTTGGCTATTGTGAATAGTGCTGCAATGAACATTGGGGTGCATGTATCTTTCTGAATTATAGTTTTGTCTGGATATGTGCCCAGGAGTAGGACTGCTGGATCATGTGGCAACTCTATTTTTAGTGTTTTGAGGAACCTCCATACTGTTTTCCATAGTGGCTGCACCAATTTCCATTCCCATCAACAGTGTAACATGGTTCCCTTTTCTCCACACCCTCTCCAGACACCTAAAGTGCTTCCTCCAGAGGTTGACATTGAAAACCTGTCACCTTAAAGAAACCTATTGCAAGGATCTCTTTTCTGCTTTGATCATTAACCAAAGGCTAACATACTTGCTCTTGGCAAAGAAATGTCCTCAGGGATAACAGGATGAAACTTCTGTGTGAGGGCTTTAGTTACCCCCAGTGTAAACTACAGACCCTGGTGCTACAGTGCTGCAGTATAACTAACAATGGCTGCAATTGTCTCTCAGAGCTTCTCTAACAAAAATCAAGCCTAACACACTTGAATCTGGGGCTGAATCACATAGGAATTACTGTACTGAAGTTTCTATGTGAGGCTTTGAAATAAACACTGTGGGAGATCAACCAAGATGGCGGAATAGAAAGACCTTGAGCTCATCTTCTCTCACGAGCACACCTAAATCACAACTATTTGCAGAACAACTATTGATGAAAAAGACCAGAACCTTCCAGAAAAGAACTTCTATAAAGCCATAAAGAAGGAACCAGAAAGAGATGGGTCGGGGGTGGGCTTGTGATATAGTCAAGTCCCATAAGCCCTGGTGGGCGACCCACAAACTGGAGAATAATTACATTTGCAGAGGTTCTCCCAGAGTAGTGAGAGGTCTGAGACCCACATTGGGCTCCTCAGCCTGGGGGACCAGCACTGGGAAGATGAACCCCCAGAGCATTTGGCTTTGAAGGTCAGCTGGGCTTACTTTCAGGAATCCCAGGGGGCTGGAGAAAATAGAAACTTCACTCTTAAAGAGTGCACACAAAATCTCATATGCTGCAGGACCCAGAGAAGCAGCAGTAAATTGATAGGAGCTTGGATTAGTCCCACCTGCTGATCCTGAAGAATCTTTTAGAGAGACAATAGGCAACTGCAGCTCACCCTCCGGACACAGACACTGGCAGCAGCCATTTTCGGGAGCTCCTTCTACCACATGGACACTGCTGCTGGCAAGCACCACTGTGGAATCCTCCTTCTAGTGTAGTAGCCCCAGGACCCACCCCAATGCTGGCCCAACAGCCTGCAGGTGTCAGTGCTGGGATGCCTCAGGCAAAGAGACTAACTGGATGGGGACACAGCCTCACCCATCAGCAAACAGGCTGCCTTAAGACTCCATGAGCCCATAGCCACCTCTGGACATGGCCCTGCCCTCCAGGGAGCCTGCTTTAGCATCTGGACCAGCCTCACCCACCAGGGAGCAGACATCAGACACAAGAAAACCACAATCACACAGCTTGCAGACCCAGCCTACCCACCAGCAGGCCAAACCCTGACCTAGGACTGGCTGGGCCCTGGCCATGCCCACTAGCATGCCAACACAAGCTTTAGGACACCCTGGACCCCACACCCTGGACACCCCACAAATGTGTCAGGAACTGGCTCACTCCACCAGTGATCTAACACCAGCTCTGGGACACCTGGGCCCTGCAACCAGACTCCAGGACCTGACTCTGCCTGCCAGTAAGCTGGCATTAACCCCAGGACCTGACTTCACCCACCAGTGGGTATGCAATAGCCCTGGAGTCTTATGGAGCCTGATTCTGCTCACCAATGAGCCGGCACTAGCCCTGAGGACTTCTGGGGTTCCACAGTCAGCTGCCTTGTGACCCAGCCTTGCCAACTGGTGGCCAGCAGCCTCCATATAAGGCGGGGCCTGGTAAGCAACCAGACCAGGGGCCAAACAAGTTCACCAGATGGCCCACAGAGTCAGCCTGCCACAACAGAAGGACCCATGCTGCTCTCATAGGGGGAACACCTAGAGCATATAGCTTGGGTGACAACAGGGGAATATGCTGCTGGGACACGTATGACGTGTACTACAAAAGGCCACTTCTCCAAGGTCAGGAAATGTAAACAACCTAGAAGAAATATAAAAATCAAACAGCAACGTAGGCAAAATGAGGTGACAGAGGAACATGTTCCAGATAGAGGAACAAGATAAAAACCCAGAAGAAGAAGTAAGTGAAGTGGACATTGGAAATCTACATGAAAAAAAGTTCACAGTAGTGCTCATAAGATGATCAAAGAACTCAGGAGAAGGATGGATGCACAGAGTGAGAACTTAGAAGTTTTCAACAAAGAGTTAGAAAATATAAAGAACAACCCAACAGAAATGAAGACTACAATAACTAAAATGAAAAATGAAGACTACAATAACTAAAATGAAAAATACACTAGAAGGATCAACAGTAGACTAAATGATACCTAGGAATCAATCAACGAGCTACAGTAGTGGAAGTCACTGATACTGAACAGAAAAAACATTGAAAAGAAATGAGAACAGTTTAAGAGACCTCTGGGACAACACCAAGCACACTAATATTCACATGATAGGGGTCCAGAAGGAGAAGAGACTGAGAAAGGGGCAGAGAACATATCTGAAGTAATAATAGCTGAAAACTTCCCTAGCCTGGGAAAGCAAACAGTCACCCAAGGCCAGAAAACAGACAGTCCCACACAGGATGAATCTAAAGAGAAACAAACCAAGATAATAATTAAAATGAGAAAAAATTGGGCTTCCCTGGTGGCACAGTGGTTAAGAATCTGCCTGCCAATGCAGGGGACATGGGTTTGAGCCCTGGTCCGGGAAGATTCCACATGCCATGGAGCAACTAAGCCTGTGCACCACAACTACTGAGCCTGCGCTCTAGAGCCCGCGAGCCACAACTACTGAAGCCCATGTGCCTAGAGCCCATGCTCCTCAACAAGAGAAGCCACCGCAGTGAGAAGCCTGTGCACTGCAACAAAGAGTAGCTGCCGCTCGCCGCAACTAGAAGAAAGCCCGTGCACAGCAACGAAGACCCAACTCAGCCAAAAATAAATAAATAAAATAAATAAATTAAAAAATAATAATAAATAAATAAATAATAAAATGAGAAAAAATTAAGATAAAGAGAGAATATAAAAACAGCAAGGGAAAAGCAACAAATAGCATACAAAGGAACTCCCATAAAGCTATCAGCTGACTTTTCAGCAGAAACTCTGTAGGCCAGAAGGGAGTGTCATGATATATTTAAAGTGACAAAAGGGAAAAAGCTACAACCAAGAATGTTCTACCCAGCAAGGCTCTCATTCAGACTTGATGGAGAGATCAAAAGCTTTACAGACAAACAAAAGCTAAAAGACTTCAGCACAACTAAACCAGCTTTACAAGAAACGTTAAACAAAACTTCTCTAAGCAAAAAAGAAAAGCCACAACTACAAACATGAAAATTATGAAATGAAAAATCTCATCCATCAGTCAAGGCAAACATACAGTAAAGGTAGGAAATCATCCATGCACAAAACCAGTAGGAAGGTTAAAAGACAGAAGTAGTAAAATCATATATATATCCATAATAAGCAGTTAAGGGATACACAAAATGATTAGATGTAAAATATTATATCAAAAACAGTAATCATAAGAGGAGGAGAGAACAAATGCAGAATTGTTAAAATGCATTTGAAATTAAGAGATCAGCAACTTAAAACAATCATATATATATATATATAGCTATACAAAAACCTTATGGTAACCACAAACCAAAAACCTATAATAAATACAAGCACAAAAAAGAAAAAGGATCCAAACATAACACTAAATACATTCATTCAATCACAAGAGAACAAAAGAAGAAAGAAAAAAAGACCTACAAAAACAACCCCAAAACAATGAACAAAATAGCAATAAGTACTTATCAATACTTACTTAAAAAGTAAATGGACTATATGCTCTAATCAAAAGACACAGAGTGTCTGGGACTTCCCTGGTGGTCCAGTGGTTAAGACTCCGTGCTCCCAATGCAGGGGGCGTGGGTTCGATCCCTGGTCAGGGAACTAGATCCCACATGCCACAACTAAGAGCCCACACACCGCAACTAAAGATCCTACATGCTGCAATGAAGATCCTGCGTGTTGCAACTAAGACTCAGAGCAGCCAAATAAATAAAAGAAATAAATACATATTAAAAAAGAAAAGACATAGAATGGCTGAATGGATACAAAAACAAAACACATATATATGTTGCCAACAAGAGACTCACTTCAGATCTAAGGACACACACAGACTGAAAGTGAGGGGATGGAAAAAGGTATACCCTGCAAATGGAAATCAAAAGAAAACTTGAATAACAATACTTATACCAAACAAAATAGACTTGAAAATAAAGACTGTTACAAGAGACAAAAAAAAGACACTACATAATGATCAAGGGATCAATCCAAGAAGATATAACAATTGTAAATATATATGCACCCAACACAAAAGCATCTAAATATATAAGGGGAATAACAGTCATAAAAGGAGAAATCGACAGTAACACAATAATAGTAGGAGACTTTAAAACCCAATTACAGGAGTAGAAGGACGTGCTCTCACTCCCTCTTGCAAGAACAGCAGAATCACAACTAACTATTGGACAATCATCGACAGGAAGACACTGGAACTCACCAAAAAAATACCCCACATCCAAAGACAAAGGAGAAGCCACAATGAGATGGTAGGAGGGGCACAATTAGAGTAAAATCAAATCCCATAACTGGTGGGTGGGTGACTCACAGACTGGCGAACACTTATACCACAGAAGTCCACCCACTGGAGTGAAGGTTCTGAGCCCCATGTCAGGCTTCCCAACCTGGGGGTCTGGCAACGGGAGGAGGAATTCACAGAGAATCAGACTTTGAAGCCTAGTGGGAATTGATTGCAGGACTTCGACAGGACTGGGGGAAACAGAGACCCCACTCTTGGAGGGTGCACACAAAATAGTGTGCACACTGCGACCCAGGGGAAGGAGCAGTGACCCCGGGGGAGACTGAACCAGGCCGACCTGCTAGGGTTGGAAGGTCTCCTGCAGAGGCGGGGGGGTGGCTCTGTTTCACCATGGGGACAAGGACACTGGCAGCAGAAATTCTGGGAAGTACTCCTTGGCGTGAGCCCTCCCAGAGTCTGTCATTAGCCCCACCAAAGAGCCCAGGTAGGCTCTAGTGTTGGGTTGCTTCAGGCAAAACAACCAGCAGGGAGGAAATCCAGCCCCACCCATCAACAGTCAAGTGGATTAAACTTTTACTGAGCTCAGACCACCACAGCAACAGTCAGCTCTACCCACCACCAGAGCCTCCCATCAACCCTCTTAGATAGCCTCAACCACCAGCGGGCAGACAGCAGAAGCAAGAAAAACTATAATCCTGCAGCCTGTGGAACAAAAAGCACATTCACAGAAAGATGGACAAGATGAAAAGGCAGAGGGCTATATACCAGATGAAGGAACAAGATAAAACCCCAGAAAAACAACTAAATGAAGTGGAGATAGGCAACCTTCCAGAAAAAGAATTCAGAATAATGATAGTGAAGATGATCTAGGACCTCAGAATAAGAATGGAGGCAAAGATCGAGAAGATGCAAGAAATGTTTAACAAAGACCTAGAAGAATTAAAGAACAAACAAACAGAGATGAACAATACAATAACTGAAATGAAAACTACACTAGAAGGAATCCATAGCAGAATAACTGAGGCAGAAGAACGGATAAGTGACCTGGAAGACAGAATGGTGGAATTCACTGCTGCAGAACAGACTAAAGAAAAAAGAATGAAAAGAAATGAAGACAGCCTAAGAGACCTCTGGGACAACATTAAACGCAACAACATTCGCATTATAGGGGTCCCAGAAGGAGAAGAGAGAGAGAAAGGACCCGAGAAAATATTTGAAGAGATTATAGTCGAAAACTTCCCTAACATAGGAAAGGAAATAGCCACCCAAGTCCAGGAAGCACAGCGAGTCCCATACAGGATAAACCCAAGGAAAAACATGCCGAGACACATAGTAATCAAATTGGCAAAAATTAAAGACAAAGAAAAATTATTGAAAGCAGCAAGGGAAAAATGACAAATAACATACAAGGGAACTCCCATAAGGTTAACAGCTGATTTCTCAGCAGAAACTCTACAAGCCAGAAGGGAGTGGCATGATATACTTAAAGTGATGAAAGGGAAGAACCTACAACCAAGATTACCCTACCCAGCAAGGATCTCATTCAGATTTGATGGAGAAATCAAAAGCTTTACAGACAAGCAAAAGCTAAGAGAATTCAGCACCACCAAACCAGCTCTACAACAAATACTAAAGGAACTGCTCTAAGTGGGAAACACAAGAGAAGAAAAGGACCTACAAAAACAAACCTAAAACAATTAAGAAAATGGTCATAGGAACATACATATCGATAATTACCTTAAACGTGAATGGATTAAATGCTCCAACCAAAAGACACAGGCTTGCTGAATGGATACAAAAACAAGACCCATATATATGCTGTCTACAATGGACCCACTTCAGACCTAGGGACACATACAGACTGAAAGTGAGGGGATGGAAAAAGATATTCCATGCAAATGGAAATCAAAAGAAAGCTGGAGTAGCCATACTCATATCAGATAAAATAGACTTTAAAATAAAGAATGTGACAAGAGACAAGGAAGGACACTACATAATGATCAAGGGATCAATCCAAGAAGAAGATATAACAATTATAAATATATATGCACCCAACATAGGAGCACCTCAATACATAAGGCAACTGCTAACAGCTCTAAAAGAGGAAATCGACAGTAACACAATAATAGTGGGGAACTTTAACACCTCACTTACACCAATGGACAGATCATCCAAAATAAAAATAAATAAGGAAACAGAAGCTTTAAATGACACAATAGACCAGAGAGATTTAATTGACATTTATAGGACATTCCATCCAAAAACAGCAGGTTACACTTTCTTCTCAAGTGCGCACGGAACATTCTCCAGGATAGATCACATCTTGGGTCACAAATCAAGCCTCAGTAAATTTAAGAAAATTGAAATCATATCAAGCATCTTTTCTGACCACAACGCTATGAGATTAGAAATGAATTACAGGGAAAAAAACGTAAAAAAGACAAACACATGGAGGCTAAACAATACGTTACTAAATAACCAAGAGATCACTGAAGAAATCAAAGAGGAAATCAAAAAATACCTAGAGACAAATGACAATGAAAACACGACGATCCAAAACCTATGGGATGCAGCAAAAGCAGTTCTAAGAGGGAAGTTTATAGCTATACAAACCTACCTAAAGAAACAAGAAAGTCTCAAGTAAACAATCTAACCTTACACCTAAAGGAACTAGAGAAAGAAGAACAAACAAAACCCAAAGTTAGCAGAAGGAAAGAAATCATAAAAATCAGGGCGGAAATAAATGAAACAGAAACAAAGAAAACAATAGCAAAGATCAATAAAACTAAAAGCTGGTTCTTTGAGAAGATAAACAAAATTGATAAGCCATT
Organism: Eschrichtius robustus; assembly: GCF_028021215.1. NCBI lineage: Eukaryota > Metazoa > Chordata > Mammalia > Artiodactyla > Eschrichtiidae > Eschrichtius > Eschrichtius robustus. Next base: position 75,740,617 of record NC_090824.1, read on the forward strand.
AGCCAGACTCATTAAGAAAAAGAGGGAGAGGACTCAAATCAATAAAATCAGAAATGAAAAAGGAGAAGTTACAACAGACACCACAGAAATACAAAGCATCCTAAGAGACTACTACCAGCAACTCTACGCCAATAAGATGGACAACCTGGATGAAATGGACAAATTCTTAGAAAGGTATAACCTGCCAAGACTGAACCAGGAAGAAACAGAAAATATGAACAGACCAATCACAAGTAATGAAATTGAAACTGTGATTAAAAATCTTCCAACAAACAAAAGTCCAGGACCAGATGGCTTCACAGGTGAATTCTATCAAACATTTAGAGAAGAGCTAACACCCATCCTTCTCAAACTCTTCCAAAAAATTGCAGAGGAAGGAACACTCCCAAACTCATTCTATGAGGTCACCGTCACCCTGATACCAAAACCAGACAAAGACACTACAAAAAAAGAAAATTACAGACCAATATCACTGATGAACATAGATGCAAAAATCCTCAACAAAATACTAGCAAACAGAATCCAACAACACATTAAACGGATCATACACCACGATCAAGTGGGATTTATCCCAGGGACGCAAGGATTCTTCAATATACGCAAATCAATCAATGTGATACACCATATTAACAAATTGAAGAATAAAAACCATATGATCATCTCAATAGATGCAGAAAAAGCTTTTGACAAAATTCAACACCCATTTATGATAAAAACTCTCCAGAAACTAGGCATAGAGGGAACCTACCTCAACATAATAAAGTCCATATACGACAAACCAACAGCAAACATCATTCTCAACGGTGAAAAACTGGAAGCATTTCCTCTAAGATCAGGAACGAGACAAGGATGTCCACTCTCACCACTATTATTCAATATAGTTTTGGAAGTCCTACCCACGGCAATCAGAGAAGAAAAAGAAATAAAAGGAATACAAATTGGAAAAGAAGAAGTAAAACTGTCACTGTTTGCAGATGACATGATACAATACATAGAGAATCCTAAAGATGCCACCAGAAAACTACTAGAGCTAACCAATGAATTTGGTAAAGTTGCAGGATACAAAATTAATGCACAGAAATCTCTTGCATTCCTATACACTAATGATGAAAAATCTGAAAGAGAAATTATGAAAACACTCCCATTTACCATTGCAACAAAAAGAATAAAATACCTAGGAATAAACCTACCTAGGGAAACAAAAGACCTGTATGCAGAAAACTATAAGACACTGACGAAAGAAATTAAAGATGATACCAACAGATGAAGAGATATACCATGTTCTTGGATTGGAAGAATCAATATTTTGAAAATGACTATACTACCCAAAGCAATCTACAGATTCAATGCAATCCCTATCAAATTACCAATGGCATTTTTTACAGAACTAGAACAAATCATCTTAAAATTTGTATGGAGACACAAAAGACCCCAAATAGCCAAAGCAGTCTTGAGGCAAAAAAATGGAGCTGGAGGAATCAGACTCCCTGACTTCAGACTATACTACAAAGCTACAGTAATCAAGACAATATGGTACTGGCACAAAAACAGAAACATAGATCAATGGAACAAGATAGAAAGCCCAGAGATAAACCCACACACCTATGGTCAACTAATCTATGACAAAGGAGGCAAAGATATACAATGGAGAAAAGACAGTCTCTTCAATAAGTGGTGCTGGGAAAACTGGACAGCTACATGTAAAAGAATGAAATTAGAACACTCCCTAACACCATACACAAAAATAAACTCAAAAGGGATTAGAGACCTAAATGTAAGACCGGACACTATAAAACTCTTAGAGGAAAACATAGGAAGAACACTCTTTGACATAAATCACAGCAAGATTTTTTTTTGATCCACCTCCTAGAGTAATGGAAATAAAAACAAAAATAAACAAATGGGACCTAATGAAACTTCAAAGCTTTTGCACAGCAAAGGAAACCATATACAAGACGAAAAAACAACCCTCAGAATGGGAGAAAATATTTGCAAACAAATCAACGGACAAAGGATTAATCTCCAAAATATATAAACAGCTCATTCAGCTCAATATTAAAGAAACAAACAACCCAATCCAAAAATGGGCAGAAGACCTAAATAGACATTTCTCCAAAGAAGACATACAGACGGCCAAGAAGCACATGAAAAGATGCTCAACATCACTAATTATTAGAGAAATGCAAATCAAAACTACAATGAGGTATCACCTCACACCAGTTAGAATGGGCATCATCAGAAAATCTACAAACAACAAATGCTGGAGAGGGTGTGGAGAAAAGGGAACCCTCTTGCACTGTTGGTGGGAATGTAAATTGATACAGCCACTATGGAGAACAATATGGAGGTTCCTTAAAAAACTAAAAATAGATTTACCATATGATCCAGCAATCCCACTACTGGGCATATACCCAGAGAAAACCATAATTCAAAAAGACACATGCACCCCAATGTTCATTGCAGCACTATTTACAATAGCCAGGTCATGGAAGCAACCTAAATGCCCATCGACAGACGAATGGATAAAGAAGTTGTGGTACATATATACAATGGAATATTACTCAGCCATAAAAAGGAACGAAACTGAGCCATTTGTTGAGATGTGGATGGATCTAGAGACTGTCATACAGAGTGAAGTAAGTCAGAAAGACAAAAAGAAATATTGTATATTAACGCATGTATGTGGAACCTAGAAAAATGGTACAGATGAGCCGGTTTGCAGGGCAGAAGTTGAGACACAGATGTAGAGAACAGACATATGGACACCAAGGGGGGAAAACTGCGGTGGGGTGGGGATGGTGGTGTGCTGAATAGGGCAATTGGGATTGAAATGTATACACTGATGTGTATAAAATTGATGACTAATAAGAACCTGCAGTATAAAAAAACAAACAAACAAAACAAAACAAAAACCCAGTTACAAAAAAAAAAAAAACCCAATTATATCAATGGACAGATCATCCAGACAGAAAATCAGTAAGTAAACAGAGGCCTTAAATAACACATTAGAGAAAATGAACTTAATTTATATAGAGAGCATTCCATCTGAAAGGAGCAGAATACACATTCTTTTCAAGTGCACGTGGAACATTCTCCAGGATAGATCACATACTAGGCCACAAAACAAGCCTTGGTAAATTTAAGAAAATTGAAATCATATCAAGCATCCTTTCTGACCACAATGCTACAAGATTAGAAATCAACTAAAAGAGAAAAACCACAAAACAAAACAAAACAAAACACGTGGTGACTAAACAATATGCTATTAAACAACCAATGGATTACTGAAGAAATCAAAGAGGAAATCAAAAGTACCTAGAGACAAATGAAAATGAAAACATGATGATCCAAAACATATGGGATGCAGCAAAAGCAGTTCTAAGAGGGAAGTTTATAGTGATACAACTTTATCTCAGGAAACAAGAAAAATCTCAAATAAACAACATAACCTTGCATCTAAGGGAACTAGAAAAGAACAAACAAAACCCAAATTAGTAGAAGGAAAGAAATCATACAGATCAGAGCAGAAATAAATGAAATAGAGACTAAAAAAAAATAGAAAAGATCAATGAAAGTAACAGCTGGTTCTTTAAAAATATAAACAAAATTGATAAAACTTTAGCCAGACCCTAGAGACACAGATGCAGAGAACAAACATATGGGAGGAAGCGGGGGTGTGGTGGGGTTGGATGAACTGGGAGATTGGGATTGACATACATACACTAATATGTATAAAATAGATAACTAATAAGAACCTGCTGTATAAAAAATAAATAAATAAAATAAAATTCAAAACAAACAAATAAAAACTTTAGCCAGACTCCAAAAGAAAAAAAGGGAGATGGCAAAAATAAATAAAATCAGAAATTAAAAAGGAGAAGTTACAATGGACACACAGAAATACAAAGCATCATAAGAGACTACTACGAACTATATGTGAATAAAATGGACAACCTAGAAGAAATGGACAAATTCTTAGAAAGGTACTATCTCCCAAGACTTAACCAGGAAGAAATAGAAAATAGAAACAGGCCAATTATGAGTAATGAAGTTGAATCAGTAATTGAAAAATTCTTAACTAACAAACACCTAGAGAAGAGTTAACACCTATCACTCTCAAACTGTTCCAAGAAAAACTGAAGAGAAAGGAACAATTCTGAACTCATTCTACAAGGCAAATGTCACCCTCATACCAAAACCAGACAAAGATATTATACAAAAAAGAAAATCGTAGGCCAATATCACTGATGAACACGAATGCAAAATCCTCAACAAAATTTTAGCAAACCAAATGCAACAATACATTAAAAGGATCACACATCATGACTGAGTGGAATTTACCCCAGAGATGCAACGATTTTTCAATATGCACAAATGAATCAATGTGGTATACCACATTGACAAACTGAAGAATAAAAACCATGTGATCATCTCAATAGATGCAGAAAAAGCTTTTGACAAAATTCTAAATTCATTTATGATAAAAAAAATCCTCCAGAAAGTGGGCATTGAGGGAACCTACCTCAACATAATAAAGGCCATACAGCTAATAACATACTCAATGGTGAAAAGCTGAAAGCATTTTCTCTAAGATCAGGAGCAAGACAAGGATGCCAACTCTCGCCACTTTTATTCAACATTGTATTGGAAGTCCTAGCCATAGCAATCACACAAGAAAAAGAAATAAATGGAATCCAAATTGGAAAGGAAGAAGTAAAACAGTCACTGTTTGCATATGACATGATATTAACACTATACACAGGAAATCCTAAAGATACCACCAGAAAGCTACTAGCACTCATCAATGAATTCAGTAAAGTTTCAGGATACAAAATTAATACAAAGAAATCTGTTGCATTTCTATACACTAACAATGAAAGATCAGAAAGAGAAATTAAGGAAACAATATCTTTTACTATGACATCCAAAAGAATAAAATACCTAGGAATAAACCTACCTAAGGAGGAAAAAGACCTGTACTCTGAAAACTATGAGACACTGATGAAAGAAACTGAAGATGACACAAAAAGATGGAAAGATTTACCATGTTCTTGGATTGGAAGAATCAATATTGTTAAAATGATTATGCTACCCAAGGCAATCTACAGATTCAATTCAATTCCTATCAAATTACCAATGGCATTTTTCACAGAACTAGAACAAAATAAATTAAAGTTTGTATGGAAACGCAAAAGACCCCCAAATAGTGAAAGCAATCCTGAGAAAGAAAAACTGAGCTGGACGAATCATGCTCCCTGGCTTCAAACTATACTACAAAGCTACAGTAATGAAAACAGTATGGTACTGGCACAGAAACAAAAATAGAGATCAATGGAACAGGACAGAAAGCCCAGAAATAAACCCATGCACTTATGGTCAATTAATCTATGACAAAGGAGGTAAGAATATACAATGGAGGAAAGACAGTCTCTTTGATAAATGGTGCTGGGAAAACTGGACAGCTACCTGTAAACGAATGAAATTAGAACATTCTCTAACACCATACACAAAAATAAACTCAAAATGGGTTAAAGACCTAAATGTAAGACCGGATACTATAAAACTCCTAAAGGAAAACATAGGCAGGACGTCCTAACATGAATCACAGCAATATCTTTTTGGATGCACCTCCTACAGTAATGGAAATAAAAACAAAAATAAACAAATGGGACCTAATTAAACTTAAAAGCTTTTGCACAACAAAGGAAACCATAAAGAAAATGAAAAAACAACTTACAGAATGGGAAAAAAATATTTGCCAACAATGCAACCAACAAGGGATTAGTCTCCAAAACTTACATACAACACATTTGGCTCAGTATCAAAAAAACAAGCAGCCCAATCAAAAAATGGGCAGAAGACCTACATAGACATTTCTCCAAAGAAGATATACAGATGGCCAACAGGCACATAAAAAGATGCTCAACATCACTAATTATTAGACAAACACAAACCAAAACTATAATGAGATATCACCTCACAACAGTCAGAATGGCCATCATCAAAAAATCTACAAACAATAAATGCTGGAGAGGGTGTAGAGAAAAGGGAACCCTCCTACACTGTTGGTGGGAATATAAATTGGTACAGCCACTATGGAGAACAGTATGGAGGTTCCTTAAGAAACTAAAAAATAGAGCTACCATATGATCCAGCAATCCCACTCCTGGGCATATATCTGGAGAAAAACATGGTTCAAAAGGATATATGCACCTCAGTGTTCATGGCAGTGCTGTTTACAATAGCCAACACATGGAAACAACCTAAATGTCCATCAACAGATGAATGGATAAAGAAGGTGTGGTAAATATATACAATGGAATATTACTCAGCCATAAAAAAGAATGAAATAATGCCATGTGCAGCAACATGGATGGATCTGGAAATTATCATACTAAGTGAAGTAAGACAGACAGAGAAAGACAAATATCATATGATATCGCTTATTTGTGGAATCTAAAAAAAAATGAAACAAGTGAATTTATTTACAAAACAGAAGCAGACTCACAGACTTAAAGAACAAACTTATGGTTACCAGTGGGGAAGTGTAGGGGGGAGGGATAGACTGGAAGTTTGGGATTGACATGTACACACTGCTATATTTAAAATAGATAACCAACAGGGACCTACCGTATAGCACAGGGAATGCAGCTCAATATTCTGTAATAACCCAAAAGGGAAAAGAATCTGAAAAAGGAATAGATACATGTATATGCATAACTGAATCACTTTGTTGTACACCTGAAACTAACACAACATTGTTAATCAACTATGCTCCAATATATTGATAAAATAAAAATTAAAAAAATAAAGTTATTACAAAATAATGGCTATATTTCTCTGTGCCGTACAATATATCCTTGTTGCTTATTTATTTTATACATAGTAGTGTCTCTTAACTTCAACTTAAAAACTTAGCTTTTAATATCAAAAATTGGAATAAATGTACTTCAATAGAGGAATAGCAAATGTTTAAATTAAACAATATACAAACAGTAATAATAACTTTATAGACATGTAAAAAAGTCTATAATAAAAGAAAGAGAAAAAAAGAATGGATATATGTGTATGTATAACTGAATCACTTTGCTGTACACCTGAAACTAACACAACATTGTAAATCAACTATATCCCAATATAAAATAAAAGTTAAATTTAAAAAAGAAACAGAAAAAAAAAAGAATAAAACACATAGGAATAAACCTACCTAAGGAGATAAAAGACCTGTACTTGGAAAACTATAAGAAACCAATGAAAGAAATTGAAGATGATACAAACAGATGGAAAGATATACCATGTCCTTGGATTGGAAGAATTAATATTGCTAAAATGATCATACTACCCAAGGCAATCTACAGATTCAATGCAATCCCTATCAAAATACCAATGGCATTTTTCACTGAACTAGAAGAAATCATTTTAAAATTTGTATGGAGACACAAAAGACCCCAAATAGCCCAAAAAATCTTGAAAATGAGCAGAGCTGGAGGACTCATGCTCCCTGACTTCAGATTATACTATAAAAGCTACAGTCATCAAAGCAATATGGTACTGGCTCAAAAACAGACACATAAAATCAATGGATAGAGTAGAGAGTCCAGAAATAAATCCACACACTTATGTTCAATTAATCTATGACAAAGGAGACAAGAATATACAATGGAGAAAAGACATATCTTTGATATGTGGTGCTGAGAAAACCGGACAGCTACAGGTAAACGAATGAAATTAGAACATTCTCTAACACCATATACAAAAATAAACACAAAACAGATAAAAAACCTAAATGGGGGCTTCCCTGGTGGTGCAGTGGTTAAGAATCCGCCTGCCAACGCAGGGGACACGGGTTTGAGCCCTGGTCCGGGAAGATCCCACATGCCCTGGAGCAACTAAGCCCGTGTGCCACAACTACTGAGCCCATGTGCCTAGAGCCTGTGCTCCAAAACAAAGAGAAGCCACTGCAATGAGAAGCCTGCACACACAACAAAAAGTAGCCCCCACTTGACACAACTAGAGAAAGCCCATGTACAGCAACGGAGACCCAATGCAGCCAAAAAAAAAGAAAAAAAAATCCTACATGGAAGACCAAAAGCATAAAACTCTCAGAGGAAAACAGGCAGAACACTCTTTAACATAAACCACAGCAATAATTTTTTATATCTGTCTCCTAATGCAAAGGAAATAAAATAAAAAGTAAACAAATGGGACCTAATTAAACTTAAAAGCTTTTGCACAGCAAGGGAAACCATCGACAAAATGAAAAAACCTGCTGAATAAGACAATATATTTGCAAATGACATGACCAATAAGAGGTTTATATCCACAACATATAAACAGCTAATACAACTCAACGTAAAAAAAAAAATCCAATTTAAAAATGTGCAGGGACCTCCGTGGTTAAGAATCCACCTGCCAATGCAGGGGACACAGGTTCAAGCCCTGGTCTGGGAAGATCCCACATGGTCTGGAGTAACTGAGCCTATGCGCCACAACAACTGAGCCTGCAATCTGCAGGCCGCGAGCCACAACTACTGAGCCTGCGCACCACAACTATTGAAGCTTGTGTGCCCTAGAGCCCATGCACCGCAACTACGGAGCTCCCGTACTGCAACTACTGAAGCCCACGCATTCTAGGGCCTGCGTGTTGCAACTACTGAGCCCCTGTGCTGCAACTACTGAAGCTTGCGCACCTAGAGCCCATGCTCCACAACACGGGAAGGCACTGCAATGAGAAGCCTGTGCACAGCAAGGAAGAGTAGCCCCCGCCTGCTGCAACTAGAGGGAGACCATGTGCAGCAACAAAGACCCAAAGCAGCCAAAAAAAAAAAAAAAAGTGCAGAAGAAGTGAATAGACACTTTTCCAAAGAGGAAATGCAGATGGCCAACACATGAAAAGATTTTCAACATTGTTAACCATCAGGGAAATGCAAATCAAAGCCACAACGAGATATCACCTCACACCAGTTAGAATGGCTATCATCAAAAAGAACACAAGGGCTTCAGTGGTGGCGCAGTGGTTGAGAATCTGCCTGCCGATGCAGGGGACACGGGTTCGAGCCCTGGTCTGGGAAGATCCCACATGCCGCGGAGCAACTAGGCCCGTGAGCCACAACTACTGAGCCTGCGCGTCTGGAGCCTGTGCTCCGCAACAAGAGAGGCCACGATAGTGAGAGGCCTGCGCACCGTGATGAAGAGTGGCCCCTGCTTGTCGCAACTCGAGAAAGCCCTCATACAGAAACGAAGACCCAACACAGACAAAAATAAATAAATAAATAAATAATAATTAAAAAAAAAAAAGAACACAAATAACAAATGTTTGTGAGGATGTGGAGAAAAGGGAACCCTTGCACACTGTTGGTGGGAATGTAAATTGGTGCAGCCACTATGGAAAACAATATGGAGGTTCCTTAAAAAACTAAAAATAGAGTTGCCATATGACCCAGCAATCCCACTCCTGAGCATATATCCAGAGAAAACTATAATTCGAAAGGATACATGCACCCCAATGTTCACAGCAGCATTATTTACAATTGCCAAGATATGGAAGCAACCTAAGTGCCTATCAACAGATGAGTGGATGAAGAAGATGCTGTATATATATATATATACAGTGGAATACTACTCAGCCATAAAAAAACAATGAGATGTTTCCATTTGCAGCAACAAGGAAGGACCTAGAGAATACTATGCTTAGTAAAATAAGTCAGACAAAGACAAACCCTGTATGATATCACTTATATATGAAATCTAAAAATTACAACAAACTAGTCAATAAACAAAAAAGAAGCAACTCACAGATATAGAAAACAAACTAGTGGGGAGAGGAAAGGAGTTGGTGCTATTAAGAGGTACAAATTATTATGTATGAAATAAGCTACAAGGATATGTTATACAATACAGGGAATATAGCCAATATTTTATAATAACTATAAATGGAGTATAGCCTTTAAAAATTGTGAATGACTACATTTACTCCTATAACTTATATAGTACTGTATATCAACTATACTTCAATTTTTAAAAAAGCACAATGAGAGAGGAGGATCAACATGGCAATGTAGGAGGACGTGGAGATCACCTTTCCCCACAAATACATCAAAAATATTTAAATGTACATGTCATAATTAAAGAACCAATGTTGATATATATATATATATTTTAAATATATTTATTTATTTATTTATTTTATTTATTTATGGCTGTGTTGGGTCTTCGTTTCTGTGCGAGGGCTTCCTCTAGTTGCGGCAAGTGGGGGCCACTCTTCATCACGGTGCGTGCCAATGTTGATATATTAAAAAGAAAATACAGGGCTTCCCTGGTGGCGCAGTGGTTAAGAATCTGCCTGCCAATGCAGGGGACACGGGTTTGAGCCCTGGTCTGGGAAGATCCCACATGCTGCAGAGCAACTAAGCCCATGAGCCACAACTACTGAGCCTGTGCTCTAGAGCCCGTGAGCCACAAACTACTGAGCCCGCATGCCACAACTACTGAAGCCCGCGTGCTTAGAGCCTGTGCTCCACAGCAAGAGAAGCCACCACAATGAGAAGCCCACGCACTGCAACAAAGAGTAGCCCCCGCTCACCACAACTAGAGAAAGCCCGTGTGCAGCAATGAAGACTCAACACAGCCAAAAATAAATAAATTAATTTTTTTAAAAAAGAGAAAGAAAATACATCTAAATATGAAACAAGTTTCACAGAAAACCAACTGGAAACTGCCAGAAGATCTCTTATAGAACCAAAGCTGCAAGAAAGATCTCCATGTAACCAGGTAGGATAGGGGAAAAAAAAAAAAGAAAGGCGTCAGGATGGGACTGGTGCCCCTGGGAGTGATCTGTGATGGAGAGAATGTCCACATGGGCTGGCCCTGGCCCTGGGGAGCCTTCTTGCCTGCTGAGAGGTCCACTGGGACAGACAGAGGGCTGGAGGGGCTTAGACTCTGTTTGCAAGGACTGTGCTTATGCTGGCTTGCTAGCAATCAGGATGGAGAAAGACCAGGGCTGATGGCTGCTGCCTTGTCACACTTCCCTGACCAAATCGTGTGCTGGGAGGGCTGCTAGTACATGCAGCAGTTGGGTGCTGAATCTCAGATGGATGGACCCTGGGAGAGGACTTGGTCTAGCTGTGCAGAGACAGCCCAGAGGGCCTTGGGTGTGGTCCAGGCAGAACTTTGGAGGTGATTATCAGCACACTGATAGTGGGGGTGGGTCTGGCCATAGTGGACTTTGTTGGCATGCACACTGGGTGGTGCCACAGAAACGAATGTCTCGGGTGGAGAGCCCCTGGGGAGGAGTAGGCAGCAGTTGTTTCTTGGCAGTAGTGCTCCAGCTCCATTCACCCCACACAGAAGCTTAGAGTCGGCTCTGGGGCAGATAGGCCCTGGGAGAGGCCTGCTACAGAGGCAGCCCAGGTTGCAGGTGGCAGCACAACCACCTCGATTCCTGCAGCCACAGTGCCTTGGCCCCCAGCACCAGCCCACTCCACACCATAGCCTAGCACTAAGTCTAGTACAAATGCAACAGAGAAAGGGTTGTGACCTTGGGTTGATTCTGGTCAGAATCATGGATGCCTGCACCAGTGGGACATAGGTTTGCTGTGACCGCATGGGCTTTACATGCTTCAGTGGTCACCTCCTTTGGGGCAGGGCACACACTCAAGGGCAATGGACCTTATCAAATACGACCCTCAGGGCTTCTACTCCAAGAACTGAGGAGTGGACCCTACCCCTGACAGGGCTGTTACAGCCATGGAAAAAAGAGGAGGCCCCACCCAAAATCCAGGGGAGGCTCTGGACACCACAACACAAATCCCACCTCCTATTAAAAGGATAATGGCCAACACACTCTGAAGAAATATGTGGCTAGCATCCATGCAAAAACCAGCCCTCACAACAAAAATATTGGACTCACACAGTCTACACACAGATGCTCCCATATAAAAATACCCCTTCAAGACCACAGTAGATAACTGTTTCTCCTAAATTCATAGAGACAGAGAAAGTTAAGTAAAATGAAAAAGAAGAGGAACTACTCCAATTAAAAGAACAAGAAAAATCCCATGAAAGAACAAATAGTGAAACAGACCTCACCAGTCTACTAGACCCTGAGTTCAAAAAGGAGGTAATAATCGTGCTAAAGGAATTAAGAAAGATTATTAATAGAAATGCAGATCACTGTAACAAGGAACTAGAAACTATAAAGAGGAGCCAATCAAAATAAGACAACTCAATTGCCAACATAAAAAACAATATAAAAGCAATGAATAGCAGACTAAATAATGCAGAAGAAGGAATAAGTGATATAGAAGATAGAATAATGGGAATCACCCAGTCAGAACAGCAGACAGAAAGACAAATAAAAATCAAATGAAAGCAACATATGAGATATATGGGATCATTCAAAGCATACCAAACTACACAAAACAGGAGTTCCAGAAGGAGAAGAGAGAGAGGAGAGGATCAAAAATGTATTTGAAGAAATTCTGGCTGAAAACTTCCCAAAGCTAAAGAAGGAAACAGATATCCAGGTACGGGAAGCACAGAGGTTCCCAAACAAGATGAACCCAAACAGATCCAGACCAAGACATATTATAATTAAAATGGCAAAAATTAAAAATAAAGAGAGGATTCTAAAGCCAGCAAGAGAAAAACAAAGAGTCAGTTACAAGGGAACCCCCATTAAGGATATCAGCTGATTTCTCTGCAGAAACTGTGGGCCAGAAGGAAGTGGTATGATATATTCATAATTCTGAAAGGGAAAAACTTGCAACCTAGATACTCCACCCGGCAAGATTATCACTTAGAACAGAAGGAGGAAGAAAGAATTTCTCAGACACGAAAAAACTAAAGAATACAGCAATACTAGACCTACCCTAAAGAAGTATTTAAGGGTCTTCTCTAAATAGAAAAGAAGAATCTATAGGAAAGGGAAAATCACAATAGAAAAGGCAAATATATAAAAGGATTGAAGATCACTTAAATAAGCCAGTACATAGACTAAAAACAATCAAAAAATTTTTGTAAAAGTGATTGTAACTCTAAATAACAGCAAAAGGATAAACATGAAGATGTAAAATAGGACATCAGAATCACAAAATGTGGGGGAGGGGAGTATAAAAATGTAGATCTTTCAGAATGTATCTGAACTTCTTTGACTATCAGTTTAAAACAAATAGATGTAGTTATGGGTCAACATACTGGAAAACCAGGGTGACCACAAATCTAAACCACACAATAGATCCACACAAAAATAAAAAGAAAAGAACTCAAGCATAATACAAAAGAAAACCATCAAACTACAAAATGAAAAACAAAAATAAGAAGAAATCAATAAAGAAGAACTGAAAAATCAACTGGAAAGCAAAGTTTTAAATGGCAATAAATACATACCTATCGGTAATTAATTTAAATATCAATGGACTAAATGCTCCAATCAAAAGACATACAGTGGCAGAGTGGATAAGAAAAACAAGAACCTACAATATGCTGTCTACAAGAGATTTACTTCAGGGTGAAACACACATAGGCTGAAATTGAGTGGATGATAAAAGGTATTTCACGCAAATAAAAATAACAAGACAGGGGTTAGCAATACTTACTTCAGACAAAAGAGACTTTGAAACAAGGTCCATAAAGAAAAACATAGAGGGACATTATAATAATAATAAAGGGATAAATACAAGAAGAGGATATGACACTCATTATCATATATGCACCCAATATAGGAGCACCTAAATATACAAAACAGATACTAACAGAGATAAATGAAGAAATGAGTACAATAATAGTAGGAGACTTAACACCTCACTGACATCAATGGACAGATCATCCAGACAGAAAATCAATAAAGCAACAGAAGTTCTACATGACACAACAGACCAGTTGATTTAACTGATATCTACAGGACACTACATCTAAAAGAAAAAAACCCAGAATACATATTCTATTCAAGTGTGCATTGAACATTCTCTAGGATAGACCACATACTAGGTCACAAAACAAGCCTCAACAAATTTAAGAAGGTAGAAATTATTTCAAGCATCTTTTCTGACCACAAGGGTATGAAACTAGAAATCAACCACAGAAAGAAAAACAGGAAAAGAGTAAATACATGGAGACTAAACAACATGCTACTAAAAAACCAATGGGTCAACAATGAAATCAAAGAGGAAAACAGAAAACATCAAGACTATGACAATGAAAACACAACCTTACAAAATCTACAGGAGGCAGAAAAAGCAGTTCTAAGAAGGAAGTTCATAGTGATACAGACCTTCCTCAAGGACAAGAAACATTTTAAATAAACAACCTAACCTACCACCTAAAAGAATTAGAATAAGAAGAAAAAACAAAAGCCAAAGGTCAGTAGAGGGAAGGAAATAATAAAGATCAGAGAGAAAACAAGTAAAATAGAAATTTAAAAACCAATAGAAAAAATCAGTAAAACCAAGAACTGGTTTTTTTAAAGATAGATAAAATCAAGAAACCTCTAGCCAGCCTCACCAAGAAGAAAAAAGAGAGGACCCAAATAAACAAAATGAGAAACGAATAAGGAGAAATAACAACTGATACTGCAGAAATACAAAAAATCATAAGAGACGACTATGAACAGTTATATGCCAACAAATTGGACACCTAGAAGAAATGGACAAGTTTCTAGAAACATACAGCCTGACAAAACTGAGTCAAGAACAAACAGATAACTTGAACAGACTGAACAGTAGAAGTGAAATAGAATCTGTAATAATAATTTTTAAAACTCCCTGCAAACGAAAGTCTAGGTCTGGATGGCATCACTGGGGAATTCTACCAAACATAAAAAGAACTTACACCTATCCTTCTCAAACTATCCAAATAACTGAAGAGGAGGGAACACTCCCAACTTCTTTCTAAGAAGCCACCATCATCCTGATACCAAAACCAAAGACACTACAAAAAAGGAAAATTACAGGTCAATATCTTTGATGAATATAGATGCAAAAATCCCCAACAAAATACTAGCAAACAGAATCCAACAACACATTAAAAGGATCATACATCATGATCAAGTTGGATTCATTCCAGGGCCACAAGGATGGTTCAAAATACACAAATCAACCAACGTGATACACCACATTAACAAAAATAAAGACAAAAACCACATGATTATCTCGATAGGTGAAGAAAAAGCATTTGATAAAATTCAATATTCATTCATGATAAAAACTCTCACCAAAGTGGATATGGAGGGACCATATCTCAACATAATAAAAGCCATTTATGACAAACCCATACCCAACTTAATCTTCAACAGTGAAAAGCTGAAAGCCTTCCTGCTAAGTTCAGGAACAAGACAAGGATGCCCACTCTCACCACTTCTATTCAACATAGTAATAGAAGTCCTAGCCACAGCAATCAGACAAGAAAAAGAAATAAAAGGTATCCAATTTAGAAGGGACGAGGTAAAACTGTCACTATTTGCAGATGACATAATACTCTATACAGAGAACCCTAAGGTCTCCACACAAAAACTATTAGAGCTAATAAATGAATTCATAAAGGTAGCAGGATATAAGATTAATATACAGAAATCTGTAGCATTTCTTTACACTAACAATGAGATATCAGAAAGAGAAAGTAAAAAAAAAAAATCCTGTTTAAAATCACGTTAAAAAAATAAAATACCTAGGAATAAACTTAACCAAGGAGGTTAAATATCTATATGCTGCAAACTATAAAACACTGATAAAGGAAACTGAAGATGATTCAAGAAATGGAAAGATATTCCATGATCTTGGATTGGAAGAATTAATATTGTTGAAACGGCCATACTACCCAAAGCAATTTACAGATTTAATGTAATCCCTACCAATATACCCATGACATTTTTGACAGAACTAGAACAAATAATCCTAAAATTTATATAGAACCACAAAAGACCGAGAATTGCCAAAGCAATCCTCTGGAAAAAGAACAAAGCTGGAGGCAGAACCCTTCCACACTTCAGACAATACTAAAAAACTACAGTAATCAAACCAGTGTGGTACTGGCACAGAAAGACATATTGACCAATGGAACAGAATAGAGAGCTCAAAAATAAACCCACACAACTACATTCAATTAATCTATGACAAAGGAGGTAAGAATATACAATGGAGAAAAGATAGTCTCTTCAACAAGTGGTGTTGGGAAAGCTGGACAGCTACACATATATCAATGAAATTAGAAGACTCCCTCATATCATACATAAAAATAAACTCAAAATGGTTTAAAGACCTGCATTTAAGACATGACACTATAAATCTCCTAGAAGAGAACTTAGGTAAAACATCCTCTGACATAAATCAAAGCAATACTTTTTTTAGATCAGTCTCCCAAGGCAAAAGAAATATAAGCAAAAAGATACAAATGAGATCTAATCAAACTTAAAAGATTTTGCATAGCAAAGGAAACCATCAGGAAAATGAAAAGACAACCTACTGAATGGGAGAAAATATTTACAAAATGATGTGATGGATAAGGGATTAATATCCAAAATACAGAAACAGCTCATAGAACTCAATATCAGAAAACCAAACAACACAATCAAAAAATGGGCAGAAGGGACTTCCCTGGTGGTCCAGTGGGTGAGACTCTGTGCTCCCAATGCAAGCGGAACCCAGTCAATCCCTGGTTCCTGGACCAGGGATTGACCGGGTTTGATCCCTGGTCGGCGAACTAGATCCCGCATGTATGCCGCAACTAAGAGTCCGCATGCCACAACTAAGAAGTCCGCATGCCACAACTAGAGATCCTGCGTGCCGCAACAAGACCCAGCGCAGCCAAAATAAATAAATAAATAAACTTTTTGTTTTAAATGGGCAAAAGACCTAAATAGACATTTCTCCAAAGAAGACATACAGATGGCCAACAGGCACATGAAAAGATGCTCAACATCACTAATTATTAGAAAAATGCAAATCAAAACCACACTGAGGTATCACCTCACAGTGGTCAGAATGATTTATATAAAAAGCATTTAAATCTTATAAATAAGCTACAAGAATATATTTTACATCACAGGGAACATAGTCATATTTTATAATAACTAAATTGAGTATAACCTTTTACTATTGTGAGTCACTATGTTGTAAACCTATAAAAATTGCCCCGATCTGGACACTCAGATTAAAGATGAATCTGATGTTCAAATCCAGAATCTGCTGAAACAAAACGAAGAAAGCAACCCACAACTGACTATTGAGAGTGACAGTTGAGATCCCAGAAAAAACAGACCTTCTTTTCATGACTTCATTTTTTGAATGAAGATATGAATTATATATATATCACTTTAAATATTGCCTCTGTCCCCTTTTTTGTCTTCTCCTACATTTTATTGAATACAGGACCACCTCATTTTATCCATTATGTCCCTTTTCTCTTTTCTGTAGGGTCATTCATTCTACAATAAAGTAATAGGTCTTCAAGGTTTTGGTGAACTTCATATGAGCTCTCTCGGTGATGTTAGTTACCGGGTCAGATGTTAGCCTTGGTTGTGCTTCTGTCTTACATAAAACATGTACATGTACAAGGCACTTAACCTTGTTATGGATGGAATGTCTGTATCTTAAGTATTTGAAAAGAAATAAAGGTAAAAGTTTTCATTAAAAAAAGAAAAAAACAACCAGAAATTCATTCTCTCACAGGTCTGGAGGCTAGACATCCACAATCAAATCCATGCTCACTCCAAAGGCTCCAGAAGACAATCTGTCTTTTCCCTTTTTCCTTGTCTTTTCCAGCTTCTGGGAGCTTCAGGCATTCCTCAGCTTGTGGGCACATCACTCCAACCTCTGACTATATGGTCATGTTGCTTCCTCCTCATCTGCCTGTGTCTCTAATAAGAACACTTTCATTGGATTTAGAGTCTACTCAGATAATCCAAGATAATCTCATCTCAAGATCTTTAATTACACCTGCAAAGGCTTTTTTCAAATAAGTAACATTTACAGATTCTGAGGTTTAGGATATGAATATATCTTTTTGGAGGTCACCAATGAACCCATTAGATTATGTATTTATTTAATTAAGTTATGAATATATTTTAAACCCACAAGCTAATATTTTTGCTTTACACAGTCATTTAAAATTAACCTATATTCTTTGCTTTTCATTCCTTGTTGCATCTTTGTGTTTCCTTCTGGGATAATTTTCCTTCAGCCTAAAGAAAAAAAACTATAAGTTTTCTTTAAAATGTAGCTTTGGAGCAATCTCTCCATTTTGATTTGTCTTTAAATGTCTATTGTGTTTTAATTCTGAAGGATCTTTTCGTTGTGTAGAGAATTCTTGATTGGTACTTAGTTATTTTCTTTTAGCACACTGAAATTATCTTGCCACTGGTTTCTGACTACAGTTGTCACTCTTGGTATGTCATTGTCCATCTTACTGATGCACCCATGACTGTCTTTCTTTTAAATGGATACTTTTGGTATTTTCCCTTTGATTTTATTTTCTGCAATTTTACTCTGATAGATCTAGATTTTGATTCATTTTTACTTATCCTGCTTGAGTTTCATTTCATTGAATATTAATACCTTTTATTTAGTTCTGGAAAACTCTAAGTCATTATCACTTTCAATATTGCCTGTGTCCCCCTTCTTTATCTTCTTCTAGATTTAATTAAGTGTAGCTTAGACCTCCTCATTTTCTCTCTTTTCTCCTCTTTAGCATTTTCCATCTTGCCGTCTCTCTGTGCTTTATTCTGGATATTTTCCATTTTTCTCATTTTAGTTGTGTCTAATCTGCTTTTAACCCATCTATTTCCCTCATAAATTTCTGTATTTAGCAGTTCTATCATTTCTATTGATTCATTTTCAAATTTGCAATGTATTTTGCAAACATTTCGTAATTGATACAGGCAAAAAAAATCCACACATAAACATAAATGGATGCCAAAATTATTAGGTGAAATCTGAGGAAGAATAAGATATTTATATGGACTCAAAATATTTTCTCATAGATTACTTAATAATTACAAAGGGAAAAATGATAACTTTTTGATGGAAAATGTGGCAGATGCTTTCTTGGCCAAGTGATCAAAGTTAACATCACCAATAATGGCACAAACTGACATCATGTACCTCCTAATGTGATGCAGTGAAAAAGGATACAATATCACTTCCGTGGTATTCCTGTAAAAAAATTCATAACCTGAATCTAACAACAAACAAACATCAAACAAACCCAAATGGAGGCACTCTCTACAGAACAGCTCATCTATACTCTTCAAAAATGTCAATATCATGAAAAACAAAGAAAAGATAAGGAACTGTTCCAGATTAAAGGAAACTAAGGGGACATGACTGAATGCAATGTATGATCCCAGATTAGATAAGGGGGGTGAGGCAAGCCTGCTATAATGAACATTACTGAGACAATTGACCAAATCTGAAAAATGGACTGGACATTGGGTAATAACCTATCCATGTTACGTTTGCAAACTTGATAGTTGTACTGTCGTTATATAATATCCTTTTCCTAACTGAAATATACAGCAGTAAGGGGGAATGATATTTGCAAATTATTCTCAACTGCTTCAGGAAAAAAATGATAAAGCAAAATGTGGAAAAGTATTAAAAGTTGATGAATTTGAATGAAGGTTTTATGTGAAATTTTTTGTCTTATTCATGTAGCTCTTATATAATTTTGAAATTATTTTAAAACAAAATGCTTTTAAAAAACTTATAGTATCAATTTTCAAAGCCCCAGTTCCTTGCTAAAATTTTAAAGTTCAGCTTTTATCTTCATGAAGTTAGTAAACACAGTTGTTAATGCAGGTTGTGGCTGATAACTCCAATGTCTGGAGTCCTAGTGGGTTTCAGGTCAGCTCTTGTCTCTCTAGCCTGAAAGTGCTCAAAGCACAGTTCTGCCTCTCAGAGGATAAGAGGCTCAGAACAGTGCTGCCATCAGGGTGCCAGACCAAAGTGGGAAATTCTGCTCTGGGCAGACACCTGCCTATGCTGGGCAGAAACGAGATTCAGACTGTATCCCATTTCTCCACCCCAAAAGACCATCGAAAGCGTGGTTCTGTCTCTCCACTGCTTCCTCCAGACCAGGAATGTCCCCAGGCTGAAGTAATTCCAGCTGACCTCTCTGAGCTCCAATCATCTCTCCGATCTCCGCTAGGTGATTCCTCCCTCCCTAATTATTGGCACGTTAAGGTTTTTAAGAAATATATTAACTTTAGCTTTTCAGTTGTCATCAATGGGAAAGTTGGTCTGAATTACCTAGTTTGCCATTATTATAACCTGAAATCATAACCTTCTTTTCATTGTAACACAAAAGCTTTGCCTTATTTTAGAAGAAATTTGGATTCATATCACAAATGAGCCAATCACCCTCTTCCTCTTATTTCTTTGTAACCGTAAGTCAGGAGACCAGGAAGTGAATTAACATTTTATGCTTGCTAGCTAAAGTGGCTAGCTAGCTAGCTTTAAATACATAGACAGCTACTTTCTTTCAGAATTACAGCTTGGTTGGCCTAACCAGCACTCTTGTAACATCAAACCGAGCCTAGGATCTCCAGTACTAATTTTTCATGAAAAGTTTAGCAATGAAAGATGAAAGAAGAAAGTAAATAACCAGCTTGATAAAATAATCCAATGATTACATAGGAAAATCAGGTTTTAAAAAGACAATACCATTCACAGGATGTAGGGCTTCCTTTAGTATCCGTGCTGAATGGGATGATGTCATTTCCTCTTCCTTTTGCTGATTTTTTAAACCATCCTCTGTGGAGATCTTAAGCCCTGAGAATTTCCATTCAGTGTAGTTCACCTGCTTCAGATTCAAATAACTATATATAAGTATATTGTGTAATTATAATAATTTAATATAATTAATATTGCATAATATATAATTGATGTAATTGATACAATATAAATAATAATGAATTATATATAATTATAGTCATATAATATATATTTATAATCTCATATATATGTGTGTATATGTATTTTAGGCTACATAGTAACTTTAATCCAGTTTCCTATGAAGAAAAGGCAGTATCAAGTACATAGTAGGTGTTCAATAAATACCTGTTCTTTATTTTGATTACAGTTGAAGTGGCCTGGTTAGGACTGTCGTACTAAAGTTCTAAGCATAAATTACAGAGTCCACAATCTGTTGAATTAAATTACATTGAAATGAACAGTCCAGAGGTTTATTAAACTATTTACGTTTGTGGAAACACATGCTTGCCACAAAAAGCCATGAATATCGCTTGTGTGCCTACTTCTGCTTCTACCTCTGAGAATAATATATTTGGGGACACTACAACCCATATATTAGTTCTTCAGGGTTTCTAAGGCCTTACCTGTAGTGTATTTCCATTTAAGATGTTATGACTAAGATACTCCATTCTGTTCTTTCCTTGAATGCCTGTTCTTTTGCCATGTTTTCTTCTTGAGTAACCTGTAACCCGCTGTTCCCTTTCCTTTCTTTCTCCCACCTGAGGAGGTTTTCGCTTAGCTTGATACTGGCCAGCTTCAATGGGAATCTCAATAGATACCATCTGGTCCTAAAGAGAAGGATCAGAGCCTTACAAGGTGATAGTTTAACAGCCTTGATACTCAAGAAAGGGATTTGTGAGCTAGCATCAGACTTCATTTCTCTCCTGCCGTAAAGCTGAGAGATGCCATCTCTTCCCTCCCCACAATAAAGCCCAGGATTTTGCTCCATCCATAGTCTCATGGCATTATGAATGATGCAGATTAAATTTGCAGAACACATGACATTCACAGAAGGAATTTCTTTTACCCCAATTTTAATACTGTCTTCCTCAAATCAAATTTGCTCTACAGGATTGGTGGAGATCTGCTACCTGGGGAGGAAAGGAAGCTTCTTCCTCTTCAGTTGAGGTATCTAAACTGTCCTTGGTGTCCTTCTCCTCACTCGGAGCTTCTGGTTTTGGAAAACTCTCCGGAGGTAGATAGCAAGACTTCCAATCCAGTTGCACCTGAACAGATCCATTGGGTTTCCCCCCAGGGTCCGTGAGGTTAAAATCACCTGAGAGACACACAGACATTAATAAGATCCAATCACATGAAATAGGCAAGTGAGCGTTTAACAGCACCTTATCTATTACCTCCCCAGTTTGAATTTCACCATATTTTGTTTGTAATTAATTAACATCCACCAAGTAATCATGATGACAATACACTCAGAAGTAACATAAAATATCAGTGAATATTTATACTCACTCACAATATTTACTTCCAGTATTCACTTAGAATATTTATAGGGGAAAATGGGTATCTCCAGGTTCAGGAAGGGATAGTCAAAAGATGTACAGAGAGGTATAGCTTGCTTGTTGTCAGTCACCCAGCCAATAAACAAGAGCACATTCTTTTTTTTTTTTTTTTTCAAGAGCACATTCTTATTACTATTACCAAATGGTTGCTATGCCTTAGGCATACTAAGAAAACCATTATCTACACCCAAGTGGTCCGTATTTTTAAAATAACAAAAGCAAAGAAAACTTAAGCAAAATGGCTTTTTCCAAATGTCAGACTTCTGATTTGTAACACTGATTAATTTAACAGATGGCTCACATTGCCTCTCTTTGGCAAAGGACGAGTTGTGAGCAGAAATGTCAGCCTTTTTCGTTTTCTTTCTTTCTTTCTTTCTTTTTTTTTTTTTTTTTTAGCACTTGTGGTATTGGGAGGAGGAAGGCCTCACACACTTCCTGGAACATCCAAAAGCTTGTTAAATATGGCTGATCCTGGCTACACCCATTCACACTTCCTAACGAGAGCACGGACATTGCTGCCTCACCCTCCCAGGACTGCAACCGGAGAGATGACCCTTCTCTGGTGTACCGTACAACCCTGGCTATGAACATATGATAAGGTGGTATGGAGTTCAGCTCCATATGGGGGGGAAAAAAATCCAAGAAATTTGTCATGTGTGGCATGGAAGACTAATTTGGGTCTAAAGTTTAAAAGGAGCGAGAGAATTACGGGGGAATGTTAAGGACATAGCTTATAATCTAATATCTAGTCATGTGCTAAGAAATAATAGGCCTTAAGTAAAGACAAATACTGGGAAGCACTATAGAGATGGAAAATGTTGGTTCAGACACAGAGGTATGGACTTCAGATTGGTGGGTCTACCCCCTTGGGAACCTTGCTTCTGTTGCTGAAAAGAAGCAAAAGAAGCCAATGTTTCTATATGATTAGTGAGGCTTTAAGTCTTCTACTCTCTCACTCTTGACAATATTCTCAAATCCTTTCAGCAGGTTTTAAGAGAAACTGTTCCAAGCAAGTAATCAAAGAAAAGTAGAATTAGGACAGGGAGACAACACTGGGCAGAGAGCATATAGAGGTAATAACCTTGAACTCCCACCTTTAATGGATTTGTTTTGTGCAAGAGGAAGCAAGGGCACTTGGACGCGGCCAAGGTACGAGCCAGGCTCTGAGTCTTCATCATCAAAAACATACACAGACAGGGCCTCCTGCCTCAGATACTGATCCAGGTCAGAAGTCACAAGCACTGGGAATCGAGCCTGGTCTCTGAAGTAGGGATTGTTACTGGCTGGAATGACGGTGGTGTCGTGGTCAGAAAAGGTAAAGAAGCGATACATGGCGTATGGACTGGGTTGGGCTCCCAGCCATCGACTCTGGAGGCCGCAGCATCGGATGACTTCCACCCGCAGCTCATTCTGATGCTTCCTGGTCTCCGATCTGGGCTGAAAAGATGTTGGTCTTGGATTGAGGAAAAGGGCAGGCTGAGAGAGTCGTGCAGGTGAAGCCCAGCACCCTTAATGAGGAAGAACTATGACCTAAAGAATTGCTGAATCCTGACTGGGTCACAGAGAAGCCTAATCAATGACTTTCACCTGCCTGCAAATTGACTCTGGCAGATAATTATCTGAGGGAGATGCTGGCACTCAGGCCTCATCTTAGAGTTTGGAACAGAGAAGGCATTTTGTTCACAGCAGGGAGAGGTAGCTAGCTCCAAGGGCATGATTTCATTTCAAACTCAAGCTTGACCAAGGGAAGTATCTGGACTAGTTGTGGTGTGACAGTTTTTCTCTTTCATTCACATTCAACAAGTACCTATTGAGAGTGGAATACTGAGCTGTTCTCATGAGCTGCTTGGCTGAGTCTCCTTTGAGATGCATGGGCACATCCTTTTTCTCACCTCATCCTCCTGGGCCTCCCAGGCTCCAAGCACATTGGCTGACAGGTACGCCTGGGCTTTCTTTCGCTTATTGTATGCTTGTAGGCTGGATCTTATGGGGAAGCGCAGCCTCATCCAGTACTCTAGCACCCCAAAGACTTCTCCACCAGCTCCTGGGTAGCAGAAAGTATGAAAGGCATGGAGGATACAGATGGTGTGGTGAGGATCAAGAATAAAGGCAGAGGAATAAAATGGGAAACCACCAGAAGACAACTATACACTTTGGGAAATTCCACATTAGTCCCGGGAACTGTGGGAGGCTGACAGCACTTACCAGTAAGTGTGGCAGAGCCATGGACTCTCTCCACAGTTTCTAGAACCCTGTCAAAGCAAATCCAGCCAGCTGCAAGGGTATGGTGCTCACTGGCTATAGCCTGGTGTAGATGAAGCTGGGCTGACGTCCCTTGTAGGTAGTCCAAGAAGAGGGAATCTGCCTCCACCACATACTGGGAAGTGAAGTCATAGAGGGGCTGCAGCCCCACAGCTAGTGGGGTGCAGTGGGTTTCAAAGTCATAGAAAGAATAGGTGCAGAAAGTGGTAGGTTGAGTGTCTCCAGCCTGAGCCAGGGCAGCAGGTGTCAGGAAGGCCTGGTGGATGTGCAGTTCAAAAAGATTCTCACTCTGATGCCGTGGAGAAATGTCCACTTTATCCTCATCTCCATGGTCTGGCAGTGGTTTCAGACATAATGACAACTGTCTGGTGCCATAAGCCACATCTTTGAGTTGTTCTAGAGGGGAAAGAAAACTGCCTATCCATTAAAGGGTAGGGAATTCTTCCTTAGGGTAAAGGAAGGTGGACAGAAAGAGAATAAAAACCATGGTGGAAGTCCAAGTTGTGACTATTTCAAGAAACGATGTGATTCAAAAAGAAAAGCAATAGAATGACAATCAGGTGCTTTGAATTCTGATGGGCAAATAATCCAATGCCAACTTTAGAGATGAGGCACAACATGAGTGATTGGAAAGTAAATGCTAAGCTCAGGAAAACACTGGAGGCACAATTTCATCTATAGATGACATCGTTTTGGCTTACAGCAGGATCCTGTGAATTAATTGTTAATTCCATTACAGAAACACTAGAAACACAAAATGCAAGTATTTCCAAAAGTTTGGGATATTGGCCGTGGAGAAAATAGCAAGTCACATTCATGGTGTCTATGACATTACACTGGGCCCCATTAAGATGATTCCTCTTTTCCAGTCAGATCAAATACAAGAATCTTCATTCTGTTAAGAATTTGGTTTCATTGTAAGAAGGCAAAAAAAAAAAAAAAAAAATCCACTTTAAGTCAAAGAGTAATGGAGTAAAAGTGGGGGAGGGCACTTACTGAAAAGAGGTTGAAAATATTGGCGATGAGATACAAAATAAAGATATGTAAGACAGTCCACCAAATCTGTGCATTACCTCCCATGTCCAGCCAACCAGAAACTTTGATATATAGTCTGCTTCAAATTGGGGAGTATCTGAGTTGTCACAGTGTGTTGATGGTGAAGGTCCTATTCTAAGAGTTAAAGTAGTAGAAGAAAATATTTTGGGTACATCAGAATGTCTTCCTGCCCAAAATAAGTGGAATACAGGACTGGTGAACAGTTTCTTAATTGATAAGATTAACATAAATAACTAAAATATATTCAAAATTTTGCATTACGTGACACAAGGTTAATTATCTTAGCATATAAAGAACTTCTACAAATTAACAATATACTATTGAGAAATGAGCAAAGGGCAGGAACAGGCAAGTCTCAAAAGAAATAATTTAAATAACTGGTAAACATATGAAAAACTCTTCAGCCTTACCAGTAATGAAAGAACTACAAGTTAAAGCAAATAAATCTTCAGAGGTAGGTAAGTGTATTTATCCTGCACTGTCCCGGGAGAGAGACCCTGAATCTGAAAGACATGAGAATTTCAATCCAAAGGATTTCCTTTGTTATATGGCAGGGACCTTTTAACTGACTCACCCTGGCATGCATAAATCATGCTGCTGAATGACCCACCTCCCTAGTTCCATGCTCACTAAGTATCCTTCTTATTGATTCTGCTTCCCCAAGAACGAGCTGCCATGAGCATATTCTCAAGGCAGCAATGAAAGAGCCACTATCATAAAATAACAAATGAACATTCAGGTGTAAATATCAGTCTTTGGTGAATTTGGTTAGTACAGGTCAGGTCTCTCACCACTGGGTATAATAACAAAGCCAATTTTCTCAATATGTAAGGCTGAGACCAGATCCTGGTCGACAGTGACTGAACTAAATACAGGAAGTATCACATTATAAAATTTGCATAAGTGTCCAGCCACCTGCCCTGTTACGTAGACATCCTCAAACTGCAACAAAGAATTCAGAGACTTTTAGAGAGAAATCACAGAAAAGGATGACAAGAGATGAGTGATGTAGCTCTATTATCTCCCCAAAACTGAAATATAGGCCTGGCTTGAGGAAACAATCTTGAGAGAGGGAGAGTGTTACCCACCCCGAGGGCCAACAGTGATACTCTCTTATTTTCAAAATAGATTCAGCAATTGCTGGGCCCTGTTGAAACTCTCCAGAGAAAAGACACTGACATGATGCAGGAGAAGAAACTGCTAACCATGTATTAAAACAACAAAGATGATAGGATAATGAAGAATAGGAGGGATTAAGTCCTATACTGAGACATAGAGGGCGCCCTCTTGACAGGTGCAGAGGGGAGCACGGGCATTTAGCTCTGTGACAGATCCTAAGAGGAAGTGAACAAAGTACTAACACTTGCCGGATATTGGAAGGCCATGGCTTCTTAAAATACCTTCCAGCTGTTTGATACGCTTGTTCTTGAGATCAAGGAGTTGATTCAACCTCTCCAGTTTTTCTTTGTGATCTTTATTTTCATTATCGGCTTTTGTCATCATTGCCTCCAGTTCCTCCTAAAACGAAATAATGTCTGAACTTTTCTATCTCAGTGGCCCAGAACCAAAGAGCCCAGATAAAAAGGTGGTACTTGCTGGGTAAAGGAGACTCCACTATCTCCTTAGCAGGGTAGATTCATCCACTAGAAAAAGGCTTAGGTTCCTCACAGACCCCTCCAGGACCAGTTGTGTTATTACTGCCATACGGTAGTATTTTTCCTGGGACGGGCAAGATTTGAACCCAGAAGCTTCCCACTTGCCATTTTCATTAGCTGGCCCCTTCTGGCTTTTATTGCCAAGGTGCCATGGGCATGTGTGAGTCCTCAAGTTCTTCAAAGGACAGCACATCCTGTGTTTGCATAGGTCAGCATATCACCTTGCATCAGCCCTGGAAACTCGGGTCTTGCTTCATTCCCAGTCTTGTAAGTAGTTCCCATGTGCCCATTTATCTATCCCCTTCCTTTATCATCTTTTCCTGTACCTGGTAACACACGTTGATCTTGCGCTGCAGAATAAGCATGTCTCTGGTCTTTTCTAGTTCCAATATGGTCTCTGCATGCAATACTTGCAACTCACTGAACATCTGGGACAGTTTCTTTTCTTCTTGGTTTTTTGGTTCACAGGGCTACAGAGGAAAAAGCATCGGTAAAAGGGAGTATAAATATGGTAGGTATAGTAGTAACTATTCTCTACAGCAGCCGTTGGTAATAGTAAGATACCAGCAGTAGAATCTACTCCAAAATGTAGAAGAGGACCTATGTTACTTTACAAGTGCTCTCTCCCCTAGTTCCTCATGTTCAATAGCAGCAGTGAGTAAGTTATACAATTTCCCATGGCTGTTTGCTCTTCAGCAGATCATTGTAAGTCCTCATCTGAAAAAAATTCTAAATTTTATGAGCTGTACAGTGTGGAAAAAGTCTGTGGAGCTCATGAAGCTATCTCTACTCTCAGCCTTCTCATACACTTCCAGATATTGTCCTCAATCAGGACAAAATATTATTCAGTTAGTTTTCTAGTCCCTTCATCTTTTCAAGGGATATTTGCTAGCAATCCCTCTTGTAGAGGGGACTTGTTTGATTAAAGATGCTCTTACCTCTATCTGAGTGGTCTCTTGGAATAGAGCTGGGTAAGTGGCTGGTTCAGATTGCCAGTCAGGAGATTGGGAAATTGTATCTTTATTTCGGAGGTCCTCCACTTCCTGTTTATGCTTCTGAAGCAGGTTGGTGACTTCAAGCTTCAGATCCTTGTTTTGAGCTGGGGAAAAAATAATACAGAAAGCTGAAACTCTGTAGCTACCAACAACCATATTAAAGTTGGCCCAAGTGTGAATTAAATTTTCCCACTAATGTTTAATTCATTTTATAAACTTGCCCTTAGAGAAGCAATTCTCTCTTATTTCTACAAAGGGGTTCTAGCTTATTGACGCTGAGTTGACATTTGGACTCCAAAAACAAACAAAAAAAAACACCTGCAGAACTGTAGTATGGAAGGGAGAACTACCACCACCACAACAAAATCAGAGCCACTTGACTGACTAGGATAGTCCAAACTTTTTGACAGCACCATTTAATTCAGTATCTCCCCAACTGTTCCCCAACTCCATCTGACTTCTACGCTATTGGCTCTCTGTGACACCCACCTTGACTCCAACCCTGAGCTGGAGGAAAGGAGGTTGGGCATTTGGACATTTCCATGTGTGTTTCTGGGAAGGAAGGTGATCAGCGTTTAGTGTGATCATTTCAGTATCATGCATTACAGAGGAGGTTAGATTAGATTACCCACAAGACTTCACTTGTACTTCATACATACTACAAGATCCTTAGCATGCGCTCCTAAGCTTTATCCTTTTATGGTTCCTGACTCTATTTTTCTTGATGTCGTATTTCTTTTCCTCCACTCTTTTATGTGAATATACTAGAATATGATGAAATGTAAGTTTGATAAGACTAAATATCAAGGTCCAGCCTAGCAAAAAGAAGGGAGACAAAGGTCTCTCTGACAGTATTTAAAAATCTTCAGAATAACTACTGTGATCCAAGAATTAAGACAGGGGGAAAGGGCTTCCCTGGTGGCGCAGTGGTTGAGCGTCAGCTTGCCAATGCAGGGGACGTGGGTTCGAGCCCTGCTCTGGGAAGATCCCACATGCCGCGGAGCAACTAGGCCCATGAGCCACAACTACTGAGCTCTGCGCGTCTGGAGCCTGTGCTCCGCAACAACAGAGGCCACGATAGTGAGAGGCCCGCGCACTGCGATGAAGAGTGGCCCCCGCTTGCTGCAACTAGAGAAAGCCCTCGCACAGAAACGAAGACCCAACACAGCTAAAAATAAATAAATAATAAAAATAAAGGAATTCCTTTAAAAAAAAAAAGTATTTAAAAATCTTCAGAATAACTACTGTGATCCAAGAATTAAGACAGGGGGAAAGGGCTTCCCTGGTGGCTCAGTGGTTAAGAATCCACCTGCCAATGCAGGGGACACGGGTTTGCGCCCTGGTCCAGGAAGATCCCACATGCCATGGAGCAACTAAGCCCATGAGCCACAACTACTGAGCCTGCGCTCTAGAGCCTGCCAGCCACAACTACTGAAGCCCGCATGCCTAGAGCCCGTGCTCCGCAATAAGAGAAGCCACCACAATGAGAAGCCCGTGCACCGCAACCAAGAGTAGCCCCCACTCGCCACAACTAGAGAAAGCCTGTGCGCATCAACAAAGACCCAATGCAAAAATAAATAAATAAAAATGCCAAAAATAAATAAATAAAATAAATAAACCAAAAAAGACAGGGGGAAATAGTAGTGGTAACCAAGAGCAATAATTTGCTTCTCAATTTCAGGCATCAGATGCTAAAACAAAACAATTCCCAACCACCCTAAAATGACTGATGAGAATAAAAGGCAGAAAAATTCATTTTCAACACTTTCAATAAATTAAGTGACTGTTTAAAAACAATATAAATTAAGAATTGGCATTCTCTCACATGGAAAGTCAATATGTAGGGAAAAGTATATGTGTGAGGTAGGTGTCATGCTTTCTTGACTGTGAATCTGAACTGACTGCCAGTGTTCTTATTCTAGTTATCCAGGACCCACACAAAAATAGGATCAAGTGATGGGGTTGGAGAAATGCTGGCCCAAGTTCCCTTCTCCCAAACCAGATGTAGAGGATGCCTCATCTGAGAGAGCTCTTCAGGGCTTGACCTACCTTCCTCTCTTGACAGCTGAAGTAAGACTTTTCTCTTCTCCTCCAGCTCAGCATCCAGCTGATCCTGCAACTGAGAGACTTTCTGCTGTAGCTGTTCTCCTTGCTCATTGCTCCAGTGAGGCTGATTACTGCTATCCAGCATGCTGAAAATGGGAAGCAAGTAAGGAGGGAGGGGAGAGTTGTCAGATGGACACTCAAAGGTGGGTGATATGACGTCTTTATTACACAGTTTCAGCATCTCCTGGGCCTAGTTCATCATTCATTTCCCTACATGTTTTTTCTGCCCCTGCTTTCTCTGTAACTGTCACTTACCAACTGCCTTGGAACTTTTGGGTCCTACTGAGGAGTTGCTTAGTATCACTTCTGTTTAAGTCTCAAATAACCCCCTGGGCAAACAATGCAAGTCATATCTATTTCCCAAGGAACTTCTCCAGCATGATGGCTTTCTTTAGTTAGGGAACTGTGTACCAAGACATTCTCAGGCCTGCTAGATTAGAAATAAGTAACAGAATATTCTTCTTTTCCTTACTCCATCCCTCTGTCTACTTTCACCAGTGGCTAGTTTAGAGAATACTTGCCTTTGAACTAGATTGTAAATTATTACACTGAAGGGCAGGAACTAAACTTTTCAATAACTGCAGCCTGCACAACACTATATCTAGCTGTCAGGGCGGACCCATCTTGAGTGTAAAAGACACATGGCCAGTTCTTGATTATTTACACAAGTGAAGTGACATTGATAATCAAGAAATTATTTCTGCTTACGTCTTTTTCCTAGTTATCATTTTAATAAATGTGGTCTAAAAACAACTTGTTAAACTAGTACTAAGATTTCTTGGCACTTCCTGCCCATACATTACATGATGATCCAAGAAGATAATGTTATGAATAATGAAGGGAAGAGGCCAATAGTAATGTTTACCACAGGAAGTCTTCAAAGTGGGTAATCCCCATACTACCTTATTTCACTGAGTTGAAGAGCGTCAGTTGTTCCCAGGTTGCTCCCATGCAACCTCCCCAATCTACCCCCTGCTGCCTTTAACTTAGTAAGAAGGCACGTTTAATTTTTTTAAACTTACAGGTATTTTTAATTGCAAAATTACTACGTAAATATATGCTTGTGAAAAATTAAAATGATATTGAAGTATATAGAATAAAAGTGCCTCTTTGCCCTATTTCAGTCCTTTCATCTCATTAAAAGTTTGTGGATGCACACACACATGACATAAATTAGGTCACAATTAACACATTCTTTCGCAATTTGATTTTTCTTTTAATAGTATATCTTAGGCATATAGATATATCTCATTTTTTACAGCTTTATACCGTTTCAACGTGGCGGTGCAACATGATTTATTTAGTCGATCCCTATCAGAAAAAATCTGGATGGTTTCCTTTTTTTTTACTACTACTAATTAAATTAACAATGTATTAATTAACATTCTTATTACACAGATCTCTTTCCACATACACAAGAGGATTTCTTTAGTTTTGATTCCCAAAAATGGGTTATCTGGCATAAAAGATATGCACGTTTAACATTTTTTTGATAGTGTCAAATTCCCTTCCAAAAATAGTCTGCCAATTTATATTCTCACTAACAGTACTGAGTACCAGTTTCCCTGTATCCTTACCGAGACTAGGTATTATTTTTATTTTTAAAATTTGGAAGGCACTTTTCAGTAATTGTCTTTTATAACAAAAAAATGTTCTGAGATCCAAACTCGGTACTCACTTTTCTAAGAGTTTGTCATAATTGTCATTCAGCAATTTTCGTTCTTTTTCCAAATCTTCAACTCTCTCCTGAAACTAAGAATGATAGTAGAGTGCCTGAGATAAGATTTTAAAATCTATTGCCTTGCACAGGGTCTCCCTTTTCTGTTGCAGGGTGGGACTTGGGTGGGAGATTTTCTATGTTCATCTCCTATGTCTATGAGGATCCATTCAACTATAAAGACTTGAACCAATTGAAGGTGTGATAGAAATTTTTATTGGAATTAATCAGGATTCTCTGAAATAAATTTTCATAGTGTCTGGGTTTCTACTGTTAGGGAAACAGCAGAACATTATAATAGAGAAAAGACTTTGGAGAACAGACATAAATATAAATCCCAGTTTTTCCCCTAATGGTATAATCTTGAGCAAGTTATTTAACCACTTGGAATCTCATTTTTCTTAGTTGAAAAAATAAAATACCCATATTTTTGCTAAGAGACACTTTTTAACATCTCTGAAATTGGAATGTCACATACAACTGATGGTATCTTTCAATTATTATTGTTATTTACCTCTTTCAGTGTTATCTGCAGGATGGACACATCTTCCAGTTGGCTCTTCAAGCTCACAGCCTTCTTGCTCTCCTCCTTCAGCTCTGCCCTGAGCTCATTCACTTGGCTGAGGAGGGCATCATGGGCTGTACCCAGGATTCCCTGATTCTGGGGTAAAAGGAGAGTTGCTCTGGGAATGTTTATATCACTCAGCAGGAGGGGTCTCAAGATACAAACAACTGGAGCATTCCCTAGTGGATGTCTCAAAGAAGGGCTTTGATTTATAGTATGTTGCCTTTGCACTGTAAATTGACCTTGTTTTCCACCCTAGCATTTCTCAGGAAGTACCATTTCCCTGTTAGTGAGGATTTTCCACTCTGGGAAACTGTAATTTGTCACTGGAGCCTTAATTTTCCCAAGGTTCAAATTCAACCCTGATTCTAAATTAAGTGCCACCTTTCTCAGCTGCCTTTACCTTCTAAGCTATGTGAATGCTTTTTATGATGAAATATTTTTCCTTTTGCCCCTAGCAAAGTGACATGTTAACTCTAGAAGTTAAGTGCATTTTCCTGGCAGAGTTCCCAGCATGACCATGTTCCTTCTGGTGAGGAACAGTTGTGGCTGGTCATGTTGGGAACTCTGCCTTAGTGATTCTTATTCACGGACACTTACCTAGCTTCACCTGTACCCCACTCACAGAGGTGCAAATATTTAGTAACACCAGAGAAGGTTTGCAACAACTTTGCTATATCTCACCACCTCACACATGCTAGAGGACTACTCTTAGGAATTTTTGAACAAATGCTATAATTCTCTGTAGCAATAGGCGGAAAAATACTATTCCAAATATTTCTCAACTCAGATCTCATATTTCAATTTTTGTGAAAACAATGCAGTATCTTCCGATAATAGTGATAGTACCATTTGTCTCAATAAAAATTATATAACATAATAACTTTGATTTAGTTAGCTCAATTCTGGTGTTATGTTACTTGAAGATGAAGATTCATTTGGGTTTCATTCCTCTGATTACTAAGAAACAGAGAGTTAAGGAATGTTTATTAAGTACCTTCTGGAGCAGTGTTTCATATGCCTGAAAGAAAGAAAAAAGTATTATTCTATTGATATATCAAATTGATGTTTATTTTGATGTTTATAATACAAATGTTTAAATATTTATTTTAAAAGACGTTATAAAAAATTCCCATAAATCAAGTCAATTTGTGTGCCTGTTTACTAATCGCTGCTCCTTTTCCCCTGCCCTAGCTTGCCAGGCAGTCTGTGAATGTAATAAATGACACCATTTCTTTAAAAAGGATGAAGGGTCATTTATTCACATTTGCATTGCACTTGGTGGATTTTCTAAGAAGTATTTTTATTTTCAAACTAGGTGCCATCTCTTACTCATCATGCTTCAGAAAGGTCTCTTTCCAGTTTTAGAAATAGAAAAAGCAACAATAGCCAAACTCACTACAACAGCTACTATTATTGGTTGAGTAATTACTATGTGTTATATGTTACTGTGTGTTTCATTATCTCTTACATTATGATCATCATAATTGTTTCACATATATTATCTCATTTAATCCTTAACAACAAATCTGAGAGGTATTGTTATCTAAACTTTAAAAATGAGAAACCCAAAGCTCATAGAGCTAACTTGCCCAGAATCGCACAGCTTTCAAGAGGCTGAGGCAGAACTTTACCTCAGCCTGTGTGACTCCAGAGTCTGCACTACTGACCACATTTTACTGCTAAGGGATTAAGAGGATGCAAACTTATCTTAGTATATGTGTAAGCATGACTAGAAAGGTAAATTGCTTATAAAAAACAAATTGTAAAACCTACATTTTAGAAAATGATTCACCATTTTAGGTCATCTTTACCACTACCACTAATATGGGCAAGGACATTCAATTTAGAATGGCTTTCTCCCTTTCTTCCTTTAATGCAATGGAAGAATAGATGGATTTTAAAAAAAATTTAATTCCACAAATATGGATATTTACCCATACAACTTGAAAATAACTTCCTTCCCAGATTTCCCATCCTTTCAGTGCTACCAAAGTTAACCGAATAAAAAGAATACGAGCATATGCACAGTTCTCTACAGAACATAGGTTTGGAGGTTGGCCTTGTACAGATGCCTTTAGTCCCAATCAAAACAGACATACCAAGGGCAGCACCAGCTGTAGCTCATCTCAATGAATGGCACCATCATTTAATCACCCAAGCTAGAGACCCAGGAGTCATCTCTCATTTCTCCTTTTCCCTCACCCACTCTACTTTGGTGATGAAGTCCGTTCTTCCACTTCCTGGACCTCTCCCAACACAGTCCTTTCTCTATGAGCCTCTCTCACTGCCTTGGTTGGGACCCTCATCCTGCCTCCCTTGGATCACTGTACTCATCTGTTACCTCCAGTCTTGTACCAGCCAACCTATCATTCACTCTGCTGCCAGATGATCTTTCCTGGTAGTTCTGTCATTTTTGAGAAGTTGAAAATTTCAGAAAAGTATAAGTACTATAATAGCAGTCATCTATAATTCTACTACTACCCACAATTAATCATTATTAGTGCTTTATAATAGTTTCTTGAAAGTATTATTTTTTTATTAAAATGTATTTCAAAATATTTTGGACATTAAAAAAAGGCAAAGTGATCTCTTTGGGGAAAAAAAAAATTGATCATGTTATCAACTTGCTTAAAACCTTTCTGCAGCTCTCACTGTCTGTAGGATAAAGTCTAAATTCCTGATAAGACCTCCATGACCTGATCCCTGATGTTTCTCACCTCTGCGCCGTGGCCTACACCACTCTTCCCCCGGAAAGCCCTTCCCTGTCTTGCACGCTCATTAACACCTGCCAAACTGTCAGTATTTGGCTCACGAATAGAATGTCTTATGGATCCTTTTCAGATCCTGCGCCCCATCCTCTGGTGGATCTGAACATTCTCTCTTTTGTGTCCCACCCATACCCTGTTTGTGGATAGTTGTACTTGTTTACATCTTGTCCTCTCACTCTTGTAAGTTCCTTGAAGGCAGGAGCTGTCTTAATTATCTTTTTAATCTTTGTATCCAAGTGCTTTGCACAGTTCGTGGTAGTCAATAAATGTTTATTCAATTATAGAATGCCAGTCTATTATTTAGACCCTCTATGCCCTATTTCTACCGTTCAGATATGAGTTTCCACTGTGTGGTAGTGAGAAGAGTGTGAGCCTCGATGCCAGATAAAACTGGACTCAAATCCTGCTCTGCCTCTTGCTATTTTTATAACTTGAGTAAGTTACTTAACTTCTTTGAGGCTCAGTTCCCTCATCCATTAAATGTACTTACCCTGATGGCTGTTGTCAGGTTTAAATGAGATCATGATTCTAAGTATCTAGGACAGAGTCCATCACATAGAAAGTGCTCAGGAATCTGGTTTCCTTCCCCTCCCCATGACTGCTCTTGGCTCCCCAGGTTTAATTAAACTCTGGTTGTGGTTTTTGGCTTGGAACTTAACCTGACACAAGGTAACCTCACTTAATTCCACCTTAGCAGGCCGGGCTTGAGCCTTCTTCCCAGCAGAGGGATAATGGCAAGTACTGGAAAAAGAATGGATTCTGAGTTGTAAGGCTTGGATTTGAACATCACCTATCTATTGTGTGACTTTTTTTTTTTTAATTTAATTTTATTTATTTTTTTATACAGCAGGCTCTTATTAGTCATCCATTTTATACACATCAGTGTATACATGTCAATCCCAATCTCCCAATTCATCACAATTGTGTGACTTTCGACAAGCACCTTAGTTTCTCTCCATCGTGGTCTCCCATGTGTAAAGTGGAGAAAATAATACAAATCTCTTAACTAATTGATTTTCTTCCCCCAAAAAGGCACAGCTGATGATGGCAACTCACAGCTTGAACTTCTGTTAATTGTGCTTTTGTCACTGCCAAAGAAGTATTCCTTTCATGTAAGAGCTTCTTAAGTTGAATCAGCTGTATATTCTCCTTAATGGAAGCTCTGGAGAAAGAAGACAGTGCTAAAATATCCTCTGTGAATGGACAGAGTTAAGTATCTTTCCCCCTGTGGATATGGACAGGGACACAAAGGAAGATCGTTATTTCTGAACCTAAGAGATCATGTTTTCTTTATCATTTGAAAGGTACTGGGGGAGGATTTGGGTTCGCTAGACTCTGTCTCAGAGATTCCCAATTCTAGCTGCTGTGGGACGTTGACAGTGAAGGAGGCTGTGTGGGGAGAAGTGGCAGGGAGGTATACGGGAAATCTCTGTACTTTATGCTCAATTTTGTTGTGAACCTAAAACTGCTCTAAAAAATAAAGTCTATTTTTTTAAAAGTTTTCCAGGGACTAAAACAGACCAGCCACATAAAAAAAAAAAAAAGTTTTCCAGGGACTGATGCACAGTGGGGGCTGAGAACCCCCATCTGGTGATGAGGATGAAACAGTTTTCCTTCTATGAAGTGAAGCAGCAGACCTTTTATTATATATAAGCATCCCTTTTATGTTAATCCATTCCTTAACCACTTGGGCCTCCAGGTCTACTTCTCAGATTGAATTAATCCCAAGCATTCTCTTTTCCTCTGAGATGGAAGAAAGGTACAAACAAGAACCTCTTTTTCAGTTCATTATGGCTTGAGGCATGGAATGCCACACCCTTACCGAAGCTCTGTGGCCTTCTGAGCACACTCCAAAGAGCTTCTCTGTGCAAAATTCTCATCTTTGGACCACATTTTCTCAGAAGACTTGGGTGGTTCTTCCACTTGCATAGTATCGCTGGTCATAATGTGGGCACTGTTAGGCATGCATAGACCAGTGAGTTTAATCGTAATTATGACTTTGTTAAAAGAGATTATACTGTTAGAATTAGGAATATTAAACACGAAAAGAAGAATTAGAAACCGCTGTTACAGGGGTTTAGAACTGGGCTCTCACATATATAAAAAGAACTTAGAGGAGTTAGTAATCTTGGCATATGTGGAGGATAAACTTACCAAATATAGCTTTCCAGTGTCAAACAGAAATATAAGTGAATTATGACCTAAGGGGGAAAATATAAAGGGAAAGAGAGGGAATACCTTCAATTAAGGAAAGGGCCTTTATTTTCCTTTCCTTGGAAGACAGAGATGCTTATTTTCCATTTTTAAGCAATGAAGTTGGAATTTGACAACTTCCAAACTGGGTTGACTTTCATCTTCTCTGATTATTCTGGAAAGACTCAAAAATGGCAACATTCACTTGTTCCCTAAATGAGGTTTTTCCAATTAAAGCTGAAAGAGTAACAGTGCAGGATAAAGGAAAAGAACTCACTGTTCGCTGGGTTCACTGGATACTTCACCTCTGGCTTTTTCATTTGTCACATGTTCCTTGAATGTGGGAGGAGCCGTGTAGCTCAGCCTGTCCCTTGACTCTGAAAGTTTAGACAGAAGATGCAGACTCTGGCAACAGATTTTTCCAGAACCCCAAGTGCTAGAAATGGAACACCAAGTGCTGGAAGTAGGGAGCCTTGAGATCTGGAGGAAATACTTATATGACCAATGATCTCAGAGGGGAGCGTCTCAGTTTTTACTCTTGCATAGATATGCAACTACTGACTTAATAAGTCAGCGGGACTACAGACTCTCAAGTAGGTCACTATAAAGGGGAAGAAGAGCAGGGACTGTGTGTCTAGCTCTAATGCATCTTTGTCTCTAGTGCCTAGTATATAACTGGTATTCAATAATGCTGAAGTTAAACTGAATTGAAATTTAGACTTATTTAGTTTTTCTACTTTTAGCTGTTTTCACAAAGATTTTGTTGGCTCAAGGAGGGAACTTGAAAATATAGGACTGTGCTGAACAAAACCTAACATTGAGTCCCCAGGGTTAAGACACCCCATTCCCATGGACCTAAAACAGGGATGAGTAGGCCAGGTGAAAGAAATTTACACACAGCACTATATTTAATTCAGTGTTGGGTTCCATAGCAGCCAGAGACGCTTAGCCACTTGGGATACAGGAAGATGAAAATCTGCAGCTACTCAACAGCCTGATTACCAGGCCTGCACTTCAGGAATAGGCTTTGACAATCTCTGAACCCATGGAATTGTATGCAAAGTTTTGTCTATGTGTGTGTGCATTTTTCTTGGGAGAATGCCTATCTTTTGATCATGGTTGCAAAGGAGTCCATTTCCCCCAAAAGGTGAAGAACCCCAGTTTTAGAGGCCCAGGCCACTTAGCCCAGAGAACCAGGAGAGGGACCTGTCTTAAGATCACTGCCATTCACACCTAAGCAGGTCATCAAAGTTATCTCTGTTTTCCAGAGCCCTGCAGAACTTGACCAGCAAAGTTCCCATTTCCAGTGTCTGATTCTCCTCTCAGCAGTACTGCATGGTGAACTGAGAACTTTGAACTGGACATCCTACTCAGGAAAAAAAGATTTTAGGGAGGTAGAAAGGAACGAGAACAAAAGAACAAAATGGGCGTGGTGGGCGGAATAAAGCAGTGGGAGGAAAATGTGGCTGGCAAGTCAATCCTTCCCAGTGTTTTGGCCCTGTCGGGGACTTGGCCCTGAGCCTCACCCCTCTTGGGTTTCTCGGCCCCCGCTGCCCCGGCGGTGTGGAGCTGTCTGTGTCCCGCGTGGACGCGAGGCTGGGTGCAACGGGGAGCAGGGGGGCCGACGCGCTGGAACTGCAGTTGCAGGCCGTGCAGCGGAGGGCGCAGGTGCTTGGGGGGCCGCTGCCGCCAACCCGCGTTCCGCCGCCGCCCAGCAGGCCCCGAGAGCTGCTCCGCCGCTGCCACCTCGGCCTTCCGGTCCCGGCCTGCTGCAGCTGACCGGAGCAAGGCTGTCCTCATCCTGTGGGCAAAAAGAGAGCTGGTGGCTCGTGCCCTCTCCTTCTATGACAGTTACTATCTCTACAGTTTATCTGGTGGTTAATAATCTGAATTGATCTCTGATATAAACTTATGTGCTGTAGTCCACTATTTACACTTAAAAATTAATTTTCTGGGCTTCCCTGGTGGCGCAGTGGTTGAGAATCTGCCCGCTAATGCAGGTGACACGGGTTCGAGCCCTGATCTGGGAAGATCCCACATGCCGCGGAGCAACTAGGCCCGTGAGCCACAACTACTGAGCCTGCGCGTCTGGAGCCTGTGCTCCGCAACAAGAGAGGCCGCGATAGTGAGAGGCCCGTGCATCGCGATGAAGAGTGGCCCCCCGCTTGCCACAACTAGAGAAAGCCCTCGCACAGAAACGAAGACCCAACACAGCCAAAAATAAATAAATTAATTAAAAATAAAATAAAATAAAATAACAAATGTTCAAGTATAATTGGTGTCTAAAAAAAAAAAGAATTCCCCCACCCTTGGTATCTAATCAAGTTCCTTTCTAAAAAAAAAGGAAAAAAAAATTAATTTTCTGCCCCCAATACACTGTAACTCTTTCAGAGCAGGGACATCTTGGTGTCTGTCTTTGTTCATTCTGTTACAGTGCTCACACACTCTTTTAGTAAAAAATGAGGCAGTCCTCAGTATATTCGTGTGTATACTTATTTTTAAATTATATACAGTTTCTTTTGTACTAATGAATTATGGTCATTATAAAACAGAAAAAAATACTAATTTTTAACAGCGAGACAATTAAATATACGTAGAAATTTTAATATTTACTTCTCCAGTCCCAATTGTCCACACATTCCTGTATATGTGCCCACTCTAAGGATTATTCCTCTGTACCCACCCTGCTTACACCGAGCCTTACCTACAATGGATAGTCAATCACTATTTATTATCTTGACCTAAAATCATACTTTTAACCATTACCATCAGATTCTGTGTTCCCACTGCCTGCCAGTTCTGACATTTACTGACTATGTGGCCTGGGGCATGTCATTAACCTTTTGTGCTCAGTTTCCTCATCTATAAATAAAGATAAAAATAGTACCTGCTCATTGGATTGTTATGAGGATAAAATAAGTTAATACATATAAAGGGCTTTGAACAGTGATGGTGCGTTGTAAGCACTGTAGGAGTTAGCTATTATTATTACATATCATTATATCCCGATAAAGAGATCAAGGCATTAAACAGCTAGGTAACTTGCCCCAAGTCTGAGGGGATAGAATCCAATTTAGCCACCATCTATAACCTCAGGTACTTTTTGGTTACTGACCAACAGACAAGGTTTTTTGGCCCATGCAACCATCTGACTTCACTGGATTCTCGAGTTCTCCACAATATAAAAGAATCTCCAATTCTGAAGAGTGTTGGCATACAGTGGAAGCCTGCAATACTGTAGATTCTAAATGAAGCTCTGAACCACTCCTGGAGATTACCAATGAGAAAGCAAAGCGATGCTCTTGACATCGGGGAATTGGTCTGACATAGCTAGTCCTCAGTGTTGTTTGGTGGCCTGGCATTCACAACTAGGCCATGTTATTGCGCTGTTGGACATAATCTCACAGAACAACAACATCACAGAAGGCCACTCTGAGACCATGACAGAGTGATACCAAACAAGGCCACTACATACTTTCGTCTCAGCCCAGACAAAAACAAGTTCACTCTGCTGCCTGCAGAATACCAAACGTGCTCCTCTCCTGGCTAATATGAGTGACTGCTGCTTCTTTCCCGATTACAGCTTTAGCCTCACTCTAGTCTAACCTCTCTGTAGATAAGACATTGAGATATCCAAACATAGAACTGCCCCTGCTTTCTGACAGTACCAAATCTAGAGCAAACTTCTGTTACCTTGGACCCTCCCCCAAATCACCCAACTGAAGCCAAAATCACCCAACTGAAGCCAAAATCCTGTAATAGGCTCTTTCTAACAGTCTTACTGAGATGCCCATGGTATGCACTTTTTCAAGCTACAGCAGTAATTAACCCAACTTGCCCAGCTATAGGTGTGTTCCTGCTGGTCTCTGGCTGGGAGGCATTGACACAAATATCTTCAAAATGTGTCCTAGATATTAACCCCAGACTTTCGGAACTCTCATTCTCCCTGTCTATTTATCTACCCACACCCCATCTCAGATTCTTTTCCAGGTCTGCACCCAAAAGCTACACTTTTGAAAGCCAGTACCCTAAAGTCACTGTGTATGGCATATTTTGGAGTTAAGAGCTTTCAGCTCTGCCACCCACTGGCTATGACCTTGGGCAAGTTACTTAACCTCTTTGTGCTCCCTTTCATTCTTAATGATGATTCTTTCATAGTATTAAATAGTATTAAATGAGTTAACACATATAAAGCACGTATAACATGCCTGCATACAGTAAATGATCAATACGATTTTTGGTTTTGTTTTGTAAATAAAAACCCCTTCTCTTACTTGCCCCTGCAGCCTTTGGTCCCCTGAGATTTTGGCCATTCCCCGGTCCCCGTTCTCTCTTTTGTGACCAGGGCAGGAGCCTGCCCAGTCTCTTGTTCTTTGGGTTGGAATAACTCTGATGATGCTTTATGAACTATGGCCACAGTCTATTGATGTGTTTCGCAAGAAAACAGAATAAAGCAATATTGCTTCAAAAATTATTTTTGGAGTTAACCATCCTTGACATTTGAATTGTTTTCTGGTGTAGACATCTTAGGAAAATGTATTCTTTTTGGTTTATTGTGGTGTAGGCCTGGTGTAGATACAGCTTTTAAAGACTTAAGGAGAACTCTGGGTACCTTTTGATCTCATCCTGTTGCTTCCAAAAAAGCTCCTTCACCAACATGTGCTCTTCACGAAGACGAAACAAACTGTCCTCCAATTCTTCCCGGGTCATCCTGCTCAAGGGTAGTTGAGTCTTTATATTCTTACCTAAAGTCCCAGGAGAGGGTAAATGAAGATTATTTTTACATGTAATTTTTTAACCCATCATATCGCTCACCACATCTTGCCCAGAGGGCTTGAATCTATTTTGAGTCATGTGTTTAAGAGGAAATTCAGGAAGTATAAGAAATGTGTACCAATGGACCTCTTTATCATTCCACGTCACTCCTGGATGTGGAAAATCATTCCAGCATATGACTCAACCTCGTGTCTGGAAAGCATATTCTCTTTCTAAAAGTATCAAATAGGGCTTTTA
Organism: Eschrichtius robustus; assembly: GCF_028021215.1. Lineage (NCBI taxonomy): Eukaryota > Metazoa > Chordata > Mammalia > Artiodactyla > Eschrichtiidae > Eschrichtius > Eschrichtius robustus. The sequence goes on from NC_090824.1 coordinate 75,783,211, forward strand.
GTCTACTTAATTTTTATTTTTAATCCACTCTTTTATTTTTCCTCCTCATTAGATAATTTGGACCTAGATAAGGATTGTGCCCACAACTGTCTTCAAATCCCCAGTAAGGAAAAGGATAGAAACCTTTCTTGAGTACCAAGAGTCATCGCCTTTGTTTCCGTGGTGTGGAGAAATTGTCCCCAAAGCTGCCTCCTTAGAATAGAGCCTCTGCTTGATCAAGGCAGAGGAAACTACAGTACACCTTTGAGTGTGTGAGTGTTCACTAGTCTAGAGTCAGCTCTGATATGGTAGCAGCCATTCTAAAACCCAGAGCTCAAAATACAGCTCCTTCCCTGGAAGAAAGAGAGCTCAGAACCCTAGTCTCAGAACCACCTAAGGTACCACTACCACCTCTCCAATCTATCCTTTGGAAATGATGAAATGTAAGTTTTTAAAAAAAATAACTTTATTGAAGTATAATTGACATGTATTACACTGAACATACTTAATAGTGTAAAATCTGACTAATTTTGACATAGGTATGTATCTGTGAAACCATCACCACAATTAAGATAATGAACATATAAAAGAAGAAAAAAGAAGAAAAAAAAGATAATGAACACATCCATTATTGCCAAGTTTCCTTGTGCCCCTTAGCAATCCATTCCTCTCCACCCCATCCTAGCCCCAACCCACACCTTTGTTCCCAGGCAACCACCGATACATATGTTTTATGTCACTTCAAAGTAGTTTCCATTTTCTAGAATTTTATATAGTTCGAATCATCCATTATATACCCAGTGTTTTTTTTTTGGAGTGGGGGGCGGGGGTGGGGTGGCGCTACACTGTGCCATGCCCCCAACCAGGGACTGAAACCGCGTCCCCTGCATTGGAAGTGTGGGGTCTTAACTGCTGGACCTCCAGGGAAGTCCCTTTTTTTTTTTTTCTGTCTGACTTCTTTCACTCAGGAGTATTATTTTGAGATTCATACGTGGTGTTTCATTTATCAATAGTTCCTTTTGATTGCTGGTAGTATTCTGGATAAACCATAATTTATTTATCCGTTTACTGTCGATGGACATTTGGATTATTTCGTTTTTGGTTATTACAAACAGAGCTACTATAAATATCTGTGTATAAATCTTTGTGTAACATATGGTTTCATTTCTCTGGGTATATACACAGGAGTGAAATAGTTGGGTCATAAGGTAGGTGCATGTTTAACTTTTTTAAAAAATTGCCACACTGTTTTCCAAAGGGATTATACCATATTATATTCCCACCAGCAGTGTATGAGAGTTCCCATTCCTCTACATCTCATCAACACTTGGTCTTTTAAATTTTAGCCATCCTAGTGGGTATATAGTGGTTTTAAGTGTATTAATTTGCATTATTAATTTACATTTCCTTAATGACAAATGATGTTGAACATTTCTTGTATGCTCTATGCTATTTGCATTTCTTCTTAAATAAAGCGTGTGTTCAAATCTTTTGCTCATTTTTTATTGTTGGATTTTTAAAAATATTTTTATTGTTGAGTTGTAAGAGCTCTTTGTAAATTCTGAATATAAGCTCTTTGTTGTATATATGTTTTGCAGACTTTTTTTCTCTCAGTCTGTGTCTTGAGTTGGTCCCTCTAGGCAAGAAGCCACCCTACTGCCTAATTTTGAAGGACCTCTTTATGTTAGGATAGGAATGAGAGAAGATGAAAACAGAGTGGGTAATAACATGTGTAATCATTGCAGATGAAAATCATGCATATGAAGGAGAAGTCTTGAGGTGAGATGAATTCATGGAAGTCAGGGATCTGGCTAGTCTCTGATTCTATTCCTTCCTCCAGCGAATCATTAACCCTCCTGACCCAGATTAAGTCAGCTGTGTCTCAGATATCTTCCTATGAGGCTAAGACTTCCCACACAATGACTTTCTATGAATAGTCTTGACTGATTAAATGATACTGAAAGACTGTTTGTTCAGTTAATGACACAGTCTTCCCAAGCAGATAATATTATCTAAAGGAGTTTGGATCTCTATCTATGCAATCTATTTGGTCTCAAGAAGACCAGCATGACCCCAGCAATTCCTGATTCAGGCAAGTCATCCCCCTCCTCCTTTTTTCCAGTAACCAATCTCTCCCCTCCCGCAATACAATCCCTGCAGACGAATGATTTAACCTTTTGGAAATCAAGTAAAACTCCCAGGCCTTGGGCCAGGTGCTTGGCTTCCCTTCTGGAGACTTCTTTTCCCCATCTATCTCACATGAATCAACTAGCTTTGGCTCAGCTAGACAGGTTAGCCATAATTGCCACTAGGGTTTATTCATCCTCATTTGTTATAACATCTTCTAATTATTTTGTTCCTAAAAGAAAAGCAATAAATAATGTCTTTCCTCTTTTTTTTTAACTTGAAATATAGTTGATATACAATATTATATAAGTTATAGGTGTACAATATATAGTGATTCACAATTTTTTTCACAATTTTTAAAGTCTTTCTTCATTTATTTTCTTACGATTCTTTTAATAAGTTTTTATTTTGAAATAATTTCAAAATTACAGAAAATTTGCAAGAATAATACACAGAACTCCTATATCCCCTTCACTTAGATTCCACAATTGTTACCTTTTACTTCATTTGCCTTATCCTATTCTTCCTCTCTCTTTCTACATATATATGTTACATAATATATAATACTACATATATTTTCTACATATTACTTTTTGGAACCACTTAAAAGGAAATTATAGACACGATGTCCCATTACTTCTAAAGAATTCACTGTATATTTCCTAAAAAGAAGAACATATGTACATAGGCACAGTACATCCATCAAAATCAGGAAATTAACATTAATATCATTTTACCATCTAACCCATAGACCATTCAAATTTCAACAATTCAGGATCATGTGTTGCATTCGATTGCCATGTCTCTTTAGTCTGCTTCACTCTAGAATAGTTTTTTTAGTTTCTCCTTGTCTTTCATGACTTTGACATTTTAAGGGCACAGAGTAAAGGCCATTTCCTTTGTAGAATGCCCCTCAGTTAGGATTTGTCTGATGTTTCTTCATAATGGGTTCAGGTTATGCATTTGGGGCAGGAATCCCACAGAACTGAAGCTATACTCTTCTCAGTGCATTATATCAGGAGGCACATAATGTTGGTATCTCCACCAGTCTCATTACCATTAATGTTAACTTCAGTTATTGGTTAAGAGGGTGTCTGATAGTTTTGTCTACCATAAAGTTAATTGACAAGTCTTTTTAAAACCTATTAACTAATAATTATTTTGTGAGGAAATAATTTTACATTGTATGACAACGTTGTATGACATTAAACTTTTAAATTATGACACTATAAAATTTTCACCTACTAGCTTTAGCATTATTTAATAATACTTGCCTGAATTAATTATCACTATCATGGTCACCAAATGGTGAGTTTCTAATTCCATTATTCCTTCTACATTTATTAGTTGGCATTCTACTATAAGAGATTTCCCTTCACTCTGTTTATTAATTCATCTGTTTATTTATATCTGTATGATCTCATGGATTTCTGTTTTATTCAATGGGCTATAATCCATCAATATCATTACTCCTTTTGATGCTCAAATTGTCCCAGATTTGGCCAGTGTGAGCCCTTCCAGCTGGTTCTGCTGTCCTTTAAAAATATCTCCATGATTTTTTGAGAACTTTCATATTTTCTGGCACAATAAGATATTCTAGGCTCACCTTGTGCTTTCCCTACCTGAGCCTCTGGTACCTGTTAGTGAAGAATGGTATTTAAAAGCCAAGATCCGGGTATTATGTGTTCTTATGGCTATGTCCTCTCAGCTGACAGAGTCAGGAAGTGTACGTGTATGTACACAGGTGTGTGCACGGGCGCACGCGCGCACACACACACACACACCTATATCTATTTCTATATGCTAGAAACCATGAGTGCACTCTGATACCTTAATATAAAATCCAAAATCATATGGTTTATTCTAGCCTTGTCTCTTCCCATATTTGCATCTTTCTTCTCAGTGACAAACAAGCTCCCACTATCCTCAATATATTTGAATGAAATTAGTCTCCCAATTATGTGGGCTATCTTTTTATCCATGGCACTGCTGAAACATACTGGCTTGTGCCAGCTGAGTGGCCCACTGATTCATACCTGTTTGCAATGGCAGAGAAGTACCCCATCAGTTCTGGTAGTGTACTGGCCAAGAATTTTTTACATTATATTGTGTCCTGTTCTTTTTCTTTCTCTTTTAAATTTTATAATGTCAACATTTTTAGTTATACAGTTTAACCATACCACAAATACTTTTATTACCTTTTTTTGGAATTGTTGATAACAGAAAAAATATTAAAATTAATTTTTAAATATGTACTATAAAATATTCCCTTAATGTGGTTTTATCTGTATGGGATCAAACATTTTTCTTCTTCCAGAGCAGAGTTTCTAAGATAAATTCAAGATTGCTTAGAATGAAAAAAAAAAGATACAACTTCCAAACCAATGAACTTAAAAATGATGCAGCTCATGCAGCTGATTTCCTTAACTTAACAGGAAAGTATGGTCACTAGAAAGAAAATTTGTAACATGACCAGAAACCTTTATGAAAATCTTCATTTACAGCAAGCACTTTACTTGGTTTACTTTTAGTTATTTCATAAATAACAGAAGGGGATTGGACACAGTTTGTAATGACACCTAGAAAAGTTTCTTTTCCCACAAATCAAATGTGTAAAACCTTTGCTTTGGCACCTTCTTCCATACGTCCTTTACCGTGCTGAAGAAATACTGAGTTCTTTTAAATTTTTGGTTGTGTGGATGGTCCCCAAACTGACTGAATTCTCTAGATGATTATTTCCTGCACAGGGTTTTCCTGTCAGTAGTTCTATGACTTTTCCAACTTTGACAATGATCTCAGCCAGTTCATGTTTCATGTGCTTTGTTCATGGTATTAACAGTTAAAGCTTTGAGAAGCACAAAATCCCCAGTTATGCACTGTTAAAAGACATCAGGAACATAGTAGATTTTTCACTTATTAAAAATTATGATCTAGCTTTCTCCTCTCTTCAAACCTGCAGGTACCTGCTTCTGAACCTAATGGTTTGGAAGTTCTTCATATTTTCATCTTCAGGGCCAATGGAAAGCTAAGCAGGAAGTGTATACTAATCCAGTCCTCAGGAAGTCAACATCAAGTCCAACGCCTTTAAAAATTTTGCTGAACTTCTGCTCCAGTTCTGAAGTCTCAATTCTTCTTCAAAATGCTGACATTTAAAAATACCTCCCAGAGATCGGCCAAGATGGCCAAGTAGAAAGACCCTGACCTCACCTCCCCTTACAGTCACACCAAAATCACAACTATCCGCAGAACAAGTATCAATTAAAAAGACCAGAACCTACAAGGAAAGATGTTCTACAGCCAAAGAAAACCAGAAAAGAACTTCTACAAAGACATAAAGAACCATGACGACGAGATGGGTAGGGGCGTGGTATAGTCAAGTCTCATACCCTCAGGTGGGTGACCCACAAACTGGAGAATAATTACATTGCAGAGGTTCTCCCAAAGGAGTGAGAGGTCTGAGCCCCACACTGGGATCCCCAACCTGAGGGTCCTGCATATAAAGGCCATATGTGACAAACCTACAGCTAACATCATACTCAACAGTGAAAAGCTGAAAGCATTTCCTCTAAGATCAGGAACAAGACAAGGATGTCCACTCTCACCACTTTTATTCAACATAGTTTTGGAAGTCCTAGCCATAGTAATTAGAGAAGAAAAAGAAATAAAGGGAATCCAAATTTGAAAAGAAGAAGTAAAACTGTCACTGTTTGCAGATGACATGATACTATACATAGAAAATCCTAAAAACACCACCAGAAAACTACTAGAGCTCATCAGTGAATTCAGTTATGTTGCAATATATAAAATTAATATATAGATATTTGTTGCATTTCTATACACTAAACATAAACTATCAGAAAGAGAAATTAAGAAAACAATCCCATTTACTATCTCATCAAAAGAATAAAATATCTAGGAATAAACATGCTTAAGGAGGTAAAAAACCTGTATGGAAAACTATTTATAAGACACTGATGAAAGAAACTGATGACAACACAAACAGATGGAAAGATATACTATGTTCATGAATTGAAAGCATTAATATTGTTAAAGTGACCATACTACCCAAGGCAATCTACAGATTCAATGCAATCCCTATCAAAATACCAATGGCATTTTTCACAGAACCAGAACAAAGAATTTCAAAATTTGTATGGAAACACAAAAGACCTCAAATAGCCAAAACAGAGCTGGAGGAATCACACACACTGACTTCAGATTATACTATAAAGCTACAGTATTCAAAACAGTAGGGTACTGGCACAAAAAGAGACACATACATCAAAAGAACAGAATAGAAAGCCCAGAAATAAACCCATGCACTTATGGTCAATTAATTTATGACAAAGGAGGCAAGACTATACAATGCAGAAAAGACTGCCTCTTTAATAAGTGGGGCTGAAAACTGGACAGCTACATGTAAAAGAATGAAATTAGAACATTCTCTAATACCATATATACCAAAAACTCAAAATGGATTAAAGACCTGAATGTAAGAACAGAAACCATAAAACCCCTAGAAGAAAACACTGGCAGAACACTCTTTGACATAAATTGTAGCAATATTTTTTTGGATCTGTCTCCTAAAGCAAAGGAAATAAAAGCAAAAATAAACAAATGGGACCTAACTAAACTTAAAAGCTTTTGCACGGCAAAGGAAGCCATCAACAAAATGAAAAGACAACCTACTGAATGGAAGAAAATCTGAAATATGACCAGTAAGAGGTTAATATCCAAAATATATAAACAGCTCATACAACTCAACATCAAAAAAACAAACAACTGATTAAAAAATGTGCAGAAGACCTGAACAGACATTTTTCCAAAGAAGACATACAGATGGTCGATAGGCACATGAAAAGATTCTCAACATCATTAACATTTAGAGAAATGCAAATTAAAACCACAATGAGATATTACCTCACACCTGTCAAAACGGTATCATCAAAAAGAACAAAAATATTGCTGAGGATATGGAGAAAAGGGGACCTTCATACGCTGTTGGTGGAAATGTAAATTGGTGCCACCACTGTGGAAAACAGTATGGAGGTTTCTCAAAAAACTAAAAATATAACTACCATACAACACAGAAATTCCACTCCTGGTATACACCCAAAAAAAAACAAGAACACTAATTTGAAAAGATACATGCACCCCAATATTCATAGCAGCATTATTTACAATTGCCATGATATAGAAGCAACCTAAGTGGCCAACAACAGATGAATGGATAAAGTGTGTGTGTGTGTGTATGTGTGTATGTATATACACACATACACACACACACACACACACACACAAAATGGAGTACTATTCAGCCATTAAAAAAGAATGAAATTTTGCCATTTGCAGCAACATGGATGGACTTGGCGGGTATTATGCTAAGTGAAATAAGTTAGACAGAGAAAGACATATACTGTATGATATCACTTATGTGTGGAATCTAAAAAATAAAACAAATTAATATAACAAAAAAGAAACAGACTTGCAGATATAGAGAAAAATCTAGTGGTTACCAGCCGGGGGGGGGGGGGGGTGGTCAAGATAGGGGTAGAGGATTCAGAGGTACCAACTATTATGTATAAAATAAATAAGCTATAAGGTGTATTGTATATCACAGGGAACATAGTCAATATTTTATAATAACCAATCGGAGTATGACCTTTAAATACTGCGAATCACTATGTGGTACACCTGTAACTTATGTAATATTGTACATCAACTACATCTGAATAAAAAAGAAACAAAAAAATATGATTCATTTAGAATCAATAATTGAACAAGCTCTAGAGACTATGAGGAATTTGTCACATCCCAGCTGGACTAGGTCCCATCATGGGTCCTCCTTTTTTTTAAAACATTTTTTATATTAAATATGCAAATGAAAACACAACATACCAAAACATAGGATGCAGCTAAAGCAGGGTTAACAGGGAAATTTACAGATGTAAATGCCTGCATTAAAAAGAAAAAAAGATTTCAAATCCATTACCTAACTTTCACCTTAAGAAATTAGAAAAAAGAAGAGGAAACTAAACCCAAAGCATGCAGAGAAAGAAAATAATAAAGATTATAGCAGAAATATATGAAATAGAGAATAGAAAAACAATAGGGAAGTCAATAAAACCAAAGTCGGTTCTTTAAAAGATCAACAAAATCAACAAAGAAAAAAAGGCTCAAATTACTAAAGTCAAGAATGAACAAGAGGATGTCACTACCAACCTTAAAGGAATAAAAAGAATTATGAGGGAATCCTACAAACAATTGTGTGTCAACAAATTAGATAACCTAGGTAAAGTAGATAAATTCCTGGAAAGACACAAACTACTATAACTGACTTAAGAGGAAACAGAAAATCTGAATAGACTGAGTAGAAGAATTGAATTTGTAATAAAAAACTTCCCACAAAGAAAACCCCAAGCCCACATGACTTCACTGATGACTTCTACCAAATGTATAAAGAAGAATTAATATCAATCCTACACAAACTCTTCCAAAAATTAAAAGAGGGAACACGTCCCAACTTATCATATAAGGCCAAAACCAAAGTCATCGCAAGAAAGGAAACTACAGATCCCTTATTACTACGGACAAAAAAATCCTCAAAAAAATAATAGCAAACTGAATCCAGCAACATATGAAAAGAATTATGCACCATAACCAAATGTAACTTATCCCAGGAATGCAATCTTTGTTTAACAGATGAAAATCAATCAATTTAATGTATCATATTAATAGAACAAAGGACAAAACCCACATGATCATATCAATAGACACAGAAAAAAAAATTTGACAAATCCAACATCTTTTCATGATAAAAAACACTCAACTAATTGCTAACAGAAGAAAATTTCTCCAACCTGATAAGTGTCATCTACAAAAAACTCACAGCTAAAATCATGCTTAATAGTAAAAGACTGAAAGCTTCCCCCATAAGAGCAGGAAAAAGACAAGGTTGTCCACTCTTGCCACTTCTATTCAACATTTTACTGGAGATTCTATCTATGGAAATGAGGCATGAAAAAGAAATAAAAGGCATCTAAATTAGAAAGAAATATGTAAAACTATCTCTATTCACAGACAATGAATATTGTCTATTTCTTTTATCTAGACAATTCTAAGGAATCTACTAAAAAATCTATTAGAACTAGTAAATGAGTTCAGTAAAGTTTCAGGGTATAAGATCAATATGTAAGAATCAATGGTATTCCTATATACTAGCAACGAACAATCTGAAAATAAAATTAAGAAATCAATTCCATTTACAATAGCATCAAAAAAAAATACATAAGAATAAACTTAACAAAGAAGTATAAAACTTGTACACCAAAAGTTATAAAACATCATTGAAAGGAATTAAAGACTGTTTAAGTACATAGAAAGATAACCCAAGTTCATGGATTTGAAGACTTAATATTGATAACACTGCAAAACTTCCAAAATTCATGTATAGATTCAATGTAATCTCTATCAAAATTCCAGTTGGCTTTTTTCTTGGGGGGCAGATATTGACAATCTGATCCTAAAGTTCAGATAGAAATACAAGGGATCCAGAATAGCTAAAATAATCTTGAAAAATAACAAAGTTATTTTTCACATCCTGATTTCAACTTACTACAAAGCTATAATAATCCATGATATTGCCATAGGATAGGCATGTAGATCAGTGGAATATAATTGAGAGTCCAGAAATAAACCCATACATGTATGGCTAATTGATTTTTGACAAGTGTGCCAAGAAAATTCAGTAGGGAAAGGATAACTTCTTCAACACATGGTGCTGGGACAACTGGATAGACTCATGCAAAAGAATGAAGTTGGATCCTTACCTCAAACCATGTTAAAAATAAACTTAAAATGGATCACAGACCTAAATGTAAGAGCTAGAAGTATAAAATTCTTAGAAGAAAATATGGAAATAAACCTTTGTGACCTTGGGCCATGCAGTATTAGACATGACACTATGAAGTTAGACATGGAACCAAAAGCACAAGTATCAAAAAATAAATAAATAAATTGGACTTCATCAAAATTAAAAACTTTTGTGCTTCAAAGGCCACTATCAGGAAAGTGAAAAGACAACCAACAGAATGGCAAAAATATTTGCAAATCATATATCTGTTAAGAGACGTGTATCCAAAATTCATAAAGAACTCTTAACAACCAACAATATAAAGGCAAATAACCCAATTTAAAAATAGGCAAGGGATCTGAGGAGACATTTTTCCAAAGAAGATATACAAATGGCTGATAAACACATGAAAGATGTTCAACATGATTATTCATTAGGGAAATGCAAATCAAAACCACAAAAAGAAAGAATAAATTAAAAAAACAACACGAGATACCACCTCAGTAACAATAACAACAACAACAATAACAACAACACCTCAGTGAGGATATGAGGAAATCAGAACTTTCATGAATTGTTAGTAGGGATGTAAAAATGTGCAACTGCTTTCAAAAATAGTTTGGCAGTTCCTCGAACTAACATAGAATTACCATATGACCCAGCAATTCCACTTCTAGGTATATACCTAAGAGAAATGAAAACATATGTCCACATGAAAACTTGTACACAAATGTTCATACCAGCATTACTTACAATAGCCAAAAAGTGAAAATAACTCAAATGTCCATCAACTGATCAGTGTATAAACAAAATGTGGTATTATTATTCAGCAATAAAAAGGATTGGAGTATTGATAAATGTTACAACTTGGATGGACTTTGAAAATATTATGCTAAGTGAAAGAAGCCAGACACAAAAAATCATATATTATATGATTCCATTTATATAAAATGTCCAGAATAGGCAAATCCATAGAGACTTAAAGTGATTACCAGGGGCAGGGAGTGGGGACATGGGGAATGTCTGCTATAAGGTTTCTTGGGGGAGGTAATGATATGTTCTAAAATTAGGTACTGGAGATGAATGCACAACTCTGTGAATATAGTAAAAATTAAGAAATTGTATACTTTAAAAGAGTGAATTTTATGTTATGTAATTTATATCCCAATAAAACTATTATGTATAATATATATGTATTATATACAACATACATTATACATGTATTATTATATAAATATTACTATATATGTTATTTTTTCTATCTCACACATATAAATGAGGAAATAAAACATATACGGACAGTTTAAAGAATAATAATAAAGCGTACACATACATACATACCAGCTTACGAAACAGGAGATTACTAATACCCTCTGTAAGTTCCTCACCCATACTATTCCCTTCTTCTCCCAGAGGGACCACTATCTTGAATATTGTATTAATAACTGCCTTGTATTTCTTTATAATTTTATAAAGAAAATTATTTATTATAAAGAAAAATTTATTTCAGTGTATAATTATATGTCAGTGTGTATTCATTTTCTGATCAATGGACATTTATGTTGTTTCCATTTTTTATTCTTATGAACAACGTTACTATGAACATTCTGATAAATGTCTCTTGGTACACATATGCAAAAATCCCTGCAAATTTTATACCTAGAAGTAAAGCTGCATGTTCAATTTTACTAGATAATGCCAAGATTTTTTCCAAAGTGATGGCACCACTTATATACCCATGGGCAGTGCATAAAGTGCCCTATCTTTGAAATAAATCTTACAGAAGTGAAATCAAGTGAAAGCAGAATTAATAGTAGCTATGAATAGGACTGAGGGGTGGGAGAGTATGAACAAAGTTACAAAAGCATCTTAAGGTGAGTGGGGAAGAAGCGCTAGTGGGGCCATGCCCCTTCCTTTTATTTTTTTTAATTTAAAAAACTATATATTTATTTATCTGGTTGTGTTGGGTCTTAGTTGCAGCAGGCGGGCTCCTTAGTTGTGGCATGCACACTCTTAGTTGCAACATGCATGTGGGATCTAGTTCCCAGACCAGGGATCAAACCTGGGCCCCCTGCATTGGGAGCATGGAGTCTTAACCACTGCACCACCGGGGAAGTCCCTGCCCTTTCCTTTTAAATTGCCTACCTCTGTTTAGTGAGAGTGAAGGGCTGATCACATGGATAGAAGAATGAGACCCACTCATTTGCTCTTGGCTTTTGTTGTGGTATTTGTGGTGGTGGCATTTATCTTCACCTCCTAAACCCACACAGTAAAAATTTTACTGTAAGAATATAAGAATAAAACGTTGAGAAGATTGAAGAAAAGACCTGAGAGCAAAGCAATCACTGTGAATGCTAGCAAGATGCCCCACAATAACAGACTGAGGGTTGTTTTCATTCTAAAAGACATCCATCCTCAGGCACCGAATTTACCTTTCGACGCTGGTACCATCAGAGGTATCGAGTCTATGTCTCTAACCGGGCCTTGGCTGTATTGTCCACCAGAAGATGAGATGTCATATCATCTCCCAAGCTGTGAGAGATCCCACAGGACACTAAAATAAAGGAAAAGTTCAGCCAATTACATGCAACTCTGGGATGCCTTCTGCAGGCTATACTTAAGTTGTAGCAGGAATTCCTCAACACTTTCAGGATGGTATATAACATGTCATAGTCTTTTTTGTAGTGATGTGGATCACTCTACACTGAAGGGTAAGACCAAGCATTCAGTAATAATGACATTATTTATTCAAAATGAAATCAATTTTTCTGATTATAGAATTGATGCATACCATTTTGAATCATTTTTAAAGTGTCTGCTCAGCCTGGAAGCCAATGACCATATCCTTTCTCCAGGAAATGAGCCTCTGAACCCCTCTCCACTCCATTCATACGGACTGACTCACCAGTAACCAGTTTATAGTCTATGATCCAGTTCCTACAGTCATTGTTCATTAGACCAGGGGTAGACAACTGACCTAAGCTGGGCCAATCAGGTTCTTTTCCCCAGGCATTTGGAAATGGGACTAAGAGAGTTAAATTAGCCTCTGTGAATGGCTAGGACTATTATGTAAACTTGGGAGTTCTGGGATGGCCATATTCTGCTTTGTAGCCTAAATAACTGTGGAAATCCTACCTGCAGAGTCACTTCTAACCTTGGTCAACACTCTTTTTCTGAATTATAATATCCAATCTCCTGGCTTTAAATACCGTGTGTGTGTGTGTGTGTGTGTGTCTGTGTGTCTGTGTGTATACATGCTGTTGCTTCCAAAATTTTTGTCTCCAGCCCTGACCTTCAGGTTTGTACATCTTCCAGAATTTTAATCATTTCCACTTGCATGACTGCTAGGTATCTCAAATTCACCTGTCTCACACAGGAATTTTAATTTCTCTCTCAAACTTGATCTCCCAGGCTTTCTCTATCTCCATAAATGGCATTACCATCCCACCAGTTCCTAAAGCCTCAATTTCTCCCTTTCTGTCATCCACTAGCAAATCCTCCAGCTACCTCCTAAAAATATGTATCACCCTGTCTCCACAGCTACTACTCTAATTCTAGTCACCAGTGTCCCTTACCTCAACTACCATAATGTTCTCCTAATGCTCTCCCCATTTTCCTCTCTCCATCCCCCTCCCACCAATTCTCCCTGAAACATCCAGAGTGCTCTTTAAAAAACAACCCAGGTCATCGCATTTCCTACTTAAAATTGTCCAGTGGTTTTCCTTTACATTTAAAATAAAATCTAAACTCCTTACTGTAGTCAGCATGGCCTCTATGATCTGACCTTCTTCCTATTTCTCAGATCACGCTTTGTATTTCTCCTCCTCTAGCAAATAACATTCCTTGCCACTGGCCTCCTCTCTGTTCCTGGAACCAGCAAGCTCCCTCTTGCCTCAGGACTTTTGTACTTGGCTGGAATGTCCTTTCCCTTGCTCTTCACATGGTTAGTTCCTTCTTATCCTTCAGTCTCTCAGCATCTTTTCATCTGCCAAGAGGACTTTCTCTGACTTCATAACGAAAGTGAGGACTTATTCAGTTATACTCTGTCACGTCGCCCTGTTTATTTCGCTGGTAACACTTACCATATCCAGAAACTACCTTCATTTATTTACACTTATTTATTACCTCCTCTCACTAAAATATAAGGACTTTGAAAGCAGAAAATTGGTTTATCTTATTTACCTTCATTTCCCAGCACTTGAACAACTCCTAGAATGTAGTAGGCACCTAATAAATATATACTGAATAAGTGAATAGGTGAATGAATAACAAGTCAAGAGAGAGAATGACACTGAGTGGCTGAGTTAAAAGGTCCTGAAAGCTTCCTGTCCTTGATTTTAGTCTTTTCCAAGGCCTGTCTCTGTTCCTGCCCTTAGGTTCTGTAGGAGAGTATTATGTCCTTACAACAAATTCCCCTTTTTGCTGAAGCTAGCTTGACTTGTCAGCTTAAGAAGTTTGCTCACAAGCTTATTTTGAACAAGTAGAGAAATACAAAGAAGGTAAAAAAGCATGATGGAGACATTCTATTACTGGGAGAAAACATTAACATTTTGTTGATCTGTTTTCCAGACAATTTAACTTGAATTGAGTCATTCATATTCTGTTCTGTGATGTTTCACTTTTTTAAACCACAATAAGTGGAGAATATCTTTCAAATGACATAATTTTAAATGGATCTTTACAGATTTCTATATTAAGGAAGCTATCACCCAAAAGTTGATACGCTTTCACATGTTAGACAATAGTCCTAGGATAAGAACAGAATGGAAGCAACCAAGGAAAGCATTTTGTTTTAGCGTTAATCCTCACACTGAAAGTAGCTTTCGTAGGTCTGCTATATTACCCCATTTTCTCAGCCTCCTATCGTAGAGAAGTAAGACGAAGGGAAAGGAGGGGTGACTGCATCACAGACCTCGTCCTCTGGACCTGAAGCCATTTGCAAAAATGAAGCTGTAGTGGAGGAAGAGATGCTGTGGTTCTTTAATACCTGGACCCAGAAAAGATTGTTCTGGTTTATGACCCTTCCAAAATACACCACCGAAGCTGTACAACACTGTGGAGCCACTGGAAAGCACCACTAAAAATGGTCAGAGAAGCTCTAAGAATGAAATGGAGGCTATCAGAATGCCAGAAAAGAAAACTCAGGGGAGACTGTCAGTGAAGGTGTGATGAAGGGACATCCAAATCCAATGAATTGACAAGATTTAATCTCTCAGGAAAAAAGGAGTGGAGAGTAGATGTAAGGAAGAAGAATTTATCACTTGTTTTGCACCCAATGAAATGAAAGACAAAAAGAAATCCGTTGCAGTGGTATTGAGTTGCAGTGCACTGGGGCAATGGTAGGTGAGTGAGGGCAAAGAATTACTCTTTAGTAGTGATTGCTGAATAAAGCCAGTATGATGACATCAAAAATTAAAATCATACAGCCAACTCCCCTTACTCTGATTTTATACTCACCTCTGATTAAAGGTGGAGAGAATGAACTGTAAATAGTGACTGTGGTCAAGAGCCTAGGAATAAGAAAGACACGTATTCACATCTTTCTTTTGCTGTGTGACCATGGACAAGTTACTTAACCACTCTGCTTATTTTCCTTACCTATAAAATAGGGATGAAATACTCACCTCATATGGTTATGATGAGGGTCAATTGAGATAATGCCTATAAAAAATTTGCATAATGCTTGCCACTTAGTACAGGCTCCATATTAGCTAAATGCTAGCCGTTTTTTGTTGTTTTCACTGAACTAGTCTCTGGCCAATTGATAATTCTATTGTATTTATGAGTAGAAGTTAATGATTTATATTATATATGTAATTTTCTTGTATGTTGGTTAGTATAAGTCAGTTCTCTGTAGTGTTTATATATCATGTGTCTCTTCACTAGTCTATCAGCTCTTTTGAGGATATCTTTGTACCTAACAGAGTGCCTGGTATCTGCAGATACATAATAATTTATCAACTGATGTATTATTATGATATTGGATTGTGGCAGAAATTGTTTTCCTTTTTAGAGTTGTTTTTAATAATTTTACAAAGTTTTGCATTAATTCTCCCTCACGTCCAAGAACACAGTGAAGTGAGAGCCATAATGGTGTCACTGATTTGAGCAGGAGAGAGAAAAAAGAAGAAAAATGTAAAAATCAGGTGAAAAAATCTGCTCAAAGGAATGTCAGTAGCATTTCAGTGGAGCATAGGAAATGCTGCAAAAATACTCCCATCCTCTAAAAATTCATGGGTTAAGTGGGCCTATGAGTCAAAATATAGAAGTAGGGTTTTAACTATTTTAAATTTAATATGGATTGGGAATTCAGGTCTTCCCATTACTAACTTTAACAGGCCCAATAAACAGTCAAGTCCCTGAAAGGGGGGCTGCAATTGGGCTCCTTCAAATCTGGGGGAAGGAAGGGACAATTTGTGAATAGACTCTTAAAGAAAATAGTTTTAAAATGAGTGAGGGAACTCAGGAGGAGCCGATCTTATGTAAGCGGATAGAAGCAAAGGAGATGTAAGCATTGAGGAAGAAACTTGGAACAGAGATAAAGAGAAGCTATGGAGAAAAGTGTAGTCTCTGTAATTTTAGTGTCGGTTGTATGAATGCTCAGAAAAGATGACAGGAACTCCTGGAATTTGGACTGAACTTAATTTGACAAATATTACTGAGTATCCATTTTGTGCAGCTGCTACAAGGAGAAGAAAAATAAAGCCCTCAGATCTGTGGTTACCAGAGGTGGGGGTGGGGTGGAATGGGAATTGGATGAAGACAGTTGAAAGGTACAAACTTCCAGTTATAAGATAATTTCCAGGGTTGTAATATCCTATGTAAGAAATATAATTAACACTGCTGTATGTTAGATATGAAAGTTGCTAAGAGGGTAAATTTTAAGAGTTCTCATCACATGGAAAAATGTATTTATATTTTTAATTTTGTATCTATATGAGATGATAGATGTTTACTAAATTTATTGTGGTCATCATTTCATAATATATGTAAGTCAAATCATTAGGCTGTATACTTTAAACTTATACACTGCTGTATGTCAATCATAACAATAAAAAACATAGTTTCCCACAAAAAAAGAAAGAAAAATAAGTGAACAATTAATGAGGAAAGGAGAAATGAGAAAAGCACATTCTTAACTGTAAGGTAAAATATAAAAAGTCAATCCGAGAAGAACAAAGCAAAATGAAAGTGTAAAGGAAGACTGAAATTCACATTTACTTGAAGGATCAGATAAAGCTTTATGGAGGGAGGGTTGTGGGAGTCTGGGAGGGATTTTGGCAGGTGGAGACACAGAGCGTTCTATACAGAGAGAGGAGAGTTTCAATAGAGTCAGGGATGGTCAAAGAGCAGGGTGGTCTTCGACAGTAGCAGGTAGGCAATGACAACTTTGAGAAAGAAGAGTTGTGGGAATTTAGGTGAAAGGAAGCATATTTTGGAAGATCTTGCATATAAATTAGAGGAATTGTATTCATTCTGCCAATGGGTGAGAATTACACATTTTAAGCACAAGAGCAATAGAGTTAGAGCTGTGGAAGGGCTTTAGGAAGATTCATCTGGCATAAGTGAGCTAGAGAGACCGGCAGAGAGGAACATTAGGACATTGCTGTGGTTCAGGCAAGTGGCCTTGAATTAGGAAGGATGGTGGCAGGGGGATGGAAGAGTGGGATAGATCACGAAGACACTGAGGAAGGAGAATCAAAATACTTGCCAACTAGTTGGATGTGGTATAAAGTTACGAAGGTGACAGGATTAAAGATGACCTAGTGATACTGTGTCTGGATGCCTGGGAGACAGGCACAATACAAAATGAATAAACTTATTTCACTCTTCTCCAAAACACCCTAAGGAATAAAATGAAAGACTATAAATATGTATTAGATATAAACTTACAGTTCTTGCTTCCTCCAGAGAGTTCTCTCTAATTCTTTTCTCTGTTTTGGTGTCCTTCAGTCCTATAGAATCCTCTTGTCCTCCTGGCTTGTTAAGAGAGGAGTTAATACAGTTCTGTTTAGCTCTTAAGATGTTAACTCTTTGCACATCAGAGCTTGAAGGCTGTGCTTTTTCCTCTATGTGTGTTGTGGTTGGAGCTAAAACATTCTTTAACATACCAACTTCTCAACTAAAACTAAAGCTGAAAACGTATTTATTTGATTTGAGATTAACAGAAATTTACTGGTGTTGGAGAATGATCTTTAAATCTCTTCCTGAAGGGCAACAACAGTGGGAGATTTTCTGGAGCCCTGAGGATCTCTTTGAAGGGAACAAACTGCTCCATTGGTGGGATCAGTGTGCCTGCT
The DNA here is from genome assembly GCF_028021215.1 of Eschrichtius robustus. Classification (NCBI taxonomy): domain Eukaryota; kingdom Metazoa; phylum Chordata; class Mammalia; order Artiodactyla; family Eschrichtiidae; genus Eschrichtius; species Eschrichtius robustus. The sequence continues at coordinate 75,801,469 of NC_090824.1, forward strand.
CAATCCATGTGTGCCAGGACCCTCTCAAGTAAAAGAATGTATATAATCCACTTCACTGTGACCATAGTTTCCAAACCAAATATTGGGATGTAATTATGCAACAACAGAACTTGACATTTGAAAATTAGATGTTCTTAAAAATTCTGCATGCTGGTCGCTGCATTCATACTATATATTAAGTGAAATATAGTCTCAATCGTTACATGAAATTCTCTTTGTTATGCACACTCAGTGTATACATTGAAAAGGGATTTCCAGGAGGGTGAGCACATGTTTAATGGGCCCTGTGTGACTTCCCTATGTCCTATAAATAAAATAAAATAAAATGAGAGAGACAATTAGGATGTATACAAATTATCCAGAACACATAAATCTCCCAGTGAAACCAGGAAAATCCAACAAAATACTTTCCCAGGTCTAAATGACAGAATTATAAAAACTAGCCTTTTCTGCACCCAAGATTGCTTCTTGGCCAAGCAATTTCTCAAGGATCTTGGGTCTTCTCTCCTTTTCCGTATGATCTAACCAGAATTAGTGCTGGGCAAAATTTTGAAGTAGGCCAAGTTTGTGTTGGTAATTTTGCTGTCTTTTTTCTGAATCTCTGATTTTTTAAACATTTCCTCCTACCCCTTTCAGGCAACCAGTTACCTCCTGTTTTTTCCCCTGACAGCCTCATTACACTTTAGAGTGAATTTATACCATTTGATATTTTTTCACTAGGCTTAATGTACTTCTAAATGTTGACTATAGGCTTTGTTCCACGTTGAAGGAATTTCAGTCATCAAGGAGTTGGAGGACTTCCCTGGTGGCGCAGTAGTTAAGAATCCGCCTGCCAATGCAGGGGACATGGGTTCGATCCCTGGTCCGGGAACATCCCACATGCCGCGGAGCAACTAAGCCCGTGTGCCACAACTACCGAGCCTGCGCTCTAGGGCCTGCGAGCCTCAACTACCGAGCCCGCGTGCCACAACTACTGAAGCCCGCGTGCCTAGAGCTCGTGTTCCGCAACAAGAGAAGCCACCGTGATGAGAAGTCCACGCACCACAACGAAGAGTAGCCCCAGCTTGCTGCAACTAGAGAAAGCCCGTGTGCAGCAACGAAGACTCAATGCAGCCAAAACTAAATAAATAAAATAAATAAATTGAAAAAAAAAGGAATCGGAGATATAATAACATTCTTTTGATTACAAAAGTAACACACATTCATGGTAGACATGAACAGAAAATAAAAAGAAAATTAAATGTATTAGTAATCCTAACACCCAGAGATAACTACGATTATCATTTTGATTTATGTATGCATAAAGGCATACATAATACTTAAAATAAAAAATAGAATCATTTATTTTCTTTTTTAAATTTATTTTTAAAAATTTAAAAATTTAGTAAAATATAAAATTTACTATCCTAACCATTTTTAAGGGTATATTTCAATAGTGTTAAGTATTGTTAAAAAACAAAATTCAACTTGAGTAAATTTTATACATCTTATTGGTTTTAATTCAACAATTCATGAATCAGGCAGAATTCTATCTAGCAGACAGAAAGGAGCTCTGAGGAGCTGTACAAAAAGAAAGACTTTTATAGGTAGAAGGGAGTGGGAGCAAGGAAGTTGTACTAGACAAAACAGTGGTTGATTATTGCATCCTTTAGGGGATGGCAGGGGTCTATCAGGCAGATTACCTAATGAGTGTGGATTAGGCAATTCTGACTGGCTGGTTTAAGATTCCATTTTTGGGAGAGCCGAAACTGTAATTAAGTCAAGTCTTGCTTTGGTGACATGGGGCTTAGGGTAAGCAACTCCATTTTGGGCCTATTGTCTTGTTTTTAACAGTATATTCACATTGTTGTACAATCAATCTCCAGAACCTTTTTGTCTTACAAAACTGAAACTCTATGCTCATTAAACGACTCCCCATTTCCCCCTCCCCCCAGCCCTTGGCAACCACCATTCTACTTTGCTGTTTCTATGGGTTTGATTACTCCAGGTCATTTATTTTTAAAAAGTTTTTATTTTTCATTAACCAATATATAATTCACAATGAACATTTTAAAATATTATTAAATATTCTATTATATAATTTTAAATGGCTGCTTAATGGTCTATTCTATAAATGTATCATAATCAATTTAATCAATGCCCTATTGATGGGCATTTAGACTGTTTTTTATTTTTTGCTATTATAACCATATTGCGTTAAAACCCCTCACAGATAAATCCTTGCTACCATCCACATTTATTTTTCTAAGATGAATTACTAAAAGTAGAATTGCTGACTCAAAGAGAACGCCTATTTTTAAGGTCTTTGATACTTATTTCCAAATTGTCCAACCAACTTTCAGAAAAGTTGTACTAGTTTACACTTTTGCCAGCAGTATCCATGTCTTCTCATCTTAACATTAGGAGCATCTTTTTTTTTAATACCTATTTCATAGATTAAAAATACTAATTCACTGTCCTTTTTTTTAAATTTATTTATTTTTGTTTATTTATGGCTGTGTTGGGTCTTCGTTTCTGTGCGAGGGCTTTCTCCAGTTGCGGCAAGCGGGGGCCACTCTTCATCGCGGTGCGCGGGCCTCTCACTATCGCGGCCTCTCTTGTTGCGGAGCACAGGCTCCAGACGCGCAGGCTCAGTAACTGTGGCTCACGGGCCCAGTCGCTCCGCGGCATGTGGGATCTTCCGGGACCAGGGCTCGAACCCGTGTCCCCTGCACTGGCAGGCAGATTCTCAACCACTGCGCCACCAGGGAAGCCCCCACTGTCCTTTTAATATGCATTTCTTTGCTTGCTAGCTGCCTTGAACTTTTAAAATATTTATTATCATTGTACATTTCTTTTAAGAGTCACTGATGTGTTAAGGATACTCGATTTTTTCATGTTTTCTATTTTGGTTATATGTCTGTTGTAAGTGTAAGTATTTTACACTCACACTTAAGAAATCTTAAAACAGATTTAAGAAAGTTATTTTTTAACATCATGGAAAAGTTTTATATACTAGACCTATACTGTCCAAAATGGTAGCCACTAGACACATGTGGTTATTAGGTATTTGAAATGTAGTTAGTGTGACTAAGGGATTGAGTTTTTAGTGTTATTTCATTTTCTTTTCCTTGTAGCTTTAAAAAAACAACTTTGCTGAGGTATATTTTACACACGCCCATTTCAGGTGTAAAACACAATGAATTTTTAAAGTAACTTCACTGACTAATGCAACTATCACCATAAATCACTTTTAGTACATTTTCATTCCCCAATTTTATTTACTTTAAATTTAAAATTGAAAAATGATACTTGATTTAGTTATTAGAAACCATACTCACACAAGCTTAATAAGGCTTTTGTTTACTTTTCAGGGCTCAGATAAAAGGGAAGGGACTTTAATGATCTCTTCTCCATTGCTCAAATCTGCCATTTCAAATGCATGCCACCTTTCTTTGTGATACATTATCCCTAATTCAGCATTTCTTCATATTCCCCAGATTTACCATTTTTTGACTCCTACTATTCTGTTTTTACCACTCCCCAGAAGGGAATGGTAGTCAGGGTTCTTTGAACAATGAGAAAGTGAGCAAGGCAGTATGTTCTAGGTTTTAGGTATCTGAATATAAATTGAGATGACAAAAAGGCAGTATTCTGAGGGTGGAGTTGTGGAATAGGCAGTAATAAAAGATAAGAATCATTCTATTGTAAGAGTTGCCATATGATCCAGCAATCCCACTCCTGGGCATATATCCAGACAAAACTATAATTCAAAAAGAAACATGCACCCCTATGTTCATAGCAGCACTATTTACAATAGCCAAGACATGGAAGCAACCTAAATGTCCACCAACAGATGAATAGATAAAGAGGATGTGGTACATATATACAATGGAATATTACTCAGCCATAAAAAAGAATGAAATAACGCCATCTGCCGCAACATTGATGGACCTAGAGATTATCATACTAAGTGAAGTAAGTCAGAAAGAGAAACACAAATACCATATGATATCACTTACATGTGGAATCTAAAATATGACACAAATGAACTTACCTACAGAACAGAAACAGACTCACGGACATAGAGAACAGACTTGTGGTTGCCAAGGGGGAGGCGGAGAGGGAGGGATGGACTAGGAGTTTGGGATTAGCAGATGCAAACTGTATATATAAAATGTATAAACAATAAGGTCCTAGTGCATAGCACACGGAACTATATTCAATATCCTGTCATAAACCATAATGGAAAAGAATGTGAAAAAATATATATGTATGTATAACTGAATCACTTTGCTGTACAGCAGAAATTAACACATTATAAATCAACTATACTTCAATAAAATAAGCTACAGAAAAAAAAAGAATCACTCTATTGTAACATTCCTTAGACATTAAGAAAGTTCTCCAAAATTATGTTTAAAAACTCCCTGAGTAAATTTTATAATGGTCGGTCATATGAAAGATAATTACTATGTGAAATAAAATTTCATATTTGTAAGGATTTGGGCTAGTTCACATAGTATTTTTATAACATTTAGATGTTTGCTCAAAAGGTCAATTTCTACCATCATAGTATAATAAAATAAGCACTGATTATGAAATGTAAGACTTGTCAACTGAAAAGCACTTTGTAAGCTGTACAAAGATTAGCTTAATGAAAAATTACCAGAGGATAAAATCTTGTGCTTCAGAGCCAGAGGAGAACAGATGGCAAGAATGTTAAAGAAGGCTTAACCTGCAAGAAACCAGATTTAGGTCATTGCTGGGATGAAAATTAGAAGAGACGCAAAGAAGACAAAGGAAAAAAAATGGAGAAAAACATTTAGTAGGAAGGGGAAAAAAGAAACTGAGGAAATAAGAAAGAAATAGAAAGTCTTCTTCAGTCATTTATTTTCACAACATTTCCTTGAAGGGGCTGGGGCCTATATTATACAGATCCCATAGTACCCTGTACTTATATTTAGTAGCACTTGATACAATTTATTATAATCAATTGACTAATTACTCATTTAATACTTGACTCTGTTCTGAAGATCAGGGACGATCTCTATTTTGTTTACTTCTATGTTCTTGTGACCTGGCATAGTACTTGGCACAATGCTTATTAAAGAGCATGTACTTTATAAATATTTGTTCAAAAAATGAGTAAAATTTTTTCACCTTGGCAAATCTTACATTATTAATAACTATGTAATGGTTATATGCACACATTCTAGAATCAGACTCCTAGAGTCAGAATCTTAGCTCCATCAAAAACTAGCTGTGCCACCTTAGGCAAATGACTTAACTTCTCTGTGATTTAGTTTCCTCATCTTTAAAATGGGGATAATAAAATGTCAGATGAAAAGTGCTTCGCATATAGTTATATAAAAGTTATCCATTATTTTTATTATTATTAACATAATGATGGCCAATAATACTTAAAATCAAATACTACCCAACCTCAAAACCACTAGATGTCATGATTCTGAATTGCTTTAATCTTTCTAATTTTTCCAAACTTTGTAAAGATTTTTTGCTTATTTTTTATTTTTATTATTATTTTTTAAAATAAATTTATTTATTTTATTTATTTATTTTTGGCTGCCTTGGGTGTTCGTTGCTGCGCGTGGGCTTTCTCTAGTTGTGGTGAGTGGGGGCTACTGTTAGTTGTGGTGCGCGGGCTTCGCATTGCGGTGGCTTCTCTTGTTGCAGAGCACGGGCTCTAGGCGTGCGGGCTTTGGTAGTTGTGGCGGGCGGGCTCTAGAGCGCAGGCTCGGTAGTTGTGGCTCACGGGCTTAGTTGCTCCGCGGCATGTGTGATCTTCCCGGACCAGGGCTTGAACCTGTGTGCCCTTCATTGGCAGGCGGATTCTTAACCACTGCGCCACCAGGGAAGCCCATTTTTAAAAATTTTTTAAGCTCAGGGTTTTGGTTATTAAGAAAAAGAGATGAAAGAAGTCCCTGATTACAGATTAATGATGATAATATTCTGGTAAAATTAAGTCCATGTATACATTTTTTAAAATCTGTAAAAATCTACACCAAATAGTTAAGAATGCATATTTTTGGAGGACAGATCACATAGAAGCTTTCACTCTTTCTGTATTTCAGTTTTTTACAATAACCACAAATTATCAGAAAAAAGCAAATGCGGACTTCCCTGGTGGTCCAGTGGGTAAGACTCCGCGCTCCCAATGCAGGGAGCCCGGGTTCGAGCCCTGGTTGGGGAACTAGATCCCACATGTGTACTGTAACTAAGAAAGTCCACATTCTGCTACTAAGGAGTCCGCATGCTGCAACTAAAAGATCCCACACGCTGCAATGAAGATCCCACGTGCCACAACTAAGACCCAGTGCAGCCAAAATAAATAAATAAATAATTTTTAAAAAAAAGAAAAAAAAGCAAATAGGATATTTCCATTTGGAAAGCTTTAAAATAAAAAGAGAAAAAAACAAAACACTAGAAGCCTTGAGAAGGTGTATATCCAAAGTGACCAATAATTTTATTATCAGTGTATAAAACCTTTTTTGCAGCAACTATGCCTGTTGGAGGACAGCAGGGGCTGCCTAGGCATAGGGTCTCGTGGAAGGAATAACACTGACAGGTAATGAGGGGCCAGTCAGGGAAGAGCTGTGAATGAAACAGTGAAAATGGAGGACTGGAATAGAGTGCTATTATAGGATTTTAGTGTGGGAGTCACACAATAAAACTGAACGCTTTCAAATGATTACCATGACAGCAGTTTGCAGGATCAGCTTGGGGGACAGACTCAGTGTGGGAGAAACAGGATGCAGTCAAAGAGTAAGGCTCTTGAAAGTGGTGTGTAATATATTTATCATGTCATTTTTCAGGTAGAATATGGTTGCCTATAGCAGATAGGTTGCCAACAGTCAGAAAGGTCTCCAAATTAGTGTAAAGAAGGATAAAGTAGTGTTGGGTATTAGAAAGCTCTGTGAAGTTTTAATTAAGTGCTTTGTCTGGATCCATCAGAGACCACCCCTCACTCTCCAGTGGAAGATGCTTATGATATCCTTGGATGATAAAGGATGTAGAGGAAGAGAAGCAATGATGATTGTACTAGTAAAGTCCATTTGACTTGTTGAATGGAATAGGTAGATAATTAGGTATGCTGAGGGTGTGTAGGATGATAAATATTGAGGAAAATATTCAGCTAATAAGTTAGGTAAAAAGCAAATTAGGCATTTCATAGCTGTTGCTGCTTTTCCTTTCCTCTCCTTCCTCTTGACAGGTGGCTTAGAACTGGGAGGAGGGAAAGTTGCAGGGGATACCTTATTCTGGTAATACCTCTAAGCCACATAAAGCCTCGTTCAAAGAGAATTACTTCTTGAATTAAAGACAAAAGTACAGTTTTGTTTTTTCTCTTTAGCCCAAGGTAAGGAGTTACTGTTTCTGTTTCCTTATCTCTTCCCCTACTTCCCCTCCATTACTGGAGTCTGGCTCATGGCTTTCTTTCTACATACACAGCCACCTAATAAAAGCATTCAGCTTTAGAAGTTTAAGCGTGTTTAGAGTAAGCAGAAGAGATAAAGGGAACTTCCTCCTCTCCATTTCACCCACCTAAGTTTACAGAGCCTTAAAACCAGAAAGTCCTGAATGTTTATCGTCAACATGGTGCTTTGCATTCTGCCTTGTATTATGCTATTTTTGCACTTGTTTTCTCATCCTTAGTAAATTCAAGCTACCTGATGGAGGGACTGGATGTTAACTGTTGTATCCTCCACTTCCACCCCATCTAGCATAGGGGTGAGCTCCTTGAAAACATAAATGCTGTCTCTTAAGTACTTCCCATGCACCAAATACAGTGTTGGTTAATAAGCAGGTCATGATAAAGATCATGCAGTAAAACTGATTTCTGGTAAAATGAATTTAAGTACTTTTCATTAACATTTTATAGACATTTTTATTCTATGAGAACAGTGAGTAATAAAACATTCTAGTGTTTATTTTTGTTTACTTAAGTCAGGAATTACATGAATTACATGTCAATCAAGCCTCACAGCATCTGGGTCCCTCTGAATAAGTGCTATATAAAATATTTAATAAAGAAAGGATAGTCTACCTGTTTGTCCTGGGAAAAGAACAATTTCCTCTGATAAATAAAAGCTAATGATTAATTACTTTAACATGAATTTCAGACACTCTGTTTAAGGTCCTAGGACATGTAGTAGGAGAGAAAATAAGAATGTACATGTACAGAGAGAAATAAGAATTAAACTCTGCAATCGAAAGACATAAAGACATACTGCGATTTCCCTGGTGGTCCAGCGGTTAAGAATCAGCCTTTCAACGCAGGGGACATGGGTTCGATCCCTGGTCAGGGAACTAAGATCCCACATGTCGCAGGGCTACTGAGCCCGCGTGCCACAACTAGAGAGCCCACACGGCACAATGAAGAGCCTTCATGCCGCAAGGAAGGCCTGATGAAGCCAAATAAATAAATAAATATTAAAAAAAAAAAAAAAAAAAAGACGTACTATCCAGGAGGGGAGAAGAGACAAGTGTAAAATTAACCACAGTGCTATGAGGTCGTTTTAAATAAATTGCAATGTGGCAATTGAGCTGAGGCTTTAAGCACTTGGAGATGTTTTCCCTCTGATTACTTGTTCAACGTTGACAATTTGGAAAATATAGAAAAGCACAGGAAGTGAAAAAAAAAAAAGCACACGTAGTTCTCTCACCAAGAGAGAACCGCTATTAACATTTTAGTATATTTTTTCTTACATGCTTTTTAGTTTTGCTTTTTAAATCTGCTTAAAGCAATATATGCATATGGCAAATAACTCAAACAGTACAGAAAGGCATACCAACGAAAAAGGCAAAAGGTTCGCTCTCCAAAGGTATGTCAAAATAAATTTCTAGGCCCAAGATGGAGTCGCTCCTGCTGGGGGTGTCACATCAGCAAACCGAAACTTCATGTTCCTGGAAAGGCTCAGCTTGACCAGAAACGCAGTACATCCAGTCAGCCAATCCTCAAACGCCATATTTCTGGGCTCTATACTTATTTCCTTGTTCCTTAATCTTTCTAAATAAGGTCATATTCACAACCCCAGCCAATCCCGCCCTGATTGCCTTGCCGCTTCTAATGCTGCATAAAACTCACTCTTGCTCAAACTCCCTGGGGGAGTGCTCCATGGCTTGTGAGTCACTGTACTCTTCCAACCATGGATTGTTTTCCTTTGAGTAAAGGACATTAAACTCGTTACTAAATGGTCTTAATTTTCTCCTTTGACAGGTAAGTTTCCTTGTGAACCTCTCTGAAATTCAGAATTAATTCAAAACTAATGCATACAACTGTATTCACATGCATATATTCCTAAAATGTATACAGATGGTATCACATTCTCTAGATAGTGTTCTGCATCTTGCGTTCCCTAACTACACAGAGAAATATCTTTCATTCCTAGCACAGTTGGTCCTATTCCATTGCGTGCATGGCTGCTATAATACAACCAGAGGGACTGCAGTGCAGACGATGCCAGTAGGTGGGGGACGGGCCATTTCAGGGTGAGGGGAATTAAGGGACCCGATTTTGGGGACGGGCAGGGCAGAGCTAGCCGGATAAGCCAATTTGGTTGACATGTAGGGTATTAGCAAGTGAGATGATTTGGGGCCAGAGGATGGGTGCTGTAGTATATGGCAGGCCAGCATTTTGGACTTTCTTTACCTTTTGTGGTGGAGAGGTAAGGAAGTCAGTTGTTTTGGCCGAGATATGGGTTGTCTGAAGAAGGGCTTGACAGGCTGAGAAGTGTTGTCCAGGAAGGAGCTCTAGGGTTGGAAAAACTGCAGGGCTGGTTAGTTTTCTGGTCTTTAGAGCTCCCTCCCCACTCTAAGAAAAGTGTTTTCTTTATCCACACCGCAGGACAGAGAACTAACTTGGAGCTTTTCCTTTTACCTATGCCCGGGGCTAGGGCGGATCCTTCCAGCCGCTAGCAAACAAAACCCAGCAATCTTTCCCCGCCCTTCCCCCCCTCCGCCGCGGGAATTCCGAGATCCGGGCGGGCCTTCTACTAGGCGCTCTGAGGAGCACAGATAGGATCCCGCGGCCGCCAATCAGACCTTCCGGATACCCGGATGTGAAGCGGTGCGCGGTACAAAGGCAGGTTTCCACCCAGAGCTTCGTCAGGTACAGTGGCCAATAAGCATTTCTCAGGCGATAAATGACAGGAAAAATGACCAGTTACAAACTAGTTTCTCTCACGCATGTGGAAATTCGCTAGATTAGTCTAACCCACTACTAATTGTGATTGGATAGAATTGTGAGGAGCTGTAAAACTGTCTAATTAGAAGCGGGAGCGAGAAAAGTCGCAGCCAATAGGAGGATTCCCAGGAGTGGGGCGGGGGTTAGGCCTTCGCCTCGGCGGCAGAGGAGACGCGGGGGCCATTTTGTGAAGAGGCGAAGGTTGAGCTGTTGCGGCCGCGTTGCGGACGTCGAGCAGCAGTCGGCTTCTCCTCGTAGAACCTGGGAGTAGGAGATTCAGAATCGAATCTCTTCTCCCTTCCCCCTCCTGGTAAGTGGAGGGGGCGAAAGCTGGGGAGGCGCTGGGTTCCTCGGGGGACGCGAGGGGGTGTGGGAGAGAAGACGAGGGAACCCTTTGCTCGGTAGAGTACGTAGGCCCCCATTTATTTTATTTGCTTTGGGGGATTAGATCTTACGCGCGAGAGGGTTTTACAGGCCTCAGCCCTTGCGTAGATTTTTAACCTAGTGTCCTCTAGGCCACAATCGGCAGGGAAAATGTCCCTTTTCTTTTTCGCTCTCCTGCGTTAACGGATGCTGTCCTTTCATTTTCTATGGCCATGAAGACTTCTAAGAGAGATGACGAAAGGGACGATCGAGATGCTCATTAATGTAGTTCAAGTTAATGTAGTGCGGATGCCTCCTGTTAAATTTAAATATTGGGCGGGGGGTGGGGAAGGGTTATCGAGCAGATATTTATTGTACCGCAAGCTTCTCAATTCTGGAGGGTACCTCAGGGTTTAAGAATAGTAAATATTATAACAATAGATTTAATATTTTACTGATTATTTTATTTTATTTTACTCCTTTCTGAAGAAATGATGGACCTCGAAATAGTTTTCAATTTTTTTAAAATTGTAATCTCATTTACATATTAACAGTAATAAAGGTGGCTTTTTATCTGCAGGTTACAAATCACTTCAAATATATAAGTTAGTGGAACTTGTTGAGGTAGGTATTACTATCTTTCTCAGAAAGGAACCGAGGCGTGAGTGTTGATTGCCAGGGTCGTATTAAATCAGTAGCAGAACTAGTAAGGAATTTGGCCACCAGCTTAAGTCAAGTGGCTTTACCTATTGGAATAGTAGGTATTAAAATTACTATATTTGAATCTTTACAAGAACCTAATTACAACAACACTAGTGGTAACTGGAAATTCCCAAACTATCTTGGGAAAATGTTAAATTACGAGAATTGAGTTTATTATTAATGTAACGTCCTAAGATGATAAAGTTTTACTTTCAGGTTATTCTGGCATTAATTTTCCAGACCATCCCAACTTAGGCAAAAATGCATAACTATATGCTTTTTTAAAGTAAGTATTACAGTGCTTATTACTTGCTAGGTCCTGAAACTTACTAAAGTTTTTTGCTAAGTTTGTAGAAATTACATAGGTTTCTAAGTAGTATCACATTCACTTATCCAAGAAATCGCTTTTTTTAATCCTTGTCTAAGATTTAGTTGATTTTATTTTTCATAATGTGTTACTGTCACAAAAAGTAGTATTATTAAGTACAGTTTAAACCAATACTGTGGGGTAAATTCACGCCGTAGGAAGCCTGTTTGATAGAAACTAAAAGTACTCTTATTCTACATAGCTATGCATTTGTTGACCCCTCACCATGTAGGTATTGTAATTAGGGATCAAAAGCATTGCCTTTAAAAAAAAAAAAAAAAAAACTTAAGTATATTATTACATGGACTTAAAACTAAGGTTAAGTGCAGAACTGTTAGATAAGGGCAGTGACTGGGAATTTAGGAAACCATACACCTAATAAATATATTGTTGGCAAATAATGAGAAATGTAAGAAATTAGTATTTAAGAACAGCTATTGATGGGAATTGAAATTAACTGAAGGGCACTTTTCTTTCCTTGAGATGTTAGAAATATGGATTCCTTAGGATCAGCATGTACCAAGGTAACACTTCCTTTGATTTAATATTCATCTGGAATGATTTGGCCACAAAATTAATATCTGAAACAATTCTAGATTTGATTTCAAATAGATAGGCATTAGTAACATTTACATGTTGGTTGGAGAGAGGAAGGATTTAAGAAGGTTGACTAAGTTACAGGTCTTCTGACCTTTTTGTGTTTCCCATGCTCATGCCTCGGGAGTGCCTGGTGGTGTTTGCTGTTCCTTTGTAAACACACCTTATTATTTGTGATTAGGTCTCTAGAGGGTTTCACATAGCGTTGGACCTTGTTTTGGATGGAATTGCTGTTAGAAACAAGCTAGGAATAAACTCCGGAATAGCTAGTAATTCTAATCTTAAAGATTGATTATATTAACTGGTGAATGTGTGAGATGTTAAGTGGGGAGTGTGACGGTTGAAAGAACCTTGACCTAGGAGTTAAAAGAGAACTGGATTTTTCCCGCCCTGTTGGTTATTACCTGACAGGCAAATCAGTTAAACGTTCTGGAAAGCAGTTTTATACTTATAAGGGGGCTTATACATCTTACCTGTTTTAATTTCTACTTTCTGTAACTCAAGTCATTTGTTGCCAGAAGGCTTAAAAGTGTACAGAAACAGTTTTATTATTGACAGTAGTTTTTGTATATTAGTAATTACTGGTAACTGCCTTAACAGTATCTGTCTTCAAGTAGTTTTATTAGTTGTTATCTTTGAGGAGCATTATGTGCTCATACTTAATATGTACTCATTCATTCTCATTGGGATTAGGGAAGTTTAAGGTTTTGTACATAATAGATTTACTAGAGAATTGACTTTGGTGTGACAACTGCATGTGTTCTCTTAGATATTGGAAATCTGGGGTTTATAAAGGGGAAGAGGATTACTATAGGGTTTTATAGTATAGTATAGCATTTACTATGATATAATGTTCTTGATTTTATTTTATATCGATCTTAACTAGAGGATAGAGATTCCTTATTAAACTCTACACAGTAGTTCTTAAACATGAGCAGACATTAGAATCAGCCAGAGGGCTGGTTAAAACAGATTGCTGGGCTCTCCACCACCACTTTCTAATTAAGTAAGTCTGGGGTAGGCCCTGCTAATTTGCATTTCGAATAAGTGCCACGTGATGTTGGTTGGCAGCCCTTACTTTGAGAATACCCCTTTAGAAGAAGGATCCAGATCTCCCAGAGATTTGACAAAGTATAAACTAGGTATACTGTTCATTGCAAAGATTACAGTTAGGTGCTAAAGTTAGTTGGTCATTTTTATGAGTGGTAGCTCATCAACTTAACAGCTTGGGAGACAGCTTCTTGATTTTGAAAGATGTAAATGTTTTCACATTAGTTGCTGCTTTTTAAGCTTATGTCTTGTAACGCTGGTGCAAAGGATTTGTTTGTAGATGAGCCACAGTTACATAACATATCCTGAAATTTTTCAGTACCAGGTTCAGGCTGTGACTCCAAAGACGAAAATTGAATGTTTCACCATAACTGAACATCCCTAACAGTTACTCAGAGGAGATAACATTCAAATAATGTACGTTTTCTATGTACATTTAGTTTAACATTTTGTACAATTTAACACATCAGTCTAAGCATAAAAGTAACTTACATGTCATGCCTAAACTGGTCTGCTACTACTAAAAAATCTACAGTTATAATTTTAGAGTTATAGTACCTGTTGCTGTCATCATTCACATGTAATTGACTCAGGCAACACTTTTTAAAAGCGCAGCTTAAAATTTTTTAGTTTACTGACATTTGAAAAGAAGAATAAACTCTCATGACTGGATATTGAAATGCAAGTATGATCATTCTTACTTGCTCAAAGACCTGCAATCTAATTGCAAATCTTGTTGTAGCTGATGAAACACCCAGTCTGTCAAGGTGGTATTATGTATCAGATTCTTAGAATTCCTATCTTGGAATTAGCTGTATGTTCTAGTTTATAAACAGTGGGACCACAGAAATAAATTATTTAAGGACCATAATTTACTTTTCACCTGTTTTATGACATTAAATATTCACTAGCCATAATAGTCTTTTTTCCTTCATTTGATTTTTTTTCATTCTGTTATTGAGGGGGTTAATGTGCTCCTTATTTAAATCATCTTTCGCCCTGATAGGGGGGAAAGTTCTGTCAGGTCTTTTGGTTTGACCACTCATTGGTTTTGAAACTAGATGTCATCTCTAGTATGTGTTTTCAGGGTAGACCATTCCCCTTCAGTTTGTATCAGAGTAAAAGCTACATGGACTTAAAACCCACGAATCTGCTTCATAATCTTGATGTTAGACATTTGCTCACTTCTTCATCTCTGCTGACATGGTTTTTCTATATTTTCTTTGCCCAAACTGCTGATTATCAAATTGAATGTTCGAATGTGAACCTTTTTTTGAGACCCTTAAGGGAATACAGGTGCATATTTAGTTAACTTTAGGCACCTGCTGACATTGAAGAATTGTGAAGACAGTCACTGGTAGAGGCGATGATTCTATAGAAGCTCTCCCCATCCCAGTGGGATGTATGCTTTACCAAAATGTGTTAGATGCAATGGACAGATGTTTCTGTCTTGGGGGTTTAGGGCACAACATTTCTGAGGAACTCTGACTCAATCTGTCCCTTCTCCTTTCACAGGGCAGCAAGGCGAACCCCATCCCTACTCACTGGAGCTCAGCTTTGATTTTTAACCTCCCTTCCCCACCCTTCCAGAACACACACATTCCCATTCCAAAACTGATTTTATAAAGACATTTTAAACATAATGATGCAACTTGGTGTGCACTACGGCAAATTTACAGGTGTTTTTTTTTTAATTGTTTCCAAAAACGGGACTTGGATTTAAGATGTAATTTTTAAATTTCTATTTCTATTTTTTCTGCAGCAGTTGGGTAGGAGGAGGAGGAGCCTTTTAGCCTCTCATAAACTGACCTCTCTACTTCCTCGTGTATTTTTAAGTTTGATTGATGATGTGGAAAGGGCTTTGCTTGTCTGCTACTGAGAACTTTACCCTTGCGGTTTTTGTGGAAACTGCTTTTGGAAAGAGAAAAGAAATGAACTTTACTGACTTGACATTTTTGCACCTCCCGTTTTTCTAATCTGGGCTATTTTTATTTTTGTTTTTTTACAGTGAGATTTTTTTGATCTTCAGCTACAGTAAGTTATTCCAATTTTTTTTTTACATTTTTCCTGACTTTCCGCTGATTTCCTTTTTATTGTTGTTACTAGTTACTATTATTATTTATTATTATACTTAATGATGGTGATGATGATGATGATAATGACAGTGATGATTTTTAACCGGATTAAAATCGAGTTTTTCTGAATGTTCATAAGAATTTCTCCGGCCTCCTGATTGACTTTGGAGTTTTGCATCTTGGGAGAGAAAGTGAAGGCATTAGCATTTTTAAGTGGATTGATCACATAAACCTTTTCTCTCCCAACCCCTCCCCTCCCCCCCGCCCTCATCCCCTTCCCCACGCTCGAAAGAATTTTACTGGCTGTTAAGTCTGTGACCTTATTTTTCCTGATCTTTAACTTAACTGTTTTAGAGCATCTCTGGACGTCGTCTGTATTTTTAATTTTTTTATTTTTGTTTTTTTATTTTTAATCTTTCATTTGTTAAATTTTTAAACTGTGCTGCAATAAAATGTGTGTGGTACTACTTAACACCTAAGTTGGTGATGGCATTTTCCCAGAAAGCCATCTCCCTCCTGTTTCCCTTGAAATCCCATCCTGCTTTTCCTGTACACTACCCCTCACAAACCACAAGCTGCAGCAACATGGATGCCCAGCCTGGAGCAGCAGCAGCCAGGATGACCTGGAGCCAGGGGGGCCTTCGGAACAGATGCACACCCTTCCTGGGTGATGGTAAGAGGTGTGAGGTCCACTTGGTTTCATTGGAAAGACTAGGAAATACACTGGTTTCAGTTTAGTTGATGTGGTGTAGGTGATAGCTTCTACCTGGAAATGTTTGGGTTAAGGCTTTTGTGCGTATCTCAAGAGATGTTTCCTAAGGGAGACCACTTCAGGGTTTTGTAAACTAATGGAATTATGAGTGTCAAACTGGGGCTTGCTGAGAGTTTTTCACAAATGGAAAGAGCAGCTGAAGTTCGCATATACTTTAGAATGAAGACGACTTGTTTTAATGATTAGCAACAAGACAGACGTAGTAGGTGGTACTTTTTCTTAGATTATTGCAAATCAGCAAAAATTTTCTGTCATTTAGAGTTATCTTCCTTGGGTCTGTGACAACAATTTTGGATTGTATTCTGTTTAGACTGTTTTTTATCATTAAAATTTAATGTGAATCAAACCACAAGACGCATGCTGTGGTACTGAAATGCTATCTCACTGGAAGGTTTTTTTAAAAGGAAAAAGATAAGCAGACTTTTTAACCTCAGAAAGCAGGAAAATCTGTATCATCTCTGTGTCCAAATCAGGAAAGATCGAGGAGTGACCTCTTTTTCAGTGATGACTTGTGGCCCAGCTAGGTATTGGGGAATCCACTGTGTTCCCAAGGGTAATAAAGAATGAATCTGGTCTATTCACAAGAAAAATGCAGAGATTAATAAGGATGTGAATAGCCAAAGAGTTGAGAATATT
The DNA here is from genome assembly GCF_028021215.1 of Eschrichtius robustus. NCBI lineage: Eukaryota > Metazoa > Chordata > Mammalia > Artiodactyla > Eschrichtiidae > Eschrichtius > Eschrichtius robustus. Next base: position 75,818,214 of record NC_090824.1, read on the forward strand.
AGCAACCTGTAGTGGTTTACTGACAGCAGTGGAATATTTTGATAACTCACTTTAGAGTTGCTTTAATAGATTTTGAGCTGGGCTGGGGCAGGGAGGAGAAGTGGAGTGATTTTTAAAGGTATATTTAGTTCTGTGGGTTCTAGGGCAAATCACATTCTTGACCCCTTCCCTTACTCATTCTGAAAGAGTAAAATCTAAAGTGAACACTGAAGGCAACCTCAAAGGAAAACGGAATGGGAGAAAGTTAAGTAAAATGTCCTGAGGTTATCTGGAAGAGGAATGGAAAATTTTCTTTTATAGGTCCAAGTTTTACTGATACCCTCTTTTGTATGAAAGCTGTTTCTACCTCTCTGTTTCTGTTACTGTCATTGTGTGGCTGTTGTTCACTATAGGTTCAGTTTAATTTGTTTCTTAATTTTGTAAATCCATTATTTTATGGGTCATGTTCTTCTGATTTTGGGGGTGCAAAAAGGTATAATAGTTCTTCAGGGACTCAAAACCTTGTGAGGGAGACAGATGGATGAGATAATGTCACCATGTGATACAGGTGGGTACAGAGACTAGAGCCATGCAAAGGTGGGTACCTAACTGACTCTTTTAAGAGGTCAGGAAGTGCTTTTAAGAGAAAGGGAGCTGAACTGAATCCTGTTAGAGAGTTAAGGCCAGGTTATAAAAATTTTAATGCCGTGCTAATAAGTTTGTATTTTATCCAGAAACCAGTGGTGAACTATTGAAAGATTCTAAACTGGGGAGTGACATCAGATTTTCATTTTTAGAAATGTCATCTGGTAGCAGTGTGGAAATGGCATAGAGGCGAGTAAGATTGGAGTAGGTGATAAATAAGGAAGATACTAAAATAGAAGGGAGAATAATGACCTGGCCTGGCCAAAAGCAATGGTATTCGGGTTAGAAGGGGGTAAATTTAGGAGGATGTGGTGGTGGCTGTGATAGGAAGAGTGAGGGATTTGGCATGACTCCCAGGTTTCAAGTTGGAGATGTTTGTTCGTTAAACATTTGAGTGCTCATTCTGAAAATCACTGTTAGACTTGGGCACATACAGATGAGCAAAACATACTGTCTCCTGTCCTCTTGAATATTATAGACATTGAGGGGAGAAATAAAGTGAATAGCACTTTCACAGTTTAGATCCTTGAAGGAAAAGAACAGAGTGAGATGGTATTTAAGGGAACCAAATTTAGAATATGGAGGTGGGAGGGTGCTGCTAGCAAAGAGACCTTAAAGGAACTGATGTTGAAATTGAGGTCTGGAAGTAGATGATCTTACCTGAAAGCACAGATATTGGGGGGAAATCTTGGCCTCTAGAGCAAGAAATACTACTGGAGAATAGTCAACAAGAATGCATAGAGTAACAGATGAAGTTGGAAAAGTAGGCAAGTATCAAGCATAGTGTACAGGTCCTTAAAAGGTCCATGTTTAAGATCTAGATTGTCTTGGGCACAATAGGAATCTGTTGAAGGACTTTGGAGATTGGAGAGATCTGATTACTTTCTTGGAATTTCCTTCAGGCTGTTGTGTAGGGAATGTTAGTAATGAGGACTAAGTGCAATTAGGACTAAATAAGTTAGAAGACCTGTTATAGTAGGCCACTATCTATTCATCTCTTGAAGAAAGTAGTAATCCCAGGCCTAAGGGCACTTGCCCTGGTTTTTCCGAATGAGATTTCTTTGCGTATATTAATGAGCAAATGTAATGAGTTTGAAGAGGACAGGTTAGTTAGGCTTTAGGAAGTTACTAGTTATTACTGTATCACCCCTGTTGGGTCAGACTTGACATAATAGCTTTCCTGTTTGAAAGGAAAAATGAAGTAGAAAAACTTGAATTTCTTCCTTTTGGAAGTAATAATCTGGACACTTTACCGTGTGTCCACCACTGTTCAAAGTTCTTGTGTTAACTTAATCATCACCATAACCTTATGTAAATATTAATGTCTTTCACGTTTTGGAGATGAAACTGTTGAAGCACAGAATTTAAATAATTTGCCCAAAGTTAGACACCTAATAGATGGTGAGGCATGGATTCAACCCAGGCAGTTAAGCCTGCAGATTTCAACTCTTAGTCATACTAGACAGACTGTGCTTTATTTGACATGTGAAGTATTCTAGGAAAACAAATCTTTAATTTGGTTTAAGTGCCAAAAAAGAAAAAATAAACTGCTCTGGATTTCTATTTTTAGCAAGTTTGAAGCTAAATGTCATTGTTAAATATTTTGTTGTTCAACTCACAACAGTTTAAATAGCATGAAGTATCCAAGGTAATTGTTTAGGTAGATGTAGCTTTGTAGTATAATTTTATGGACTCTTCGGATGTGACAGCATTCTTTAGGGAAGTAAACATATTTAGAAGTGAGTTTCCGTGGGGAGAAAAAATAAATAATTGTATTATTTATGGTTTTAAAAAATATGTAACCCAGAGGGATGTTACTAAATCCAGTGGTTCTTTTTCAGTCCTTATCAATCACATTTGACCTGTTGGTGTGATTTAACCAGTCGAGCCACTTTCTTCCTTAAAACATTTTTTTACTTAACTTCCAGGTTTTTATTCTTTTTTTGGCTATTCCTTCTGCCACTCAGCTGGAGTGCTCTGTGGTTCAGCTCTTCCACTTTTCTATTCACACTTCCTGGGTCATTTCATCAGTTCTATGATTTTATATACTATCTGTAAACTGATGATTCCCACACATCTATCACCAGCCCGGACTTCTCTTTTGAATGACATACTGTCATCTGTCCAGTTACCTTCCTGACAACTCTTGAATGTTAAGTATATCAATTTAAAAGTACGAAACTGGGCTCCTGCTGTTCTTCCCTCAGACCAGTTTCTTCTGCAGTGTTGCCCATTTCAGTTAATGAAACTCCAGTTTTCTTGTCAGTTAGGCCAGACTTTGGTTAGCCATCCTTGACTTTTTTTCCCTCTCATACCTCACCTTTGGCATTGTAGAAAATGCTGTCATCTCTGCCTTTAAAATATAACAAGAATTCTCCACCCATCCTGCTATGGCCTGATCCAGTTTCAAGCCATCATTTGTCTTGCGCATTATTGCAATAGGTTTATGTTTCTTTTGCCCCTCTACACCAATGTGTAACTAGATCGATCCTATTGAAATGTAATGCTTGAAAAATGTATTGCCTGAGTAGTTTCCTTCTTGAAACTTAATAGCTGGCTATTTCAGTGTTGAAGTCAAAATTTTGCTGTGATTTACAAGATGCCCTATGTGATCTGTTGTGCCTCTCCTCCCGTGTTAATGATATACTACTCTGCTCCAGCCACACTGGCCTCCTTACTGAGACTTGAACATACTAGATGTTCCTACCTCAAAGCCTTTCCTTGGAATTTTCTTCCCCTAGACATTGAGAAGGTTGGGTTCCTCAGTTCGTTTAGGTTCTTACTCAAAAGCCACTGCCTCAGTGCTGTTTTCTCTCACTTAGCCTTCTAAATACTCTTTAGCTCTTTTCATCAACTCACATATTATAGAAGTTTATTTTCTACTATGTAAAGATATAGAGAAATATTTGGAAAGATACACGCGAAACAACATTGATCGATTACTTCTGGACAAGGGAGAGGGATTTAGGAGGGTTAGGAGAAAACTTTTGCTTTGTGTGCTCAAAGGCTTAATGAGCAACCCAGCATTATTTTGCTTCTAATTAAAAAACTTCAAACTCCTTGTCGTAGGTATACTTCAACTCTTCGGATTTTGTGTCTGCGTATAAATAGCATAACTATGGCCTGTGTAGTAGAAGTTTAGTAAGCAGTTTTTATAGTTAAGTTGTAAAAACAGCCTTAAGATATGTTTGGCTGTGATGGAATGAGTCATATTAGCATTTGAGGGCATAGGCTGCTGTGTTGCCTGTGATGGAGCTGTAATCAAAATTTGGAAGAACTTTATCATTTTTTAAAAATTTATTCTCCAGTGGGAGTGCATCGCTGTCTTTAAGAGGTAGCCATAGCAGATTAAAGGACATCTGAGTTTTTCTTCCTACCTAAACTGATTCCAATTTCACCAGTCTGAAATATTCTTCCTGCTTCTTATTTAGATTAACCTACAGCTTTTGAGTTGATTTCAGAACTAATATAACTCCCTGGAAGTTCATTGAACCAGTCTTAGGCTTTTCTAACTAGTCTGGAATGAAATTTCGGAATAGTTTAGTAGAATACATGTTAAATGAAAATTTTCCCTTAGCCTTCTAATTAAAATTCTGTATTCTGAAAATGATGTAACCATTCATAGTGTGCTATAATTCCTTATATTAATCCTTTAAATATATAGTCATCTTCACCTAAGTGGTTTTGTGATAACTTTAAAAAACTTAATGGCTAAAATTGAGGTAGCAAAGTGTGCTTTCTAAAGAAAAATTTTCCCTTGTCCTTGAAAGTTTGTTGGCTTCTTATGTTGGAATTACAGTTATTTGTGCTGTTTAAGATGTAGTTTTACCGAAATTAAAGAGGAAGACTAATCAAATGACTTAAGATTGATGTGGATTTTTAAGAGAAGATACCCCCATCTTTATTTTAGGTTTAATCCAAATTAAGCAGTATATGCTCACATAACATTTAGAAAATGTAATGCAGGCCCCTCAAAAAAGACATACTTAACCATACAAAATAAAAGGTTTTGATGTGTCCTTTTAGACTTTTTTTGCATATGTAGGCGTTTGAAAAAGTAATGTCCTACATATGGCATGTACATTTAAGTATTAATTTTTTTCTGCAACACAAACATAACATAAAATATTAGATAACAGCTCTGCTAAAAATTTTCATAACTACATAGTATTACATTGCATAATTGTACAATATTTTACTTAACCAGTATTCTATTGTTGGGCCCTTAGGTTTTCCCCCAATTTTCCCTTTTACAAACAATTTTTATAAACAATTGAAGTCTTACAACTAAGATTTTGTCAATACCCTTGGTTATTTTCTTAGACTTATGCTCCAGAAGTACAATTATTCAAGAGCATGAATGTTTTAAAAACTTTCAATCTGGGTTGCTCTCCAGAAAGGTGAAAACAGTTTATCTACTTATTGGCAATGTAAGTGACCACTAATAATTAACTTCTAGTTTTGTGAATTACTTGGATCTTTTGCTTGTGTTTCAGGGTTTGACCCTGAAATTTAAGTGTTCTTGGTGTTTGATAAGTATAAATTGAAGAGTAAGAATATTTATAGAGGTGCTACCAGGTTGATTATATTTCTGTGTATAGTTTGAGATTCACGTGTAATTCTTTTTCTCAGATATGTATATATGTGTATATATGCATATATTCAGTGCTATCTTAATTTTATTGTGGAAAAAATTCGAACATATGCAAAAAAGAGAATAGTATAATCAGTCTCTATGAACTTGTCCAGCTTTAGCAATTCTTGAGTGATCTTGTTTCATCTATACCTGCATCCAATCCCTTCCCCTCCTGTTGTTTTGAAGTAAATAAATATTTGATATATTTCATCTTTAGCTATTTCAGTGTCTCTTTAAAGATAAGGGCTTTAAAAATAACCACAGTCGTTACCATGCAAAAACATGTAATAGATTAAATATATTTTAAGACCCTAAAATACTACTCTGAGGACTGAACAAGGCATTCTCCAGTTGTGTTTTATTTCTGCAGGAATGGCAATGTGGATGATTGTTTTTTGCTTACATGTTATGCTTTGCTTAGTTCTTCCTAGAATTTGGGAAGTTCTGTTTATTAGAGATAAGTGTAAAAAATTTTTTGAAGGAGAATCTTGGTATGATTATCCTCATGTGTGATAAAATTGAGTTTTCAGGATAGCAAAAGATGGGATTCCACTATATTTCATATACATTGTACTATTAAATTCTGAAACTAGGAATAATTCTAAATTTTAACTGCTTGGATCTGAGTGATGGAGAATGATGTAGTAACTTTAAGTCGGGTTTCCTTATTAAAATTTATTTTCTTATAAAAAATTATTTTGCTGCACTTGTGAAATCTTTTGTTCACAATTCAGAAATCTATGACAACAAAGATTTCTCATCAGTTTGATGCTCATTTGATGACAAAACCTGACTTAAATTGACATGACATTATTTATAATCTGTGTTACATTTAGTGACTATGCATATGTATTAATGCAGAAATATTAATGTATTTTATTTGATAGCTGGATGCTTTCCCAGATCCCGTTGGGTGTTACATAGGAAAACCACAGTATTATCTTTGTAAAATCTGAAAAATCTTGATGTTTTTCCTAACGTGTTTCCTGGGGAGACTTTTAAAAGTGTATTTGTTGTAACTCAATGCTCAGTTTGAGTTTACTGATAAAACTGAAGCTTTCTACAAGATAATAAAGAAGTGAAGTCTTATGAATAAATATTGTTGACCCTTGCTATTCAGAATATGGTCTGTGCTACAGCAACAGCATATCATCATCATCATCATCATCATCTTCTGGAAGCTTCTTAGAAATACAGAATTTCATGCCCTATCCTTTCACTCCTTTTTATTGCTTGCTTGGGAGTTGGAAATTTTGGTAAAGTTTCTGGCAAGAATGTTTTTGATGTTTGGGGAGCAGAGTTGAGGGTCATAGAGTAGCCATGTTTTACATAAATTTGAAATAATGCAGTATTTAAAATGACCATTATATGTGCAAAATTTGAATGACTCTTCCTAAATTACAAATAGAATTAAAAATCAAGTAATTTCCAACAGGCAGGCTGGATAAATGGCAATGCCACTTAAGCTAGTATAGAATAATGAATTTCTATTTTTCACTTAGATTGCCATGTTTGCTTTTTCTTTCAGTGCTTTTTGCTGAAAACATTCAAGATTTATTGACCTTATTGAAGTAATTTTGAAATGTTAATCTTAATTCTTTTCCTATGAAAAGCATTCTCTTACATATTCCTAATGCTTGTTTGATACTCAACAGATTCAGGAAATTTCTTTTTCAAATGGCTTAAAATGTTCCCAGAGTAAATAGATGTTTGTTGATGGGGAGTTTTACTGTATAGAAGCTGCTCTAGTTAAGAGTATGTTGGGTTCTAAAATGCTGTCTTCCCCCCCCCCCACCCCCTTAAGTGTGATGTAACACTCAGAATAGAGGTAACTTAACATTTAATGAGGGGGAAGGGGTCAAGTTAGGAGTATGGGATTAACAGATAGAAACTACTATACATAAAATAAAACAACAAGGATTTACTGTATAGCACAGGGAATTATACCCAATATCTATGTCTGTTAGGACTGCCATTGAATGAGAGACCCCAAATTATGGAATGCAATATCCAGTGAAAGTTTTGTTGTCCTAGAGATGCCCATTTCCTTGATTTTTACATAGTTCTGAATTGCTCTTGAGGAAGGGAAGCACACAACTTTTCTAACTTCTGTTACGGGGTTTATAGAAAAGCTTTGCTGACTTTCGGCCAAGCCATATATTGTAGTCATTAAATTCCAGGGTGGATGAAGAAGCTGTCTTTACAGAATGAAAGAATTATGAAACTAATACGGTATTAAAGAATGAAAAAAAGAGTATTTTAAAACCTCACAATCTTGCCACATCCTGAGGTGTCTAACACTTCAGTGTATAATCTTTTAGATAACTTGTATATTGTGTATGCTCCTTAACATCTTAAATATCTCTTGGTGTCAATAAGTTATTTTGAAATGTTGCTGCTTGTATCCAGTTAGACTGATGTACTGAAATTCATTTAGTCAGTCTCTTAGTATTATGAACTTGTTTTCTCATTTTTCACTGTTAATATGTCCACATCCTTGATTCCTTCAGATGAGTTCTCAAAGTGAGATTACTGAGTCAAAGAACATGCACAGGTTTTGTTTTTTGGGTATTTTGTTTTGTTTTTAAAGAACATGCACAATTTTAAGGTTTTTGATAAAATAGTCCAGTAGTTTTCTGAAAATATGGTTACCAGTTCATACTGTCAGAAATAATGTATGGAAGTGACCATTTCAATTTAAAATGTTTTTACTTGTTTGGTAGGTAGAATGTTTGGTTTAATTTTTGTCTCCTTTATGGTGATACTGATTTTTCTTGCTAATCTCCATAGACCTTTAGTATTATTTGTTAATCATCTTTTGTGTCTTTCTGTCATTGTCCCATTTTTTGTTGGTATGTACCAATAATAGTAAATGATGTAGTAGTAGGAGCAGCTGCTGCAGCTGCACTTGCTGTGTGCCAGGCACTATGTTCATTGTTTTCTTTACCTTACTTCACTTACACCTCATTCATACTTATCCTATGAGACAAGTACTATCAACAGTACTCATTTTATGATTAAAGAATCTGGTGTTTGAAGGGGTTGGCTTTCCAGAGGGAAATGCATACCAGAAGTGGTTGAGTTTGAAATTGCAACAGGTCTGACTCCAAAGCCTCTGAGCTCTTAACCATTAGGATGTGTTTATTTTTATATTTTTATATACAGTGTTAAGAACTTGAATTGTGGACAAATATGTATTGCATACATTTCATCAGTTTTTTGCTTTTTATTTATGGTATATTTTAGTACGGGGATTTTTTTTTTGTATTATGTTATTTAGGAAGTTCTCATCTCAAGGTTAGTCATTACTTTAAACATAGTTTGGTCACGGTTGGCGTGGCATGACTGTGGGAACAGGTACCTTTGTATCTACCTTTTTAGTTAAAAAAATGTTTTTTTAAAAATAGGTGTATCTAAACATTTACAATTTAAGTTATTAACTTGGGTCCTGTTCAGAAGTAAACCAGGGTGGAGCTTTTCAGTGTACAGACATATGCAGAAAGATTTCTCAGTTGAGATTGATCTTACTAATTATCACTGTTTCAAAACTAATATATAGCATGAAGAAAAATTTTCACTCTTGAAGGAAAATTGTGTTGCCCTTACTGAACTTCTTAAAATGACGGGTGAGGCTGCTTACAGTATGTTGAACAAATCAGTGAAGGGTATATAATTGGGAGAGATTGTTAGTATTTCACACAACAAAATCAAAGTTTGAAATTTTCTTCAGGCTGGAACCCCAGGGATTGTGAACTAGATATAAGAGGATTAAATAGTATATGAAATGCAAAGCCCTGCACTTAACAGTGAATTCTGCATGTGTTGACAGTGCCTAAGTTAGCAGACATTATAGCATCTGGATAGCATCTACAATGTGTTCCACTCTTGCAAGAGCAACCAAATTTGGACTGCTGTGTTCAAAGGGACATTGACAGGTTAAGTTGTATTTGTTATAATGCACCATGTCTTATATTTATAGAAGATAGTCAGGATAGGGAACAGTTTGCATAAGATGTTTTCAGTCAAATAAAAAATAATTCGAGGGAACTTCCCTGGTGGCACAGTGGTTAGAAATCCGCCTGCCAATGCAGGGGACATGGGTTTGAGCCCTGGTCTGGGAACATCCCACATGCCGCGGAGCAACTAAGCAGGTGAGCCACAACTACTGAGCCCGTGTGCCACAGCTACTGAAGCCCACGTGCCTAGAGCTCGTGCTCTGCAATAAGAGAAGCCACAGCAGTGAGAAGCCCGCACGCAGCAAGAAAAACCCAACGCAGCCAAAAAAAAAAAAAAAAATTATTCGATTGCTAATGAATGGACGTTAAAGAGAAGAGCTAAGGGAGGAAATTAGTTAAGAGCCAATTAAGTTTTAGAATTGAGTGTCTTCAGGTTGTGAATTCGTTGACTTTAGTGGCAGTTCATGAAGTTTAGTAATTGGTGAGCAAGGAGGTTGCAAGGGAATTTTAACATCCTCTGAAGAATTTGGAGGCATTGAACTTACATGATTTAGTTTTTTCATCATTGAGGTTCTGGGAATATTAAAGACTTTCATTTTTTAAATTTTCTGTTGCGTTACTTATACTTTGGCAGGAACAATCCTTTTTTTTTTTAATTATAAAATGCTTACTAAAGAAAACTTGGAAGGAAGCATGCAGAGAAAGAAAATATTTACTTACAGCATTAGCGCTCAAAGATAACCACTTTCAATATTTTGATGTTTTGATCCATTCTCTTATCTCATTAGCTACAGATGTACCTGTATCCCTGTACATTTGGTGGTTTTTTTTAAGATTTTTTTTTTTTTTTTTAATATGGACCATTTTTAAAGTCTTTATTGAATTTGTTACAACATTGCTTCTGTTTTATGTTTTGGTTTTTTGGCCGCGAGGCACGTGGGATTTTAGCTCCCTGACCTGGGATCGAACCTGCACCCTCTGCATTGGAAGGTGAAGTCTTAACCACTGGACCGCCAGGGAAGTCCCTCCCTATATATGTTTTATAATTTTATAATGTATTTTTACCAACATGGAATCATTACTGTATATCGTTTCAGAACCTCTATGCTGTAAACATTTTCCACTTAGTAAATTTTCTACAATTTTTTTGTTAAGTGGCTGTTTTTGTGGGGGGGTTTTTTGTCACAGGGATTTACAAAACTTAAAGATGGTCAAAGTTTCTTTTTCAATTCCAAAATAGGATAACCTGAAATTTATTTAACATTGTCAGTTGCTTAATACAAATTTGTTGACCTACCCATTGCTTGGCACTTAGGTTTAATTAAGAATTTTCAAATGAACTTACAGAAACGTATACTGGTTTTACTTAGTTATAGCAGTGGAAGTGCCAGTTTCTTCCTCCACTGCACCGGATGATCATTCTTATATTAGCAAATCTGACAGAAAAAATATTTTCTGGGAACTTGAGCTCAAGAGTGTGTGACATGGTATATATCATTTTAACATTTGCTATAATAGGGTCTTTTTTAAAAACTTGAACAGGTAATATGTACTTTTGTAAAATACACCATCCTTGTGTTTCAGCCCTCCTGTTGTTGTTTCTGGTAGCAACTGTCTAAATTACCATGTTTGCTCTCTGTATGTTTTTTCCCCTCCTGAATGATATTAAAGTTACAGGCGTGATACTTCACATGGGAACTTCAACTTCATGGCTGTATCGCCTAAGAATAAACATAATCTATACTATCAAAGTAATTATCAAAGCAATGAAAATAAACATTAGTTCAATATTATCTCGTATACAGCCCACATTAAAATTCTCGTTTTCACAAAAAAAGTCTCTTCCCCACAACATTGCTTGCTTAATCTAGAAATGGCCTCCTGCTCTTTTTTTGGAGGAGTCCCAACCAGGTGTGTTGTATAGTGTCCCCACGATCTTGAAATTGCCTGATTGTTTCCCTGTTGTATAGATTCAAGTCAAATATTTTACCAAGAATATTGCATAGGTGATGTATGTTTCTTATTTTGTCGAATCAGGAAGCATATGATGTCAGATTACTTGGTTTAAGTGGTGACCCATGTTTCTATAGTAAAGGTACGTTTTTTTCCTCTTTTAATCAGTGAGTAGTCTATTGGGTAGTACTTTGAAACCGTGTAAACCCTGTTTCCCTCCCACCAAGCTTTCACACAGTGCTTTGGCATACATTGACCGTTGTCTGAATCAATTCTTATATTGATATAATCTACACCAATCTGACAGTTTTTTTAAAGTGGTCTAAGTCTTTTTCAGTATGCTTTTCTTAAAACAATTTTTCATGTTTATGGTTTATTATTTTATTCCTGCCCTTTTTTTTTTTCCTGTTACTCATACTTTTTTGGAGACTGCTGAGTTTTTTGTCTTATGTAGGTTTTGACAGTTGCATGTGTAATTTTTACATTTAGATTTTGATCAGTTAATGTTTCTGTGTATAGAATGAGATTGGTCCCCAATTTTTGTTTTTAGATGGCTGTGAGGCACCATTTATTTATTTATTTTTCACTTATATTTTATAATCTGTTCTTTTTTTAATTTATTTTTTTAATTGAAGTATAGTTGATTTACAATGTTGTATTAGTTTCAGGTGTACAGCTAAGTGATTCAGTTATACATACATATGTGTGTATATATATATACACACTCAGGTACCATTTATTGAATTATGCATTTCCCCCTAATTTTTATCGTGAATATTCTTAGACCATAGCAGTTAGCATAGTTTATCTAAAATGGCCAACTTTGGTGTTCTTGTGGCCTGAAAATACCACCATGTACTGTTTTTAGTACTCTCTGTGTGATAGTCTTTACCTTGAGATCATGTCTATGTTTTGATGAATAATTAGCTTTGGGGATGGAGCAAATTATAGTCCCTTGGTATCCAAGGGGGATTGGGACCCTGGCAGATACCAAAATCTGGGGATGCTCAAGTCCCTTATATAAAATGGTGTAATGTTTGCATATAACCTATACACAATCTTTCATATACTTTAAACCATTTCTAGATTACTTATAATACCAAATATAATATTATAATTACCTATAATACCGTAGTGTAATGTAAATAGTTAGAAATACAAAAATGGTGTGCAGCAAATTCAAGTTTTGCATTTTGGAACTTTATAGAATTTTTTTCCCCTGAATATTTTTGATCCATGGTTGGTTGGGATCTACTAATGCAGAATCTGCCGATACAGAGGGCCCACTGTACACTGGCCAACTTTTTGCAGACATATGGGCAGTTTATTGTTGCCCTCTGAAGACGCCAGAGGGAAATAGTTGATGAATGCAGTAAAGACACATAGGAAGCAGAGAACAGGGTTGGGGTGGGGAAGAGGTACGGTAACAGGAAAGTAGTGTGGAACAGGGACAAGGGTCCTAAAGGGGTAAAATAGGAGCTTAAGTGTGTTAAAGGAAAATAATTTAGACCAGGAGATGCTGCTCTAAGTAGGCAGAGAGATTTATTTATAGTATCCAAAAGGTACTGAGAAACTCTTGATAAGAAATTGTGGAAAACTGTGAAATAGGAAGTCTTTGGACTCAAGATTGCCATCATCTTAAAAATTTGCCAACTCATTGCTGCCATCTGGTGACACTTTGTCTTTAAAAGGCTTCAAAGAAAGATGGGAAATAGCATATTAGGCATATGGCAGTTGCATCTAATTTAAATTGAATGTAGAGGCTATTTTAGGTTTTAAGGGATAGTGATAAAATTCTAAGGTAGGGTTTTGAATTTCCTAGTCTGAGGTAAGTTATTTCCCTTGTTCTCTAGTTAGTATGATCTGACATTTGATAAGCTGTATTGATGCCATCTTTAAATTTCTTTTTTTCTGGTCCAATGGATAATGTGATATGAGTAAGTATAATGTGAGTAGCCTATTGAATAGGGCAAACAGGTAGAGGACTGACTGAAAAGCTCAGTAGAAATATCTTGTGGCGGGTTTACTTTCTGTTGTGTGTTCCCCCCCCCCCACCCTCCCTGGAAATAAGCCTACATATGATACTGAACACAGTCTGAATGAGTGGCACTGCTTTGTCAAGTATTTATCGTCCATCCCTTCAATCCCTTTCCACTAAAGGTGGAGTTCCAGTGCCCAGTACATAAAGGCGAGGGAGTTGAAAGCTTGCTTCCAATTATGAATTGATTCTTGCCCAGTTCCCAGCAATGTCCAGGACCTTCATAACCTACATTTCCAGACCATTTGAAACTTAACATCTCATGATTGTCAACGCGATCTGCCTTTCCCACCTTGCCATATTTCTTCTCAGTAGAATTTACTTGCTCTTTAATGTGAATTTAAGAGAAATGGAGTAATTGTTATAAACATTTCCCAAATTTTAAACTGGATTGACAATCCAAGCTAGGTTTGCCTCTTAAGGGCAGAGAGCACAATAGCTCAGGTTCAGAATGAACAGTTGGAAATAAAATTGACAGGTTTGCTTGCATTCCAATTAGATGTAAGATTTTATTTGTGTTTTCTGTTTTAGGATATGACTGGGATGGTAGAAGTGGGAATAGAAATACATTTCTATAATTCTTGTCCTGCACACTGCCACTAAAATCTCTTGTTGCTTTTATTGCTTCAACATAAAACATGGTCAAATGGACACATAGATCCTTTGGTGTAATAAAGCAATAAAAGTAACTCAACATTCCTGGTTTTGACTTTTACTCACCAGTCTTAGTGATCCTTTGATGATAAAAATTGTGGAAGTAGGAACCTGGGAAGACAAATAAAATATTATGCAAACACACATATATGCATGTATCCATGAGCTAGAGGTTTGAGTACTACCACCCAATAGCCTCTAGGAAAATACTCAGTCTTTTTCTGTTGTCTGTGCTGTGGTGGAATTCTGCTTTTCTGGTAACCAGATCCACTTGATGATTTCTGCTACTGAATTAAATAGGACGCAGAGTATCCAGGGAACCATAATCATTTCAGAAATCTTTCCCCCATTGGTTTTACTCTTTGAAACCAATTTTAGGAAAGAAACTGATTCTGTGCATTTTTTATTCTATGTACTTTTATTTACTTAGCTCTTCTGTAGTATTCAGTATTGAGTTTTTAAAAGAATGAATTTATCTTAATGATTTTGCTGAGAAAACCTTTGCAGGATGTGACCAGAGTACTCAGAGAAATTGCTGAGTGTTTATGATGTGCCAGAAACATCTGATTTTCAAAAAGTGGAAGAAGTTGTGACTTATAAACTCTGGATCCGTGAACTAGACATTATTCTTCACGAAGATAGTAGAATAGGTTGTTAAAGTTCAAACTAATTCATGTGAATTAATGTTACTTCATTATGTAACAGTGTTGTTAAGACTGTTAGTGTACATTAGTACATTTGATGTTCTCAAAACATTTGAAAGTTTTTATAAAAATAAATGTTTAAAGAACCTGGATTGTTGTTACTATGTGACGAGCCCTTTTTTATTTCTCTCAAATGCATTTCCTGATTAGGAGTTAGGTGCTTGACTTTTAAAATGTTTTCCTAAAAACAAAACAAAAAACTTACATGTTCATTGTAGAAAATTTGGATAATATAAAAAAAACTCTGAAGGTGGTAACAGTTGATTAACCACAAGAGTACCCATGGAACAATATTTTTAAATACTTCTGCCCTATGTTTCCTAAGCACACAATTATTATGTGGGTAGGTATATATGCCTCCTGTTAGGTACTGTACAATTAATATACTGCTTTTTAACTTAAACATTTTATCGTAATTTTTCGTGTCATTTAAAGTAATCTGTAAATTTTCTAAAGACTGCAATTGCTGGTAATTAGGATACTGAGTTAAAAATCTTTTTTACAAAAATGCATGTAGAACGTTGGCTTGGCCAAAAAGTTCATTCGGGGTTTTCCATACCATCCGATGAAAAAACCGAACGAACTTCTTGGCCAACCCAGTGCAACCTACTGCTACAGCTCTGTATTAAAGTAAAAAGCAAAAACTGACCCCTTTCTCTGCAACTTGCTTTTACACTTAAAATCTGATATAGTTCTTTAAGACTATACCCTCTGGGTCTGAGTTATAACCCAGTCAGAACAGTTTCTCCCGTTTCTTCCTTCACTGATACTATCTTTAAAAAGCTAGGAGGAATTGACCTGTCTTACGAGGGTGACTCCAAAGTGTAAACTTCTGTGACCCGTGAGGCAGCCTCAGATACACTCATTTATATCTATTCCATTTCTGTTAGTCTTTAAAAAGAAAAAGAAAAAAAGCTTAATGAGTTACTATAAAGCAAAAACCCTGCAGTTTCTACTCAAGTTGAGAAAAATACAACTTTGCCAGCAAGGTTTACACTTCTGAACTGTCACAGAATCATTCCAAAGTAAATGGAGTAAAATACTTAAGGAAAGAACATGTTATTCAGTGATTTTATACCCAGTGAAACTGACAAATATAAAGGACACAGGCAAACTGTTACTAAGATGCAAGAACTGATAAACTGTTTTCCAAGTTCTTTCAAAGTAATATATTAGAAGCTTGAGGGACCATAATGCCTAGAGAGATCTGGTAAAATTTTAGCATTACTAACATCACAAAAAGATAATGCCACCTATATATAATCTTACAGAAGTGTTACACATGAGTCTGATCAAGCCTTTGGTCCCAGCCTCCAATTTCTGAAAATACAAAGGACAGAAGAATACGTGGAATTGTACTGAGGGTATGAAATTGTGGAAAAAACTGCAGGACAAATGCCCAGGATTCTTCAACAGATAAATTTTAAGTTAAAGGGGAACTTATAAAAAGAGCCTTAAAAGACACATCAAATTTGTTCTAATGGGTAAGACTATACTATGCAGGGATATACATTTAGGTAATAGAACTATTTTAAAAGGAAGGAAGTGATTTTACTGTAAAGTTAGGAGTTTCAGGGGGAGGAAAGGGTTTGAGAAAGGAATGGTGCACATGGGGCTTCTGAGTTGGTATTGAGGTTTTATAGAGACTTGAGCTGCTCTAGCACCTTCAGACCGTTAGACTGCAGTACCTTGTACTCACCCACTATTGGAGCAGGCGGAATTCTCCCTGTTGGAACTGCTTTTCCTGACATTGGTTCCCTTTTCCTTTCCAATAAATACTACCTGGGTGTTTTGGTATTCTTCAATTTCTGGGTCTTTTAGGCTCGCAGTTGCTTCTCTTTGCTTCTCCCACAGTGATAGATACCGTGTGCGTTAGCGGTTGGCTTGCCCTTAGCAGCGTGCATTTTGGAGTTTTGATTGGGATGCTTTGACACCAAGTTCTGTTGTAAATGCTGTCCATGCTTTACCCACGGTTATTCTTCTCATTAAAACCCAGGGAGGGGGCTTCCCTGGTGGCACAGTGGTTAAGAATCCGCCTGCCAATGCAGGGGACACGGGTTCAAGCCCTGGTCCGGGAAGATCCCACATGCCGCGGAGCAACTAAGCCCGTGTGCCACAACTACTGAGGCTGCGCTCTAGAGCCCGCGTGCCACAACTCCTGAAGCCTGTGTTCCTAGAGCCCGTGCTCCACAACAAGAGAAGCCACCGCAATGAGAAGCCCACACACCACAACGAAGAGTAGCCCCTGCTCGTCGCAGCTAGAGGAAGCCGCGCGCAGCAACAAAGACCCAACGGAGCCAAGTATAAATAAACAAAAAATTTTTTAAAAGGGAGATTTTACCTGTAATTGCTATTGGTATATTTATTGTTTGTGAAAAACATTTGCTAAAAACTGACTTAAGTCCCCACTTAATAGCAAACCTTAAGAGCCAAGCAGAAGTATTTGAAACCAGTTAGGCCTTTTAGTAGGTTTCTGTTTTGATTCCTGTCGGTGTTCTAAGACTTTTCTGGTGCTCCCACTTAAGTTGAAAGGCTGTTGGTGATTCTCACTAGCCACTGTGAGGTAAATTTTTACTGCTTAGTCAAAAAGTTAACTGTTTATAAGGATGTAATTTAGAAGCCAAAGTAAAAGGCTGTTTCTTGAATTTCAGAAAGGATAGGAGCTTTACAGTTTTAAAATCAGTATGCTTATGAAATGACTAGGTATTTTAAGGGTCAGAATAGTAGTGGTCATATACCATAAATGTTATACCATCTTTTTTTTTTACATGTATGTATATATAAAACATTTTTACATAATCCACGAAAACTAGTTTGTTATGATTATCTTGAGGATTGGAAAGTTAAGAGATACTAGACACTGGTATCTTTTAATTTGTTGTTTAATTTGTTGTCAGTACCTTTCAAAGGGATGAATGGGAAATAAGAATGTTACTCTAAATCTAAGGTGGGTCCATCTTAAACCCTTTTTAACTTTGGTGTGGGAAGGAGCAGTAGACTGATACAAAAGCTAAAGAATGTCAAAACATCTGCACTTTAAAATGATATCATGAGTCTCCATGTAATAACAGGATTGCGCCTCTGTAACATACATGAAGATCATTTTTGTTTTGAAACGGTCTGAGGAAAGTTGTATTCTCTTCCTTGGTTCTCCTGGTTCTTTTTTTTTTTTTTTTTTAATTTATTTAATTTATTTATTTTTGGCTGCGTTGGGTCTTCGTTGCTGCACGTGGGCTTTCCCTAGTTGCGGCGAGCGGGGGCTACTCTTCGCTGCGGTGCGCGCGGGCTTCTTATTGCGGTGGCTTCTCTTGCTGTGGAGCATGGGCTCTAGGCGCGCGGGCTTCAGTAGTCGCAGCATGCAGGCTCTGTAGTTGTGGCTCACGGACTCTAGAGCGCAGGCTCTGTAGTTGTGGCACACGGGCTTAGTTGCTCCACGGCATGTGGGATCTTCCCGGACTAGGGATCAAACCCATGTCCCCTGCATTGGTAGGCGGATTCTCAACCACTGTGCCACCAGGGAAGCCCGTCTCCTGGTTCTTTTTTGATTCATGCAGTGTTCTACCTGGTAGTTTTATCATCATCACCATCCAGCATTATTAAATATCCCAGCTCTATTTTGTATTATATTTTCACATAAAAAGTAAAGAATCATTACATTCTGTAAAAAAGATGGTATTGATAACTAAGGTATCTATGGCATACTATAAATCAGTTGAAGTACCTGGAAATAGATTATTTCCAGAGTGAATGAATTGGTTCTGTTTATTGCCTTTGTATAATAAAGTTAATTACACTTGAAGGGTAGTGTGTCAGTTGTCCACATTCATCTAGCTGAAGAAGAGTTTGCGGGCAGAATTGGGAGTTCTATGTATCTGCGGGAATGAGTGAGACTCATTTTAGTAAAAGCAATGTGCAAGAAGGTGGAGTTATTGATGATAGATGGCGAGAAATAGTTAGGTTAGCATGACTGGGAAGGTGAAAAACAAGAAGTCAGTGGTAGAGAGCTTAGGGGGTTCTAATTTGCTTGAGGACTTTAAAACAGAGGGAGGTCACTTGGAATTAATAATGCCCAAGAAGATTGTGTTGCCAATAATCTGTGAAGAGGATTCCCCCCCAACCCCACAAGGGATAGTCTAGCAGGAATATACTACAGAAGAGGAGGTTGAATATCTATAAGGATTTATTCAGGGGGCTCTAGTCTCTGAATAGTAATATACTTGCTGCTATGAGATCCTTTTCAGTTGACTGAAAGTGGTTCAAAGTAAGGTAGTAGGTAGTCACAGTGGTTCAAAATAAGAGTAGAGCAAGTTTTTATCAAGGATTGTTTTGTTTTTAACATCTTTTCACCTGAATGCCTTTTTTTTCTCTCAGTTTTTCAGCTTTGTGAGGCACCTTACCATCAAAGACAATGGCCAGCAATGTTACCAACAAGACGGATCCTCGCTCCATGAACTCTCGTGTATTCATTGGGAATCTCAATACTCTTGTGGTCAAGAAATCTGATGTGGAGGCAATCTTCTCGAAATATGGCAAAATCGTGGGTTGCTCTGTTCATAAGGGTTTTGCCTTCGTTCAGTATGTTAATGAGAGAAATGCCCGGGCTGCTGTGGCAGGAGAGGATGGCAGAATGATTGCTGGCCAGGTTTTAGGTAAGGTCTGGGTTGAATTAATTTTTCATTGATTATATAATTCAGATCTGAGAGTTTTTCTGTTCATGTCTTCTCTTTGTCTCCCTCTCCATAAACTTAACAGTCTGAGGTGTTCTGGATGTTATGACTGACATTAGCCTAATAAAACTGTTGGGTTTTATAGGTTTCATAGGCTCAAGAGGATTTTAGTTATTAGGCCGTTTTGTGTTAGTAGAGACTGGATAACCCTTAGTTGGCAGTCTTGAGTAAGGTAGGGGAGATAGGAGTGGTATTTCATAAGGTACTATTGCTGCTTAAAATGGCTGTGTCTTACTGCACACAGTCGACTGGGTGAAGACAGTATAGCTTAGTCATGTGTTCTAGAGTCAGATTGCTAGGCTCTGTGTTGGGGCCTCACAACTATGTGTTGGGCAGTCTACATAGTTTGGCTGAGCCTTAATTTTTCTCGTTTGTTAAAATGAAGGTAATAGGACCTCAGTTTATTATCTGTTCTTACCTGAGGTAATAATACTTCGGGGTTGTCAAGAGAAATTAGATAAATTGAGAGGATTAATTGAGATGATTCATGAGAAGCTTCTAGTTCAGTATGTTACACTCAGTAAAAGGTTGTTTTAGATATTGGTTCTTCCAGTAGGGTTCTCTGTGATCTAGCATGTTCAAATTTTGAGAAATGAGATCTGAGCTCTGTTCAGAAACAGTTTATATTCTAAACTTTAGATCGCATTACATATGTTCAGTCCATTGCAAATCATTCTTTAGAGCTCAGGATATTTCGTCTTTGGCCAGTGGATCGATAACCTTCAAGTTGGTTCCTGTGTCCTTGAGACCTTACTCTTCTAATATTGCATTGCCTCCTTGCTTTCTGGTACCACAAGATATTTCAGGTCATCTGTGTATTTCTTGATCTATCCTGGGGTTTGTCCCTTTTTCATAAGTGTTGGCTCCTTTTAATGGGGGTTATTTAGAAACCCACTCCCTCCCTGTTATACCAGGAGTGTTTGTTACTGAATTTTAATTGCATCTTGGGCAGAATAGGGGACACTTACTTTTTTAAGAAAACAAAACGTATGCTTTTACGTGCACTTTGTACCGCAGTTTCAAACAGTCATATCTGTGTTTTTACCAAAATTAAGATTACTAAATGTTATTTTAGATTTGAGGTTCATTTTATTACTATATATTCTATTTTGGATATTGACTTAGTACAGTTTTCCTTTGATTGAACAACATGTGTTTGCACTGCGCAGATCCACTTATACGTGGAATTTTTTTTTTTTAATAAATATGTATTACAGTATTACAGGAACGTTGGTTGAATCCCCCAATGCGGAACCACGGATAAGGAGGGCCAACTGTTAAGTTATATGCAGATTTTCAACTGTGCAGAGGGTCAGGGCCCCAACCCCTATGTAGTTCAAGAGTCAACTATACTGTAGTTTAGAATCACATGAAATAATTATTCTATAAGGTTGTATAATCAACATGATATATAGTTTAGTTCTGTTTCATTTTGTTATTAATTTTTAAATTGATTTAAAAATTCTATCTTTAGTTTTGTAAAATCTTAGGATTCCAAAGTCAAAACTATAAAAAGCAAGGTTGTTATAAACATTAAATATTAAAAATTAGAAATGTTTAGTGAGCCAAGAACTCTGAAGATTATTCATAAATGTAATGGTGTTTAGCAAGTAGTGTACTTAAATGTCTGTTTTTCAGTTAGTCATTTAAACTGAGTTTTGCAGAGCTGGCTAGCTTTTGGCTAATTGTTTTTTGACAAATGGTCTCTTCTGTTAAAATACGAGGGAGAACATGAACTCTTTCGTAGGTAGTGGGTGGCATGGTAAGCAGCTGGGCACTCTGGCATAGGTATTTTAAAAATTATGCTGTATATGGAAACAAGGATTTTTTTTTTTTTTTTTTTTGCGTCTTTCCCTTTTCTTGGAGAGTGTGTATGCATGCATGTAAAGGTTGTTTACTTAAGCATCTTGCTGTTTGCACGGTATTTCTTTATTTTTTTAAATAGTTTCTCCAAATAGAGTTTTGTTTGTTTTTTCTTTGTAAATATATTTATTTATTTTTATTTTTGGCTGCGTTGGGTCTTTGTGGCTGTGCGCGGGCTTTTCTCTAGTTGCGACGAGCAGGGGCTACTCCTTATTGCGGAGCGTGGGCTTCTCATTGGGTGGCTTTTCTTGTTGCAGAGCACGGGCTCTAGGCGCGCGGGCTTTAGAGCGCAGGCTCAGTAGTTGTGGCGCACGGGCCTAGTTGCTCCGCGGCATGTGGGATCTTCCCGGACCAGGGCTCGAACCCGTGTCGCCTGCATTGGCAGGCAGATTCTTAACCACTGCTCCACCAGGACAGCCTTGCACAGTATTTCTTAAGTATTTTATATGCAACTTTTCAGCTTATCCTATTTGTAAGAAGAATTAAAAATTCCCCTTTGGGGATAATTTTGAGGGTGCCATACTTCAACCATATTAATTCATGAAATGCTATATATTTATATCTCTGAGGTAATTTACTCATTCCTAATATTTGTGCTTATTTTATTTTATTTATTTTTTTAAAATTTATTTATTTATTTATTTATGGCTGTGTTGGGTCTTTGTTTCTGTGCGAGGGCTTTCTCTAGTTGCGGCAAGCGGGGACCACTCTTCATCGCGGTGCGCGGGCCTCTCACTATCACGGCCTCTCTTGTTGCGGAGCACAGGCTCCAGACGCGCAGGCTCAGTAATTGTGGCTCACGGGCCCAGCTGCTCTGCGGCATGTGGGATCTTCCCGGACCAGGGCTCGAACCCATGTCCCCTGCATTGGCACGCGGATTCTTAACCACTGCGCCACCAGGGAAGCCCTTGTGCTTATTTTAAATGCACAGAATCATTTCTGGAAAGGCAACTGTTGGTCACTGATACTTTTCTACTTTGATAGTAACTGAGTGAGCACTCTCTGAATGATGAGAGTTTCTCATTGAAGTGTGTGAGCTGAGGGTAGAAGGTACCAGAGACAAACTTAATGTGTTTTGCATAATGAATGCTTTGTTGGTACAGAACGGAGGACAAAGAAATGGAAGATTCAGTCCAAACCTTGTAAAAAATTCTTGAGCCTTCTTTATATGACAAGGAAAGATGAGGTACATCTTTTGACCTTTGTTGATGTGTATGGCCATGTACACTTTAAAAAGCTGCAGTTTGAGGACCACCCCGCCCCACCCTACCCCTCAACGGAGGTGTCATTAAAGTTTTTGTTTTTGTTTTTTCAGATATTAATCTGGCCGCAGAGCCAAAAGTGAACCGAGGAAAAGCAGGTGTGAAACGATCTGCAGCGGAGATGTACGGGTCAGTACCAGAACACCCTTCTCCGTCCCCTCTACTCAGGTCCGGAACTTTATTATTTATAACTGCATTGTGTCCATCAGTGGGCATCTTCTCTATCTGTTTTCTGGATGTGGGGAGGGTTAACTGTAGTATGTTTTATATGTGCGAAAGTAATGCTTTATTAATTTTGTGTTAATATACCTCCTTTTACCCCATTTCCCAGAGAATTATTAGAATTCCCTGAGGTTTTTACTATTAAAGAGTAGTTTGGTATTTAAAGCATAAATTAAAGTCCTTCAAGAGGAGTTATTTAGCTTCTAAGAAGCTGGGGAGGGAGAGAGGGAAGGAGGATGACATAAGAATGTTTAATTTACTATTGTATTTTTCCATGTTCTTATTTTAGCTGTTATGTTGTGTGTTGACATTTTAGCAATCTTACACCTAAATTTGCAGTTTGGCCACTGAATGGCCAGTGACCTAAGGTGATTGGAATTTAGTGATCTGTTGTTTAATGATTGGGCGTTAGTTCATGCTAATCTGTTGATCTA
Source organism: Eschrichtius robustus (assembly GCF_028021215.1). Taxonomy (NCBI): domain Eukaryota; kingdom Metazoa; phylum Chordata; class Mammalia; order Artiodactyla; family Eschrichtiidae; genus Eschrichtius; species Eschrichtius robustus. Next base: position 75,841,287 of record NC_090824.1, read on the forward strand.
TTTGTTGGGTTGGTTTAGCGTGGGGTTTTTTTTCCCATCTGCTGTTGTGAATTTACATCAACAGTTCCAAATTAATCCTCTTTGGTATTTATTTTTCAGCTCCTCTTTTGACTTGGACTATGACTTTCAACGGGATTATTATGACAGGTATGTTTAAAATGTTTGTCTATTCCAGAAAGAAGCTGTCTAGTGAGAACCATTTTATTTTTCTATTTTGTAGTAATGAATAACAGACATGTTTTCAAATAAAACCCCCTCTTTCTGCCAGAACATAATGAAAAAATACCTTCCCCAAAATCGTCAGAGGTAGACTAGCTAAGGTGACGTTTCTGTTGATTTCAAAGAATCAGTTTATGTATATTGTCAGGGCAAATGTTTTAATTTGTTTGCCACATAAAAGTAAGGACTGACTTGCCTAATGATGAAATGGGACTAAATTAGCAGTATCATTTTCTCTTCATTATTTCCCTATTGCATACTGGCCCCTTGGTTTTGCATTGTAGGGGATTACAGCAAAACTATAAAAAATGATTCCTAACCTTAAAAATCCAGTAGTCTCCTTTGAGCAAACCAACCAATACGAAATAGGATGCAATAAGCATATATAATGAATTAACAATATAGATTGCTTTAGGAGTTAATGTTGAAGTGTTTTTGTATTGTAGATTGGGGGTGATGATACAGTTCTAAAAGGCAGGGAGGTTGGAATAATGATTATGATTTCTTGTGCCTACAGAATAGCATTTGTATTTGAAAAAGTCATGAGAAAATTGGTAGATGTGTGGATAGGGATAAGTTATGTATGACTTTTGAGTGTATAGAAAATTTTAACAGTATACAGTTCTACCTTCATGAGAATTGTCCTCTAAAGTTTTACTTTTAGTTGTCTTGGTGAAGCAGTGAAACTTTGACCATCCCTTTATCATCCCACTCTAAATAAGTTTGGGAAAAGCTCTTTTAAGTGAGGAATTTCAAAATTGAGTAAAAGACAGCAGAGAATAGTGAAATCATTTAGATGTTTGCAGAAATATCTTCAAATTTCTTACCACTGCTATTTGGTCTTAAAAATTGGTGACAACACCACTGTTGGCCTCACTTTTTAGTTTTTCAAGAGGCAAGAGAATACCTTTAGTTATTCTCTGTATTGCTTGATATTATAGAGTGTCAGTGAAAAGGAATGTCTTTGACCTTCCATTCTAATCTCAACCAGTAGAAAAATAATTCTGATGAGTGATGGAGTAACCAAATAGTAGCTGGAAAAGAGCTCATTTAAATACATACTGAGGTCTGTTGGGGAAACGAACATTTTAAGAATGGAAAAACTTCTCAGGAAAATGGTATAGTTTTCTCTCAGAAGTCATCCTGAGATACTTTATTCACAAGATTAAGATACAGTTAGTAACATCCTGAATCAACTGTTAGATTCTTAAGAATATGGGAAATTGGCTGTGAGATGTGCTGAAAGCTCTGCTTCCTGTTATGTAAATGGAGGTTAAATCTGTCTACTTAGTCACTTTAGTCCTTAGTCATACCCTGAAGAACATGAAATTCACATGAATATTTCAAGACATAAATTTGACATTTCTACTACCTATTGTTATGTTAGGGAGGCAGCTGATACAGAGCAGAGAAAAGAATAATTGAGGAATCCAAAGACTTAATCACTTAGTGGAAAAGGTTATGACCAGAGTTATATATGTCATCTCAGTTTTCTTATCCCTAAAATGGAGATAATAATGCCTACTAATAGAGTTGTTATGAAGACTAAAGGGAACGTGGAAGATAGATTGCATTATAAAATAACCCTCAAGTATTATTATGCTTTTAATCAGTCAAGAATTCACAGTCTTTTTAGAGCATGACTATTCCTATAATATCAAAATGAAGGGAATCATGGACACCCCACCATTCCTGTCCACAAAAACTAACATCTCTAGCATAATTAGAGTTCTTTATGTGACAGAAGTCTTCATAGTGAAATGAAGACTGATTGGTGTTTGTTTTCTAGACATGCTGTTTAGTAGTTACTTCAACTTTTTTGTTTACTCTGTGTTATGGAACTTTTTAATTCAAATATACATATATAAGAAAGTAGTATATCAGTAAAAGATAAAGACTGTTTTTATAAACATAACGACAATACCATTTATAATTAAAATAGTTAAAATAATCTCATCAATTTTCCACAGACTGGAAATTTTTTTAGACCACAGATTTTGCAGGTTGTATTTTGTGTTGTTTAGCATGTTCCTCTGCCACCTGTATTCCCTGTGAACTAGTGGGGTAGATTTGGAGGCTAGTTGAGATTCAAGTACTATTTTCTTCTTTTCTTTTCTCTTTTTTGACATGGGGGAGGTGGGAGAGGAGACCAGAATAGTTCATAAAGGTATTATGCACTTTAATCATCATTAGCCTGACTTTTGTCAGAAACTTTAAGAATGAAGGCATTGGGTGTTTCTTAAGGAGATATATATATTTTAGATATCAGGGAGTAGGTGATTAATGATGTTAGGAGAATTAGAGTGATTTGTATTTTTGCTTGGGTATTTGTGGGTATTGGTGATCAAGTCCCAAAGATTATAAATACTCTACCTTTAAAACTGGAGGATAATCAAATATTAAAACTTAACTGAGTCACTTAATATTTTAATATGCTGTCTTCTGAGGAGACAGCAGATTGGATTCTGTAGTCTTAATGCAAATTACCTTTTTCATAAATTATGTAAATTAGGCCTGTCTTTTTATTTGTTCTTTTTTTTTTTTTGTATATTGACTTTGCAAGTGGCAACCTTGTGAAACCATTTTTTTTCCTTATAAATAACTGCATTTTTTTTTTTTTAAGAAATTCACCTTTCTTTCTTTCTCTTTCTTTCTTTCTTTCTTTCTTTCTTTCTTTCTTTCTTTCTTTCTTTCTTTCTGACTGTGTTGGGTCTTCGTTTCTGTGAGAGGGCTTTCTCTAGTTGTGGCAAGCGGGGACCACTCTTCATCGCGGTGCGCGGGCCTCTCACTGTCGCGGCCTCTCTTGTTGCGGAGCACAGGCTCCACACGCGCAGGCTCAGTAATTGTGGCTCACGGGCCCAGTTGCTCCGTGGCATGTGGGATCTTCCCAGACCAGGGCTCGAACCCGTGTCCCCTGCATTGGCAGGCAGATTCTCAACCACTGCGCCACCAGGGAAGCCCTTTTTATTTGTTTTTAAGGCCATTCCTGATGTAATAGATGTTGGAGGTTCTTAGATGAGTTTAACATAAGTTGCCAACATATGTGAAACCACCACTTTAGATAGAGTTGTTAATGTCACTCAGATACATTGTCACCTCTTTCAAATATGCTATAAACTGTCATGCATAGTTTATAATTACTCAAAGATTTGTGAACACATTTTTTTTCTGGTAGGAATACAAGGCTTAAAGTTGGGTGAATATTCATGGGAGTCTGTGTATAAAACTAGGAGAGTTGCATCAGTTACCCTTGAGTACAAAACATACTGTTCATTGATGTTGAAAGTCTGATAAGTCCTATAAGCTGACAAATACCCAGTTCGAGTTGTGTCCTGTTGAATCTTGTTGCTTCTAGGGAAATTGTTGCTGGAGTAGTTCCTGTTAGAGGACTTCTTGTGTGAAGCAGTTCCTTTGAGTGGTTTTTCTTTCAAATGCTTAAATTAATTTCTCTTTCTTTATTTTAATTCTCTTTCCACATTGATATTTAGTCATTTATTTTTGAAATTACTGGTCATTAGAAGGCACACTGTGCTGTTGTGCCAAAAGTGTTGTAATAAAAATAATTGGCACATTGTTGGAGATAAACAGGCATTAAAGCTGTAGTTTTTGGTATAGCACAGGGAACTCTACTTGATACTCTGTAATGACCTATATGGGAAAAGAGTCTAAAAAAGAGTGGAGATATATATATGTATAACTGATACACTTTGCTGGACAGCAGAAAGTAACACAACATTGTAAATCAACTCTTTTCCAATAAAAAAATTTTTTTAAAGCTATAGTTTTTGAGAAATCTTATCTTTCACACAAGAGGATTGGAATATACTAAAAGCAGATCTGAAAGTTCTTCGATAGGCTAACACGTATGAAATTGTTTGTCACAGCTAACATGGCAATATTCTTATCAAGCTTGATTTATAAGTGTTTTCTGATTTCTGCCACAAATATTTACAGTGTTTTCTTAAGTGTAAAAACATATCCATTTTTAGGAAAAGCTTTCAGATGTACTTTCTGTAATCAGTTGTAGTCCCGCTTTTCTTTCCCTTATAAGATCACCCAGGGAAAATGTTTTGGAATTACAGAGTGGTGATGATAGCAGAAATTTGTGAGAATACTAAAAATCACTGAGTTGTACATATTCAAAGGGTTTATTTTGCGGTTTGGTATGCGAATTGTGTCTCAATTTGAATAAAAGAAATATCAGTTATGGACAGTGGAGTAATTCTTTCTCAGTCATTCTTCTATAAAGAACTTGGGAGCACTTACTTAGTCAGATTTGATAATAGGCTATAGTATGATAGCTGAGACATGTTAAATACCTGGTAAGCAAAAGATCTGGTTCAAAAGGACCCTGGTTTTAGTTCAGTGGTCTTTGAGGACTTTATAATACATAACTTATCATAAGTTGCATATGGATAATAATGTCAACAATGTATAAGTGACTGAACTGTGACGTTGTTCCACTAGAGATTTTTCAGAGTGCTGTTATTACTCCACATATAAATATATTAAGTAAATATTGCTAGTGCACCATGAATAGAGGAATGAAGTAAATCTACAAGCAGATCAAATATGGCACATATATGGTATGGCACTATATTATACAGTAAAGAAAGTGCTATGAAATTAATAGGGGCTGCTATGTGTCCTGCTTTGTACAGGATTGTCTCATAGAAAGATGAATTGTGTTGCCCTTTGGGGAGCTGTAAGCTCCCCTGTTAAAATTTAAAGAGCTCCAGGTAGTTTCACAAAGGGCAGTATTTGAACCTGCCTTTGGTATTAATAAGCAGGAGGGTTTTTTACGCAGATAGGGTGAGGGTACATCTCTAATAAAGATACACAGTTATGAATATCCTTAGCATATTTGGGGAAGCAGCCAGCTGTGATTGGAAAGAATGTTGGTCGTCAAGGGCAGTTGTATGGCATATTTAGTTGTGTCCTATTAGCAGTGATGTCTTATAAACAACCCCATGACTAGAAAAGAGAAACTGGAGGAGGAAAAGATCTGTAGTTACCATTGTAAATGTTGGAATGGGGAGAAATTTCTGAGGTAGACTGCTCTTGGCATGATTTATTGGGTCAAAGTTATGAGAGCAGGTGCTTTGTAGGGAGAAAATAGTCAAGTAAAGCTGAGATTTTTATTTTTTATGACTAGAATTATGCCATTAAAGGCATAATCTTTTTTGCTAAGTGACAAGTGTTTGGAAGCTTTGAGTTGTTAGAATTTTGGGAAATAAGCAATTTTGTTGATACTTACCCTACAGATCTTTTCCACTAAGGTATGCTGGTAGAGAGTGGAGAAAAGAAGTTGAGGTGGGGGAACCTCCACTGAAATGCAAGACAGGTAAAAGAGGCTGACCATCATATTCCTTAAACTAATATTTGAGCCCTTATTTTGTTCTAGGCATACAGTGTTTTAGGTTTTGAATTAAGAAGTCAAAAAATACAGTATATGGATTGGAGGCACCACCACCCATCTTATTGGTGTTAGAGGAGCTGTCTTCTTGGCTCCCTCCTTTTCTTCCAATTTTCTGATATTCCTGAGCAACACTGGACCCGAGAGATGGGCTTTGTATGTGTGTATGAAGGAAGAGTACATGAAATATTTAGGTTTTGGAGAATTGAGTGCGACCATCTGCTTGGAAAGGGCATGTGATTCAGAGAGCAGCAAGAGGGTTCTTGGCTACTTGGGAAAGCTAAGAGATGCCTCTTTAGGTGACAGTTTAGATGTCATTTTGGGCATAGGGTGAAATTTTTCATTTGCTTAGAGCCCTTTTGTTGGTTCTTTCTTTCTTACGGGAACCTGATCATGTTGTAGTTGGCAGAAAGATTTTAGATGAGTGCATATATTAGTATGACTATACTTTGAACATAAATGTGGTATTATTGGACTTAAATTTGTGTCCTGGACTCTTGTTGAGTAAGTGGGAGATATTTATTTGAAGGGGAAGCATTTGAGTCTAGATCAAAGAATCTGCTTTGGCTCTTAATTAAGTGGTGTTTTGGGTACATTATTACCTAATGGAAAGGTAACCTCTGCTGTTTTAGGAATCTACTTCAGGACATTCTCCATCCGGGTATACTTTGTCAAGCTCCTTGATGTTAATTTTTTCTTTTTTAAAAACCTAGCTTTGTTGAGATGTAATTCATTTTAAAGTATACAGTTCAGTTTATATATTCCGAGTTGTGCAGTCATGACCATGATGTAATTTTGGAACATTTTATCACCCCAAAAATAAACAACTTGCTAGCAGTTGTTCCCTATTCTTCCTCTATCCCGAGGCCTAGCAACCACTTTCTATCTATAGATTTGCCTGTTGTGGACATTTCATGTCAGTGCAGTCAGATGTGTCTTTTATGACCAGTTTCTTCCGTGAATTTTTCACAGTTAATCCATGTTACACCCTGTATTAGTACTTCATTCCTTTTTATTGTTGAATTATATTCCATTGCATGGATAATACCTCATTCTGTTTATCCATTCATCAGTTGGTAGACTTTTGAGATGTTTCCACATTTTGAATAATGCTGCTCTGAACATTGGTATACACATTTTTGCATGGGCCTATGTTTTCATTTCTCTTGGGTGTGTACCTAGGAGTAGAATTGCTGGGTCTTAATGATAATTCTCTGTTTAACTTTTGGGGGGACTGCCATACTGTCTTCTAAAGCATCTGTACCATTTTACCTTCCTGTCAGCCATGTTATGAGGGTTTTAATTTCTCCACATCCTTGCCAACATTTGTTTTATTATGTATCTTTGTTGTTTATTCTAGTGTGAGGATTATCCTATTGTGATTTTGATTTGTATTTTCATAAAAGCTGATGTTGGGTTTTCATGTGCTAATTGCCTGTTTGTTCATCTTTGGAGAAATGTGTTCAGATCCTTTGCCCAGTTTTATATTGGGTAACGCTTTTTCATATATTCTGGATATAAGTCTCTGGATACAGTATCTAATATCATTTTTGAAGTTTATTACTCTTTTTAGCTCTTTTTAATAGTTTCACCATTTTGCTTTGTGGTCACAGGAGATGTGTAACTATCAATTTATACTAAGGACATTTAGCTAGTTTGTTATGTTTTGTTATAGACTTAAAAAGTTATAGAATTCTAGGCTCTCTTTAGAAATTATATATAGGTACAGGTAGATGTCTGGAAGGAACAAACCAGAACAGCGCTGTCCAGTAGAACTTTGTGTGATGATTCTATATGTGCAATATTGTTGTGGTAGACAACCACATATGGGAAATGTGGCTAACATGGCTGCAGAACTGAATTTTAAATTTGTTTTAAATAGCCACACATGGCCAGTCACTACTCAGTTGGACAGTACACGTCTGGAGTGCTACAAAGTTAGTCCTAACTAGGTATAACAAATTTTGAGTAGTGTTCAATATGAGAAATATAATGAGTAAAGACTGTTCTTCAGGAAGTTAGAGAACCCAGACTGTAGTTTTGGAACAAAGCTGTTGGGAATAGTGAAAGAATATCCAGGAAACGAATGTTATTTTTCAAGGAAAGAAAGAGGACATATCCTTTTGACAAATAGGATAAGATTATACTTTGATACCCTCTTAAACTGTAATCCAAGGAATAAGAAACAGAGTCTACCAAATAGAATTTGACTTGTTTCGGTGGATAAACTTTTTTTCCAGGACCTTTATTACTTTACAGTGATAAGTGTGCTATTACTGTGAGATTAGTGGAGTTTAGCAAGGGGAACAGATTAATAGGGTACAAAAAGTATAATAGCAGGAGAAACTCATCTATGGAAAATTGTCTTTGTGATTTCCTTACAGGAAGCATGGCATAATAGTCTCAAATTACATACATTATAGGCACAAGATCTGATTTTTATTTTGTAATAAATAGCTTGAAAAAGGATTCAGTTTTGTGGTAGATTACTATTCAAGTTTTGTCTTATTTTCTTAGGGAAAAACTCTCTCAGTAGTCTTTATAAAGCTAGAAAAAAGGCAGACTAATCCTACTGGCTTTCCAGTTAAATGGGTAGGTTTGGTTTGTTATCTGTTGTTGATAATGTGGCTTGTGATAAATTCTTCCCTAGAGGCCAGTTTAGGAAAGTCACTTATTTTCTCAACAAGTATTTGTTAAGATCTTATTATGAGGCATTGTTGTGTGCACCAGGGGTACTAGTGGAAAATAGATGGTCTCAGAGAAGATGGATGGGTTGAACACATATAGAGCACGTTAAGATGTTATGTATCTTTAGTTTTTACTCTGAATGAGGGGAAGGCCATTGGAGAGTTGTGAGCAGAAAGGATCTTAATTGTAATGTTTTAACAAGATTATTCTGAAAATAGGTAATAAGTGGCTGATGGAATTATCTAGACAAATAATCATTTGGGGAAGGATCAGGGAGGTGACGGTGGGAATGGTGAGAAGTAGTTGAATTTTGAAGTTAATGCAGACAGATTTGCTTCCAGATCTATGTGAGGGCTAAGAGAGGAATCAAAGATGTCACCAAAGTTTTGGCTTGGAATTTATAGAAACAGTGGATAGGGAAAGAACATAGAAGGAACCAGGGTGAGGGGTGAATATAACAGATGAGTTGTGGACATGTTAATTTAACCTCCTTATTAGACATCCACTTTGAGAGATGTAAAGTAGGCAGTAGCAAGTATGGAAATCATTGGTGACAAGGGTAGGTTTTGATAATGGTGGGGGCACAAAACTTTACAAGGTGATTCAAGAGAGAATGGAAAGACAGAAATCGTGGAGACAACGTAGAAAACTTTAAAAATATCTATCTATACAGTAAAATTTACTCTTTCGGTGTACAGTTTTTACATGCGTACCCATGTATCTACTAGTACAGTCAAGATATAGGTAGTTTCATACCTCCAGAAATTCGCCATGAAGCTCCTTTGTAGTCAGCTCTTCCCTCCACCCTATCCCCTGGCAACCACAAATCTGTTTTCTCAGACAACTCCTTAAAAGAAATTTTATTGTAAGTGAAAAGAGAGAATTGTACTCTCACCTGGCTTGATAATATGAGAATACAGGAATGAATGAGCTTATATGTTCTTACTGTTTATAAACAATATTTTTCATAAATACTGTTTTTAATTTCAGCTTTTTAAAAAGTAAAAATTGGACCACACTGAGTTTAAGACATTATCTTTTGGAAATATCCAGAGTGACATTTGGGAATGTTTGTTGAGGACATCATGACAAATGAGTAATAGTATAATTCTTTGGAAATTGAGGAGTCTAAAAAGATTATCACCTGGATGGAAAGTTTGATAAACAGAAGCAAAGCCAGGGATTAAAAAGGTTTTTTTCTTAATATTTTCTTGGATCCAGTCCTGTTTCTAAAAAGATTTGATTTAGGACTCAAAGCAATCTGCATTTTATCACCCAGATTATTTTTTTCAAGTGAATTTTCAAATTGCCTTCCTATGAAACATACAGTTTTATGTTAACATAGCTTCCCAATGAATCCATCAAGAAAGTTCAATATAGTTGCTTAATTTTAATTAAGCAATATAGTTGCTTAATTTTAATTTTAAGCAACTTTTCATATTTTAAAAGTTGTGAGATTGGATGCATCTTAAAATGAGTATGTACATTCAGTATTTTTTCGCTCTCTTGCAAAACTGTTTGTAAAAATCAGTGGGACAATTTTTAATCAAATGTATCTTTGAATTTGCAAAAATATCTCTGAATACTAATATCAACAGTTCTTTTCAAAAGAAGATTGCAGAACCAATTATTGATTGCTACCATTGGTTCTACATACATAGAGGCTGTTGATTCCTCCTCTTTGTAAGTAGCAGTGCGTGTGGTGTTCCCCAACCTTTGGGCAAGGTTCTTAAACCTTACAGAGGTTCTTAAACCTTACAGCGTTGTGTTTTTTTCCCCTTTAGTTAAAGAATTGTTATTTAGTTAAAATATTGATAGTTTGGGTGACCCTATATATTGAATGAATCCTGTACAGCAGACTGGTTTATCATTTAGTCCCTTTATCATTTAGATGAGACGTACTTGCTGTTATTAATTTTAACTGTCATACAGATAATCTGTATCCTTAAATGGACCATAAAGGGCAATTTGAAGAAAGTTAAGGACCATAAAGTGCAACTATGCAAATTTACCTTGGTAATTGGCACTCTATCCGCAAATTGTATTAGCAAAACAAGTGTTAACCCTTGTATCTTAGTTTGGCTTCTCCCAGACTCCTCAAGGCAACGTTTGTGGAGGGGTGCCTACAAATAACAATTAGAAATTGTCTCTTAACTTAGAAATAAAACACAAATGATAAGAATTTCGCTAGTTTATTTTATAGCTCAACAGAATGAATTCCAACTACATCATGCAAACGGGTTTTGAGGGTCAGTATTTGACATAACACAGTTTCATATTTTCATTTTAATGTAAACCTGAATTAAACATGTCACATTGTCATTTGTCATTTTTCACACTTCTTTTCCCTTATGTAGTTAAAGTCAGTAGTCTACTCATTTGTAAACTAAAGCTTTGACATTTAAAGAAATATATACTATTAAAATTAGATTAGGGTGAACTTAAAAAAATTAGTTTTTAATAAGTATTTATTTGTTAGAATTGTATACCATAGTCTTCAGTAATAAATTTAAGATAATTTCATTGTGTTAATTACTAAAAAAGAATGATAAGATATAAAGTCTACTTGAGGGGGTTGTACCGTCAGTATAATCCGGTGAAAGTTTTGGTAGTTTTAAAAAAGATTGGAAAATAGTTACCTAAATCATTCAAATATGGTTTCTCAGAAGGTTTTATAAAGAGTGAGGAAGAAATATCTAGGAATACATTTATAATGTTCAAAGATGCCAGTTATTGAAGGCCTTGATTCTTGGAACAGTTTTTTAAATTCTGGTATTCATGAGTATCAGTAGTTGATATTCTGCTCATGCAGTATAATGCTTCAGTCCACACAAGGCCAAAGATAAATAAATTTTGTAAAGTCCTTTTCTACAAAACTGTACAGCATAATGTTACATAAGGGGTGTGTTCTGAAGGTTTACTCTGGATGATATACTGGGAAACTTAAAATTGAAATGTAGAAGTTGTAGATTGTTTTAATTAAGTCGGAGCATTCACAGAATTTTAGCAGACAATTTCAGGGAGTCTCAGACATTGTAAAGCCCCAAAACATAATACCCTATAAAATCAATCCCTTTTCTAGGAAAATTAAAGGTAATGAGGAAGAAACTTCATCTTAAAATATTTCTGTTGTAGATGAAAAATAATGAAGTGGAAGAAAAATCTCCTAACCCTTGAATGAAATTATAATGAGATTGCATGTTTAAAGTGAATTTGATATATCAGTATTGTCAGTGGGGGGGTGATCTTACTAGATTTCTCTCACCTATAAATTATTTCACATTATGGCATTTATTTTTTATTCACATTTTTTTGTAGGCAACAATACCTGAAAATTAGTTGGTTTTCAGAATTTGATAATGAATATGCCTAAAATTATTTTTTATCTATCCAATTTTTAAGAGTGGAAACGGTTATGGTACATTAAATAAACATTCAGGAGAACGTAGGTTTTTACCAATACTTTTTTTTTTTGCTGCATTGGTTCTTTGTTGCTGCGTGCGGGCTTTCTCTAGTTGCAGCGAGCGGGGGCTACTCTTTGTTGCGGTGCGCAGGCTTCTTATTGCGGTGGCTTCTCTTGTTGAGCACGGGCTCTAGGCGCGTGGGCTTCAGTAGTTGTGGCACGCGGGCTCTAGAGCGCAGGCTCAGTAGTTGTGGCGCACGGGGTTAGTTGCTGCGCGTCATGTGGGATCTTCCCGGACCAGGGATTGAACCCGTGTCCCCTGCATTGGCAGGCGGATTCTTAACCACTGCACCACCAGGGAAGCCCACTAATACTTTATTCTAGTTGTTTCTATCAATACTTTTGTAGTGGTTGAAATGTATTATTATTAATCAGGGTTTTTGAGGCCAAAGATCACTGTGTGTTACATCTAGTCATTTAAGAAGCTTGCCTTTGAAAACTTGTACATTTAATAAATGCCTTGTAATGCTTATGTTTTAGCTTGGAGATTAGGATAGAGGGGTGTTTTTTTTTTTGTCTTATCTGTTTATGTTATTAGCTAATGTGTGTCCAGAAATGTTTTAATTTCTTTAAAATGGTTTTTTTTTTTTTAATTTTTATTTATTTATTTATCTATGGCTGTGTTGGGTCTTCGTTTCTGTGCGTGGGCTTTCTCTAGTTGCGGCGAGTGGGGGCCACTCTTCATCGTGGTGCGCGGGCCTCTCACTGTCGCGGCCTCTCTTGTTGTGGAGCACAGGCTCCAGATGCGCAGGCTCAGCAATTGTGGCTCACGGGCCTAGTTGCATCCGTGGCATGTGGAATCTTCCCAGACCAGGGCTCGAACCTGTGTCCCCTGCATTGGCAGGCAGACTCTCAACCACTGTGCCACCAGGGAAGCCCCTAAAATGGTATTTTAATTGCCTTTTATTTCTTTTTTTTTTTAAATTCGATTCTTTTCACTTTATTTATTTATTTATTTATTTATTTATTTTTTGGCTGTGTTGGGTCTTCATTTCGTGCGAGGGCTTTCTCTAGTTGCGGCGAGCGGGGGCCACTCTTCATCGCGGTGCGCAGGCCCCTCCCGTTGCGGGGCAGAGGCTCCAGAGGCGCAGGCTCAGCAGCTGTGGCTCACGGGCCCAGTTGCTCCGCGGCATGTGGGATCTTCCCAGACCAGGGCTCGAACCCGTGTCCCCTGCATTAGCAGGCAGATTCTCAACCACTGCGCCACCAGGGAAGCCTGCCTTTTATTTCTGACTAGTTTTTATACCAACACTTAGTGTCCAGATTTCTGATTCAGGGTGCAGTCATAATTCTCTTAGTGTTGAGTGCTTGTTCCTCTGGTAATAGTGAAACTTTCATGAAGACTTTTTAATGACTTGGGCTTTATCATTAGAGGATCTAGAGGATCAGCAGCTGTTTTGATGCCTCCTGTGATTTATTGTATAGCTTTCTTGTGGGGAAAATGGTTACTTAATTTGTAGCTGGTTCTTGAAGCTTTTATACTGAGTTTCCTCTTATCTATTCCTTTGACTTTAAGGGTTATCACAGTAGGTATGGTTTTTCTCTTTGTGTTTTCACCTCATGTTTTCATATTGATGCACTTTGGCATTTTATAAGGCAAGGTCTACTTAAACTTCCTTAGAGGAATCTTTGTGAGTTTTTTGAGAGCCCATTTTTGCTTAAGCAGCAGTTAAGTTCTGTGGCACTAAAAAGCATTACCAGTGGATCTTTTAAAATACATTTTTCTTTAGAGAACTAGAACGTTTGACTTCCATTTGTGTTCAGGGGGCCATTACATAGATTGAAAATAGACTGCATTTCCTCATTTTTGCTATGGCGATTTACCCTGGTCAGATGAACTAGTATGGTTCAAAAGGAAATTCCAGTGCCTTGGAGTGTAGGGAATGTGGAATGGCTAGCTCATTGGTTTGGAGACTGATGCCAGTGAGAGTGAGTAGATTGGAAGGTAGGTTAGATCTCTCAATTCAACAGGGCTGAGGCATGAGATGTTTCATACCTAAAGATGTGGATAACTCACTTTTTTACCCCCAGAAATTGTACAAAGTAGCATCACCTTACACAAAGGAAAGTAGTTTCTGAACACTGATATTTTATAGTTTCTGGATCATTATACTGTGGAAAATTTTTGGCCAGAAGATGAAAAGCTTTACATAAAAATGGAAGGAGGTAGTGATAATAAAAAGTTACTGTTGGGGACTTGCCTCGGGGCCAAAAAACCAAAACATAAAACAGAAGCAATATTGTAACAAATTCAATAAAGACTTTAAAAATTGTCCACATCAAAAAAAATCTTAAAAAAAAAAAAAGTTACTGTTACTAGGTATCTCTTTGAATTATAAAATTTCAAAGCTTTGCGGTTAGGCAGAGCAACAGTTGGTGGGTTGTTAAGTTAATAGCTAAAAAAAGTTCAGAACTAGAATTATAAGTTTTTTTCCTACAGGTATGTCTTAGCTTCATATGCTGCCACAGGCTTTTGTAAAAGTAACAGCATGGAATAAAGAGACTTTCTAGAACTGATGTCCATGTGAGAAGTTTTTTTGTTGTCTTTTGATTTTTCTCTTTACAAATGGAAGCATCAATACCAGGCCATCACTTTGGTATATCTTTAGCAATCACTGGGATACTTATCCAGTGGAAGCAGCGGTTGAGCAATCAGTGATTTTTGAAAGCTAAATGTGTGTTAGGCAGTGGATTTAGGCAGTAGTGAATAGTGAACAAGATAGACAGTATTCTCTGTCCTGTTGGAGCTTTGAGTGGAGAGTATGCTAAATGTTGTTAGAATTGATAATGCTATGTACACCCAGCTAACACATGAAATACCAGTTTCTGTGGGCCAAAAATGGTTAATACTGGCAATTTTATATGGTTTAATGTAATATTACAAACTAGTGATAATTACTTGTATGCTTCTGTGGGTGAAAAGATCAGGGATTTAGTGACCAATAGCTCTGTTTGCAGACTTGGTTAATTGCAGTCTTCTGTAAGTACTTTATTTGGCTTATATGGATTGCTTATTGTAGTGTATATGTGAAAAGAATAAGATCAAGGTAAAGGCCATTCATTGTAAAAAGTAATGTTCTGTTAATACTGCCATTGTACACAGAAACCTTTTATGTCCAGTGCTTAAGGCAACCAACCATATCATTGGATATGTGTGTATATATGTAGTATTTTCATGAAGAAAAGTAGCTGCAGTATTAAAAATATCAAAGAGTAAACTGGCCTTTTGAATGAAATTAACTTAGCTTAGCAAAAAGAAATAATTGTGGAACAATGGACAATGATTTATCATTTTACAAGGACACCATTGTTGGAATCTTCCTGACTTATTTTTAGTTGTGAAGGAATTCTGTTTTCCTTTTATCCAATAGGATGTACAGTTACCCAGCACGTGTTCCTCCTCCTCCTCCTATTGCTCGGGCTGTAGTGCCCTCAAAACGCCAGCGTGTATCAGGAAACACCTCACGAAGGGGCAAAAGTGGCTTCAATTCTAAGAGTGGACAGCGGGGATCTTCTTCTAAGTCTGGAAAGTGTATGTATTATTATTGCAGCTTTGTGATTCTGATATTTCTTGTATGTTGAAATATGGAAATTAGTGCAGTTAATAATGTTCAGGTTTTGTACAAATAACTTTGCATAATCAAAATAATAGAAGATGAGAAAATAGTGATTAAGGGGCCAACTCTAGGCAGCCTTCTATCCTTAAGACCTTGGTAATTTGAAAAAAGTCATTAGATTTTAGGGAGTTGAGGGGCACCTATTCATCGTGTAAAATATGTTGGTAAAACAGTACAGAAAGTGCTTTTAAAATAGAATTGAGGTCTTTAGCAGACCTACAGAAGTAAGAATGCTGTTGCTAAGGGAATAGGCACATTAGATTCAGTTTTCAGCTACCAACTAAAAGATCGGTGGCCCTCCATAACTAGGACAGTCTGGTACAGGCTCCATTTCTCTCCAAGGATCTCATGTTGACTACTGTTGTATAGTCTAGTGGGGGAGTGTGTTTGGTTAACTGGTAGCTTCTGGTACATTTGATTCTAATCTAGGGTTTTGTTTGTCTTAAAGTGAAAGGAGATGACCTTCAGACCATTAAGAAGGAGTTGACCCAGATAAAACAAAAAGTGGATTCTCTACTGGAAAGCCTGGAAAAAATCGAAAAGGAACAGAGCAAACAAGGAGGTAAATGGTCCTTTTGCTTGTTGGGTGTAAAGTAGAGGTAGCTATCTAAGATAGTTGAAAGTATATGTTGGAATAGTGGGATATAAAGGAGTTTAATGTGAAACTTGTGGAATTTGAATTGGGAAGGGCATTTGTGTGGGAGGATTTAGACTTGTGCTGCAGTTCTATGATCATCAGTGGGGATTGTCTACATCCTGTGGACATTACTTGCCCCTAGACAGACTTGTCCTTCTCATCCCCAGTAGAGATGAAGAATGATAAGTCAGAAGAGGAGCAGAGCAGCAGCTCCCTGAAGAAAGATGAGACTAATGTGAAGATGGAGTCTGAGGGGGGTGCAGATGACTCTGCTGAGGAGGGGGACCTACTGGATGATGATGATAATGAAGATCGGGGGGATGACCAGGTGAAAACCACGGGAAAGGAAAGAAAGAGGTGGTGGAGGGGGGATCAGGGACACATGGAGTGCCTCTAACTCCATCCTATTTGTGTCTGTTTCTCACAGCTGGAGTTGATCAAGGATGATGAAAAAGAGGCTGAGGAAGGAGAGGATGACAGAGACAGCGCCAATGGCGAGGATGACTCTTAAGCACATAGTGGGGTTTAGAAATCTTGTCCCATTATTTCTTTACCTAGGCGCTTGTCTAAGATCAAAATTTTCACCAGATCCTCTCCCCTAGTATCTTCAGCACATGCTCACTGTTGTCCCCATCCTTGTCCTTCCCATGTTCATTAATTCATACTGCCCTGCGCCTAGTCCCATTTTCACTTCCTTTGATGCTCCTAGTAGTTATGTTAAGTCTTACCCTGTAATTTTTGCTTTTAATTTTGATACCTCTTTATGACTTAACAATAAAAAGGATGTATGGTTTTTATCAACTGTCTCCAAAATAATCTCTTGTTATGCAGGGAGTACAGTTCTTTCCATTCATACATGAGTTCAGTAGTTGCTTCCCTAACTACAAAGGCAGTCTCATTAGTTGAGTAGCACCTGAGGGCAGCTTTGAATTAGAGGTATGCGTGTTAATACCCCACATAAGAGTGCTGTGGTGGGGCTGTTCAACACAAATGTAACAATGTATTTTTGTGAATGAGAGTTGGCATGTCAAATGGATCCTCTAGAAAAAAATAGTGTAATAGTCTTAAGATTTGTTTTCTAAAGTTGATACTGTGGGTTATTTTTGTGAATAGCCTGATGTTTGGGACCTTTTTTTCTCAAAATAAACAAGTCCTTATTAAACCAGGAATTTGGAGAAAAAATAAACACCCTGGTTTTTTATTTTTGTATTTTATAATTGTTTACTTCAAATTCTTTGTTTCACAGCGGCCTCCACAAAACCCCTAGAATATATTAGATATATTTTTCTTTGAGTCATAATTATTATGCATACCAACATACACTACTCAAATTACGTTTCATTGGGGTGGGTGTTGAATTAAGGAGACAAGTAACTTTGATGTGAAGTGGAGATTCTGTTGCGAAAATGGCTTTCAGATCCTAATGAAAAAGTTCGGGAACTGCTTTAAGCCTTTTCTTCAATGCTTTGTGGTCCATCCAGTTGGCACCTTTTTTGAGATTTTTTTTGTCGTGTGCTGAACTGTTTCAACCTTAAATAGAAAGAGGCTCAAACATGTCAAGATTTTAGGAAAAATGAAACAACTGGAGAATAAAACCTGTATTTTCTTCCATTTTGTTCTTTTAATTGCTGTTTATAGCCCCAGTTACCAAATGGATACTGAGTCTGTGCCTCGGTGTTACTGAAAATAGGAGAGCTTTTTATTTCCTGGTCTTTTGTAGCCTGTGCCTTCCTAGGAAACTGAGGACACAGAGTTACACATTTATTTCACTTTCAGTTAATTCTATCCATATAAACTAATTTTAGGCATGGTACTAGTTAGCACCCAAACTTCTAAGGCTGGACTTATTAAACAGCTTTCAGTTTTGTGATGCTTGCCTTGTCCTGAAAGGTCCGGTTTATTTGTTTTATACTTCAGTTTTTCCTGCAGAGCAGGACAAAAACAGTTAGTTTTGGGCTGTTACCACTCACACAAACCTTGGATTCCCCAGAAAGTTGCTGCTGTTTCAAAGGCGTTTATATACAACCTAGTATGGGCAGAAGTCATATCCTATTTATAAAGATTTCATAAATCATTTTATATAATAGGTGACAAAGTAGAATAGAAGGGAAAGGCTGATCTGTGGACTGCCCTTGGATCTCAGATACACAGTATATACATAGCTTTTGTGTGATAATTTGGTCAAAAATACTTTTAACCACCTTGTTTTCTGATCTTATATGTTCTCATATGTTATACAAACTCACTTTTAGCACATAACTGATGACAAGAAAATAAACTAGATGCTTAGAAGAAGAGTCAAAGTTCTAAGACTAAGATGCTAATAAAACCTGTTTGAGATTATGTTAGCCATCAGTATTTAGAAGTACTGGACCAATTAGCCCAGGCATACAAGCATCTATTTTTAATTGCATATGAAAGTAAGTATTGAAAAAATTGTGGAAAGCTCAAAACAAAGTAAAATACGGTGATGCGTTTGTTTGGATATAAAATTTAGAATAATGGGTTTTCTCAGTATGCCATGAAATCTAAGAAAATAGCCTGGAAGATTTTAAGAATGCAGTTTCCAACAAAGGTTGGAATGCAAGAGAGAAGGTTGGATGATTGAAAAGGAATCCCTTTGAAACATTTCTAATGGTACGTAATTTTTAATTGGTAAACTGTTCTTTGGAGCTCACTGGCTTAGGGTACTTTGTAATTTGCCGTTATCTAACCAGTGAAAGGAGCAAACGATGTCAAGTTGGGGTGGATGACAAATTTGGAATGCTTGAAAGGGGGTTCCCATTAGATTTCAGTTCAGATGTTACTCCAGCATCTGAAACCTGCAAGGATTGTAAATAGACTAGTACCAGTCAATGCATGTTTTAAAGCCCCTGTTTTATGGAGGGAACTGGATGTGAAAGAAAAGGGAAATAATGCAAACAGGAACGATAAGATTATGGTAAATTGGAAGGGAATAAACTGAAGTCAGATGAGGATTGAGAATGTAATGGAAAGAGTAGAAGAAAAATAACCATCATTTGAGTCATACAGTAGACATAAAATGTCCATAAAGGAATCTTCTGGACACCTTAGCAGTATGTTCAAAAGAGTAAGTAGGGATAGCAAAGCCCCAGGGGTATGATACAGGAAGTAAAGAAACAGGTGACAATCTGTACTTCACAAGTACTAGTGTTTTTTAGTTAACCCAGATGAAATGATGGGATGTGTTATGGAAATAGTTGGGGAATAGGAAATAGCTGTATTTTTAAAGAGATCAGTTTAAAAATGGACTTTGTTCTGAGAACACATGGCTGGCCTGTGACCGCATTGACTGACCATTTACGGGCTAATTTTACTTTCAGGAGAGAACCAGGAAGCATCATTATTGACTGTGGTGGCCTGGGAGAATGAAGGACTTAGCCAGATAAAGTTCAGTGACAGTTGACCTTTTTATTTAATATGATGAAAATGCAGCTGCACCAATGTCAAGTGGGGTTTGAATTTTGGGACCCTAGTTCAGATCAGCTTGACCAAGAAAATGCCTTTCAGTTGAATTTAGAGGGATCAAAGAAAAAGCAGTACCCTGATTACTTGCAGAAACCACTTAACAATAGTAAACAGATATGACATAGAAATGAGTGATGAGTAAACGTTATATATAATATGCAGAGTGGGGCTACTAAGTAACTTAAAGTACCTCACTTGCTTTTATCAATGCTCTACCTCACAGAGAACAGGCATTTATACCATGGTGTTTATTTGACTAATAAGGGACACTATGTTGGAGAACTTTCCGTGTTTAGAAAGACCTTAGGGATAAAGTAAAAACTTGGCAGTTAAAAAAAAAACAAAAAACTTGGCAGTTGAGCTGTGTAGAGAAAAGGCTGGGTATAGATGTAGATGTCTACCTGACTGGGATGACAGAACTCCAAATATTCAGAAGAGAGACTAAATTAGGGGTTTTGGAAGTTCCAAGTTATTCTGATTTTTCTAATCATATTAATCATTAGAATTAAAGTAAATCAAGGAGAAAGCCTCAAAACAGTAGGTGTTTTCATTAGTAACTTTCAGGTTTATCAAAAAAATTTTAGAACCCCAGTTAAGAAAAGTAGGACCTGTTTAGACGGTGTTGTTGAATTAAAGCCCTGTTGTGAGCTACAGTGGGACTCTGCCCCCACCACTTAAATTAGAACTATAAAACACAGTAGGAAGAGAGAAGGGATAATGTAATGCCAAAAA
Source organism: Eschrichtius robustus (assembly GCF_028021215.1). Lineage (NCBI taxonomy): Eukaryota > Metazoa > Chordata > Mammalia > Artiodactyla > Eschrichtiidae > Eschrichtius > Eschrichtius robustus. The sequence goes on from NC_090824.1 coordinate 75,861,548, forward strand.
AGAACGGTTAATAGGAAGGAGTTGTAGCCCAAGGTGTGTGGGGAATAAGAAACTGCAGCATGGTCCACTAGAACTTTATGTGATGATGGAAATGTTTCATCATGCATTGACCAGTATGGTAGCCCAGTGGCTGAGGCCTTGAAATGTGGCTAGTGTGGGGAATTCCCTGACGACAGTCCAGTGATTAAGATTCCAGGCTTTCACTGCTGGGGTCCCGGGTTCGACACCTGGTCGGGGAACTAAGATCCCGCAAGCCAAACAGCCAAAAAAAAAATGAGGAATTGGATTTTAATTTTCTTTACTTTTAAATAGTCACATGTAGTATGTGGCTACCTTCTTGGGTAGTGTAGTATTAGAGAATACTGAGCAGTTTCTAAACAAGTACAGATACAGATTACTAACAAACTTACGTGAACAAATGTGACTTTCCAAGATGTTTCATATCCTGAGTTCATTATTTCCAGGCCCTAGGCACTAGCACTGAAGACTTCCCTAGGACATTGAACATTACCTGGAACATCCCTAGACCCTAAATTGAAGATTTCCCTAGCATGAGAACATCTACAACTGCAGGCCTAATCCATGTTGCTCACGCCTTGATTTAGCGAGGCCTCTTGTAGAATAAAATATATTTTTAAGTGGTAACCTGACTTGTAGGCTGGGTGGCCCAAGGCTCAGGCAGATATTACCATTTATAGAGAGTTTTACATGCATCCAGCATGACGCTAGGCAAGCCTTTAACATATACAATCTTACTTCATTCTCACACGATTCTATTACATACGTATGGAAGTGGTAATTGCTGTTTCAAAGGGTTTCAGAGAGATTAAATATCTTTAAAGCCCCATAGTTATTAAATGATGCCAACATTTCAATCTGTGATCTGACTTAACACCCATGGATTTCGGACCTTAGGAGAGGGAATGGTGTATTTGAACCCACATCCCGAATCCTCGAAAATGACAAAACTATTTCCAAATTACAGTAACCTGCTGTCAGCACCTACTCTCTTAAACTTAACAAAAGAGGAGAAATACCTTCATTTTTCTTGCCATTCTGTCCACTGAGTACTAGAGTGGTTCATAGACCTAATCATTGGAAAAGCACATTGTTGAAAAATGCCTGGCTAAGAGCTGAAATGCTGCTGTTTTATGCTACATGGTTGGGCTTCAGAAATGTAGGAAGAATACAGAAAATACATTCTCTCTCACCCATTTTCCTTCGCTCTTCCTGGGGCACCCAGAACCCCTATTTTAGACCATTTCTTGCACTTCAAACAACATAAACTTCCCAAATGCCTTGTAAAAATTATTCTTTGTCAGGATAGTACAAGGACTACACATCCCTTGAGGCTGCATGACTCATAAGAAGCGCCTGGCAGTGCCATTGCAAGATGAGTCCCTCCCAAAAAAGGACTTCATCTGGAAGGGGTTCGATGACACAGATTGATTCACCTTTGCAGACCCACACAAGCCACAATAATGAGTTGCTGGCGTGGCTATGAGACACATTGCGGGTTGGAGGAAGGTGAGCCTGCTGATTTCCAGCTTGGTCCTTGGTTAACAGCTTTACTAGTTCCCATCCAAACTTAGAAGTGGACCTTGATGTCTGATTTGTTTTTGTTTTTGTTTTTGTTTTGTTGTTTGTTTTTTTGCCTGTTTTGTCTCTGCCTTCAAGGATACTTGCTCCAGAGTTATGAATGTAATACTTCAAACACTGTCTTGGTCTTGCTGGGAGAAATTACGCTAGCCAGAGAGCTTGTAGTGGACCAGGTGGTCTGCTAAATAGCTGTCTAGAAACAGCTTCCAGCCCAACCTCACCCACAAAATTCCTCTCCCCGCTTGGAACCTGTGTGTGATTACTTTTTGTTAGTTTCCTCATCCAGCCAAGTCTGTCCTTTCCCCAGAATTTTATATGCACTCTTCACAAAAGCTGTTGGGTAGCAGCAGCTAGGTCATTCCCAGGTCCCAGAAGTTGCTGGCGTTTAATTGCCAGGAAGTTGTCTGCATGACTGCTGGAAATGCTGTGATGGTCTGCACTGTCCTTTCCAGGTCCCCCATCTTGGACTGACCCGCAGTGTTTTTCCAGCTAGAGGTATTCCAACTCTCTCTGCCTTGGGCAGAGGAACAGCCTTTGGCAGCATCTACTCCCCCAGGGGAAGTCTGGCAGCATCCTCACTTTGTTTTCTCATGACACTTTCGGAGACAGCCTCAGTGTTTGCTGTCAGTGTTTTCATTCCCTCTTAACTGGGCAGACGATCCTGACCCATTCTGGTGGGGCCCTGCTGTCCCCCCCTCAGCCTGGGGTCAGGCACGCGGCAGGCACTCCTCTGAAGCTGTACTGTCCTGTCCTCCTGAGCATCCACCTGAGTTGAGTGTAAGTATCTACATCTTTCCTTCAAAATATTAACACCCTCAGCAGAGTCCCTCACTTTCTCAAGGATTCTGCATTCTTCCTGCAAATGACTCAAAGGTTTGTGTTCCCAAAATCTCTACAGACCTTGAGAAGTTTTGTCTTAGCTTTGGTGTATCTGGAGTCCTGTTTCAACTTTTTTCCACCAAGATGGCAGCCTCCTGCCTGCCCTCTGTACACTTGTTTTTCATTTTGCCTCCCTTGCATTGCCCTTTGGGTGTTTTTTCTTCATTGGTGGTTCCCTAGCCATGTTCTCCCCCTGCTCCCTTTTTGGGCAACTTTATGGCAATCTTCATTTCTTTCCTTAAGCAATATTGGTACTTAGCAGCTTCAGAATATCCCAGGCACAGTTCAGTTGCAACATGGCCACACACCTTTTTTCCTAAGAAATGTGCTAGTGAAACAATAACAACCGAAGTTAACAATATGTATGCTTTTGCACCTAGCTATGTAAACACATATTTGTTCAGAAATAAAGATGACACACCATATTTTAATAGCTACTTTTAAAGCTCATGTGCCTCCTAAATATCTGTTCAACTGTTTTATTTCTGTCCATCTTGACTGCCACTATCCCAGTCCATGCTACCATCACCTTTCTCCTGGCTTAGTACCCTCCTGTATACCCACATCCACTGTGATCCTTTTCCCATCACTTCACACACCAACCGTAGTAATCTTTTCAAAACACACATGTAATGATGCCACTTCTCAGCTTAAAACCCCCCTGGCTTTACTTGTCCTTAGGATTATGACAAAACTTCTTAACACAGTGTACATGGACAAAAATGGTCTTCCCTTGCCCATCTGTCCAGCCTCTCTACCATTTGCTCCTGCACTTTGCCTTTTGCAACCATATGGGACTTTTCTTTGTCCCTCTTACTCCCCATGCTCTCCCCCTCCACCTTTGCCCATTTGTCCCTAGCTAACTTCTATTCATCCTTAGAGTTTAGCTCAAGTGTCACTCCCAACCTTTCCTAAGTAGACCAATAGGCTCTCATAGAACCAGGAATCTCTTCTTTGTAGCACTGATAACAGACACACTCATCAATTTGTATTGATTATTTGATTAATAAGTTTTTCTTTTAGAATGGAACTCAATGAGAGCAGGAACCACATCTATTACTGTTCACCAGTATATCCCAAGTGCTTAACATAGTATCTGAAACACAAATATATGTTGGATGAATGAATGAATGAAGAAGGGAAAGAAAGGAGGTGGGGAGGGTTAGCCCTGAGTGAGGCAGTCTTGGAAACAGGCAGCAGGAATGCCAAGCAAGGCTGAAGAACTGACTTCACTACACACCTGCAAGAACGTTGTAATGCCTGTGCCTGTCTCAAGGAGGTGCTTTCCTAACAGGTGAATTTCGGTGCCTTTGCTTCCACTGTAATGTTTCACAATCCTCTCCCAATGTCAGCCTCCAAGAAATCCCTCAATAATCTGTGTCTGATGCCAAGGATGAGAGAGAAAGGGCATTATCCAGAAAGATGGATGTACCTATTGCAATTAACCTTTCAATACCTTTATGTCTGATTTCCCTTACATAGCCCACTCTCCCATTAGTAAGCAGCTCTCCTACTCCTCAACACCGGCATTCGTTAATTTTTAAAATTATACATATATACTATAAAATGCATACATTTTAAGCATACAGTTTGGTGAAGATGTGCAAAGTGAACATGCCTGTTTAAGCACCACCCTGATCAGGATATGGAACATTACCAGTACCCCAGGAACCTCCTTCATGCCCCCTCCAATCATTACAGCACTAGGTAACCACTATTCTGACTTCTGTCACCATAGATAGATTTTGTCTGTCTTTGAACTATGTGTAGATGTAGTAGTATTGTATCGTGGAACTTTGGGCTCCCCTGAGAAAACACTTGGGTGTAGTAGTTTATTGGGGGGGATGATCCCAGGAGACAGGAGTGATGAAGTGGGGAGAGTGAGACAGTTAAGAAGGAAACGCCAATATAAAGGTGTGTTATTGAGATTGGACACATAATGCTTCCCAGAATTATCTGAAGGTTGGGAGAATGGGAGGCTGGAATACTTATCCACGGGCTCCTCTTCCCCATTCGCTGAGGGATGCCACAAGAAGGTTAACTTCTATACAGTTCTGGGCTGTAATTGATCTTAGGCTCCAGCAGCAATGAAGGACATTTGAATTATTTTCAGTTTGGGATAATGTCTTTGGAGAACACATATGTACACATTTGTACACATTTCTGTTGGGTATATAATTGGGTGGAATTGTTGGATCATATGCTATGTGTATATTTAGCTTTAACAGATATTGCAAAACACTTTTCCAAAGTGATTGTACTAATATATATTCTTACTAGCTGTAAATGAAATTTTCAGTTGCTCCACATCCTTGCCAGCACTTGATATTGTTAGTCCTTTTAATTTTAGGTTTTTTTGATGAGTATGTAGTGGTATCTCACTTTGTGTTTGTTTGCTTTTTGGTAAACTTTTTATTGAAGTATAATTTACATATAGAAAAGTGCACAAATCGTGTATAGCTGTTACTTTTCACACACTGAACACACACACAATAGCTAGAAATCAAGAATTGGAAAATCACCAGCGCTAGAGCCCCATGCATGCATGCCCTCTTCCCATCACTATACCACCAACCCAGGAACATGTTATCCTGACACCATAGATTCTTTTTGCCTGATTTTGAACTGCAAATAAATGGTGTAATATATAATATTATGTAGTTTTTTGTGTCTGGCTTTTTGATCCAACATTATGTTTGTGCAATTCATCTATATTGTTGCATGTTGTAGTTCATACCTGTTGTATAGTATTACATTGTAAAAATATATTGCAGTTTATTCGTTCTGTGAATAGATATTTGGACTGTTTTTGATTTTAGCTGTTATGAATAAAGCTGCTACATTCTAGAGCATGTCTTTTTGAACATATGTATCTATTCCGGTTATGAAACTAAGAATGAAATCACTGGGATAAAGAGTATTCCCCACACCCTTGCCTACCTAGATTCTCTCTAATTTTAAAGGTGCCTAGTGGAATCACATTAAATTTTTTTTCTTTTAAAAAAAAAAAGCTTTTAATGTTGGAATCATGTTAGATTTACAGAAAAGATGCAAAGACAGTACAGAGAACTCCTTGTATATCCCTCATCCAGTTTCCCTTAATATTAACATCTTAACACTACCATGGCACATTTGTCAAAACTCAGAAACCAACACTGGTACAATACTATTAAACTCCAGACCTTATTCAGACTTCACCAGTTTTTACATGCACGTGTGTGTGTATGCGTGTGTTTCTGCACAATTTTGTCACATGTATAAATTCATGTAACCACCACCACAATCAATATAAAGAAGTGTTCCATCACCACAAAGGAACGCTCGTACTATTTATTGTCTCATCACACACACATACCCCATCCTCCCACTACCATCCCTAACCGCTGGAAACCACTAATCTGTTCCTGGTCACTATAATTGTGCCATTTCAAGAAGTTATATAAATGGCATTGTACAGTGTGTAACTTTTTGAGAATGGCTCCTCCTTACCCCACAGCACAATGCTCTTGAACCCCATCCAAGTTGTTAACGTGTATCAATAATTTGTTCCTTTTTATTGCTGTGGATGTACCAGTTTGTTTAACTATTCATCTGTCGAAGGACATTTGGGATGTTTCCAGTTTGGAGCTATTACAAACAAGGCTGCTATGAATATTCGTGTGTCAGTTTTTGTGGACATTTGGTGGTGATTGGTGAGTAGTATGGTAAGTATGTATATGTTTATTTTTATTAAAAAGTGCCAAACTATTTCCCAGAGATGCTGTATTACTTTACATTCCCATCGACAGTGTAGAAGACATCCAGTTTCTCCACATTCTTGCCAGGATTTGGGATTGTCACTAGATTTTATTTTCACTTTTCTAATAGGTATGTAGTGGTTTTCTGTTTCTATTTGCTTGTTTGTATTTCCCTAATGGCTAACGCTGTTGACCATCTTTTCATGTGCTTATCTGCTATCCATACATCCCTGTTTGGTGAAAAGTCTGTTCATGTTTTTATCCATTTTATAATTGGATTCTTTTTAAACTGCTGAGGTTTGAGAGTTCTTTATATATTCTAGACACATGTCCTTTGGATGGTTTGCAAATATTTTCCCCCAGTCTGTAGCTTGTCTTTTCATCTTCTTAATAGAGCCTTTTGTAGAACAAAAGTTTTAAATTTTGGTGAAGTCCAGTAATCAATTTTTTTCTTTTATTATCATGCTTTTAGTGTCATTTCTTTTCTTTTTTTTTTTAATATTTATTTATTTGTCTGCGCTGGGTCTGAGTTGTGGCATATGAACTCTTAGTTGCGGCATGTGGGATCTAATTCCCTGACCAGGGATGGAACCTGGGCCCCCTGCATTGGGAGCACGGAATCTTAGCCACAGGATCACCAGGGAAGTCCCTTAGTGTGATTTCTAAGAATTCTTCACCAAGACCTAGGTCCTGACAATTTTCTCCTATGTTTTTCTCTTAAAAGTTTTATAGTTTTACCTTTTAAGTTTAAATCTATGATCCATTTAAAGTTTTTTGTATTGATATAAGATGTGAGGTTTAGATTGAAGGATGTTATTGTTTGTTTGTTTGTTTGTTTTTAACCTATGTCTATTCAATTATTCCAGCACCATTTGTTGAAAAGACTATCCTTCCTCCACTGAAATGCTTCTGCACCTTTGTCAAAAATCAATTGGGCATACTTGTGTGAGTCTGTTTCTGGGTTCTCTCTTTTGTTCCATTGTTCAGTGTATTTATCCATTTGTCCATATCATACTTTTGTTAACTGTAGCTGTATAGAAAGTCTTAAAATTGGGTAGACTGTTTCCTTCCACTTATTCTTTTATTTTTTTCAAACTTGTTTTAGTTATTTCCTTTGCATTTCCATATACATTTTAGAATATGCTTGTCTGTATGTTAAAAATCTTACTTGGATTATGATAGGAAATGTCTTAAATCTGTAGATCAATTTAGGAAAATTGACATCTTTACCATGTTGAGTCCTCCAATCCATGAACATGGCATGACTTTCCATTTGTTTAGATCTTTTATTTCTTTCATCAATGTTTTGTAGTTTTAAGCATATAGCAAAGCAGATTCTGTACAGGTTTTGTTAAATTTACATCTAAGTATTTTGGAGCAATTGCAAATGGTATTTTATTTTAATTTCAGTTTCTACATGTTCATTGCTAGTATGTAGAAATATAGTTCATTTTTATATCTTGATCTTGCATCTTGCAACCTTACTGAACTCTCTTATTCTAGGAGTTTTGTGTGTTTTTTTGTAGCTTCATTGAGAAATGAATTTTCTCAATGCATCGAAAATTTTGTAGATTTATCTGCCTCGACAGTCATGTCATCAGCAAATAGGGATTTTCTTCCTATCCAATATGTATGCCTTTTGTTTCCTTTTCTTGCATTCTTGCACTGGCTATGATTTCTAGTACTATGATGCATAAGGGTGGTAAGAGCAGACATCCTTGCTTTGTTCCCAATTTTAGGGGGGATAATACTCAGTCGTAATTATGATATTAGCTGTAGGATTTTCACAGATGCTCTTTATCAGGTTGAGATAATTTCCCTCTATTCCTAACTTGCTGAGAGTGTTTTTTCATGAATGAGTGTTCAATTTTGTCACGTGCTTTTTGTGCACCAGTTGATATTATTGTGTGACTTTCTTCCTTAGCCTATTAATATGGTAGATTCCAACAACTGTGTTCCAAATAGTGAACCAATCTTGCATTCCCAAAATCAACACCACTTAGTCATAGTGCATAATTCTCTTTATATATGGTTAGATTCTGTTTGCTAATATTTTGTTGAAGAGTTTTGTGTCTGTATTCTTGACAGAATTTTTTAAAGTATGGTCTTTTTCTTTTTTTTCCATTTTCCTTTTTTTTGTTGTTTTGTTTTGTTTTGTTTTTGGTATTATGGTAATACTGGTCTCATAAAATGAGTTGGAAAGGTTTTCTTGTATTTTCTTGAAGAGATTATGTAGAATAGATGTGAATTCTTATTTAAATATTTGGTAGAATTAGAATTGTCCACTGAAACCATCTAGACCTAGAGATTTACTTTTAAGGATTTTTTTAAACTAGGAACTCAGTTATCTATTTTGTTTTGGGTGATTTTAATAGTTTGGTTTTTTTTTTTTAAAGAATTGATCCATTTTATTTAAGTTGTTGAATTTATGTGTGTAGAGTTGTTTGACCTGTTCTCTTACTATCCTTTTGAAGTCTGTGGGCTCTGTAGTGGCCACTGTTTCATCCTTGATGTTGGTAATTTGTGTCTTCTCTCTTTTTTTTTCCTTTGTCAGTCTTGCTAGAGGTTTATCAAGATTGTTGATCTATTCAAAGAGGCACTTTTTTGTTCAATTTTCTCTTATTCTATTTTCAATTTCATTGATTTCTGCTCTTATCTTTATTATTCGCCTTCTTCTGCTTGCTTTGGTTTTGTTTTACTCTTTTTCTAGTTTCTTGAGATAAAAGTATTTACTGCTGTAAATTTCCCTTTCTCTCTGCTTTAACTATGTCCCACAAATTTTGGTATGTTGTATTTTCATTTTTATTCAGTTTAATGTAATTTTAATTCCTCCTGAGACTTCTTTTTTCATCCATGGATTATTTAGATTTGTGTTGCTTAATGTCCAAGTGTTTGTATGTCTTCCTATTATCATTCTGCTATTGATTTCTAGTTTGTTGCCATCACGATCAGGGTACATATTCTGTATCATTTCAATTCTTTTAAAGTTGCTGAGGTTTGTTTTATGACCCAGGAAATGGTCCATCTTGGTAGGTGTTCCATTGATGCTTAAAAAGAATGTGTATTCTACTCTGTTTGGTGAGTGTTGTATAAATTTCAATTAGGTTCTGTTGGTTAATGGTGTTATCCAGATATTCCATATCTTTGTTTTTAATCTAATAGTTATGTACATTGTTTAGAGAGGGATATTGAAGTTTCTAACTATAATTATGATTTTATCTATTTCTCATTTCGGTCCATCAGTTTTTTGTTTATTTAATAAATTATTTATTTATTTTTGGCTGCATTGGGTTTTCATTGCTGCGCGCGGGCTTTCTCTAGTTGCAGCAAGCGGGGGCTACTCTTCGTTGCCGTGCGTGGGCTTCTCATCGCAGTGGCTTCTCTTGTTGCGGAGCACAGGCTCTAGGCACGTGGGCTCAGTAGTTGTGGCACGTGGGCTTAGTTGCTCCTCAGCATGTGGGATCTTCCTGGACCAGGGCTCGAACCCATCTCCCCTGCATTGGCAGGCGGATTCTTAACCACTGCGCCACCAGGGAAGCCCGGTCCATCAGTTTTTGCTTCATGCATTTGAACCTCTATTATTTGGATCATACATGTTTAGGATTGCTATGTCTTCTTGATGGATTAGACCATTTACACTTAATGTTATTATTGGTATGTTAGGGCTTTAGTCCGCTTTTTTTTTTTTTTCTGTTTGTTTCCTCTCTATTTTGTTCTCCCCACCTCCCCATTTTCCTGACGTCTTATGGGTTACTTGAACACTTTTTAGAATTTCATCTTGATTTAGCTCTGGTAGTTTTGGTGGGTAATTTGGTTAACTTAAAATGTTTTTAGAAATAGTCTTTTTAAAAAATTGTGGCAAAATATACATAAGGTAAAATTTACCATTTTAACCATTTTAAAGCATATAGTTCTGTGGCATTAAGTACATACATTCACATTGTTGTGCAACCATCACCATCATCCATCCCCAGATCTTTTTCATCTTCCGCAGCTGAAACTCTACTCATTTAAGTACTAACTCCCCTTTTCTCCCTCCTCCCAGCCCCTTTCTGTCTCTATGAATCTGACTACTTTAGGTACCTCATATAAGTAGAATCATACCATATTTTTTCTGTCATGACTGGCTTATTAGCATAATGTCTTCAAGGTTCATCTATGTTGCAGCATGTGTCAGAATTTCCTTCCTTTTTTTTTAAATTTTTTTTATTTATTTATTTATTTATTTATGGCTGTGTTGGGTCTTCGTTTCTGTGTGAGGGCTTTCTCTAGTTGCGGCAAGCGGGGACCACTCTTCATCGCGGTGCGCGGGCCTCTCACTATCGTGGCCTCTCCCGTTGTGGAGCACAGGCTCCAGACGCGCAGGCTCAGCAATTGTGGCTCATGGGCTTAGTCGCTCCGCGGCATGTGGGATCTTCCCAGACCAGGGCTCGAACTCGTGTCCCCTGCATTGGCAGGCAGATTCTCAACCACTGCGCCACCAGGGAAGCCCTTTCCTTCCTTTTTAAGGCTGAATAATATTCCATTGTATGGTGTAAAGTGTTTCTGACACTAAATATATGTGTTTTTTTCTAGCACCAACCAGTTCATTCCGGTTCTCCAACATTGACTCGATGTCCAATAATTCAATTCTGACAGTAACTCCTGGAGTTAGTGCAGACCCCACAGGTTAAGGACTTAATTCCAGAAGACTGCCCCAACTTCAGACCCCAGCTGAAAATGCAGTGCCCAAATTAGCCACTCTCTGCCTGGCCTATTGAAAATTTGGGGGTTCCAACACCCCTCACCTCCTGCCTCAGGTTCAATAATTCACTAGAACAATTCACAGAATTCAGGAAAGTGCTATGCTTACTTTTACTGATTTACTATAAAGGATACAACTCAGGCACAGCCTAAAGGAAGAGACGTATTGGAAAGACGTGGGGGTGGGGTGATGCAGAGTTTCCCTGCCTTTACCAGGTATGCTACCCTCCCAGCACACTGATGTGTTCACTGATCTGAAAGCTCACTGAACCTTGTTGTTTAGAGATATTTATGAAGGTTTCATTACTTTGGCATGATTGGTTAAATCGTTGGCCACTGATGCTTGAATTTAATCTCCAGCCCCTCCCCCCTCCCCAAGGTTTGGGAGTGAGGCTGAAAGTTCTAGCTTTCTAATCAGTTGTTAGTTTTTCTGGCGACCAGTCCCCATCCTGAAGATATCTAGGTGCAACCCCCCGCCCCATGAGTAATCTCACTTGCATACAAGAGACACTCTTTTCACGTAGGAGATTCCAAGGGTTTTAGGAAATCTGTGCCAGGAACTAGGAACAAAGTACAAATATTTATTTTTTATTATATCACATATATATCTATACATACATCGCTTTAAAAATTTTTATTGACGTATAGTTAATATATAATGTTGTGTTAGTTTCAAGTGTACAGCAAAGTGATTCAGTTATTCATATATATTCTTTTTCAGACTCTTTTCCATTATAGGTTATTACAAGATATTGACTATAGATCCCTGTGCTATACAGTAGGTCCTTGTTGTTTACCTATTTTATATATAGTAGTGTGTGTATGTTAATCCCAAATTCCTAATTTATCTCCCACCCCACCCCACTCCTCCATTCCATAAGTTTGTTTTCTGTGTCTGTGAGTCTATTTCTGTTTTGTAAATAAGCTCCTTTGTATTATTTTTTTTAGATTCCACATATAAGTGATATCATATATTTGTCTTTCTCTGTATCACTTACTTCACTTACTATGATAATCTCTAGGTCCATCCATGTTGCTGCAAATGGCATTATTTCATTCTTTTTTAATGGTTGAGTAATATTCCATTGTATATATATGCCACATCTTCTTTATCCATTTATCTGTCAGTGGACATTTAGGTTGCTTCCATGTCTTGGCTGTTGTACCTAGTGCTGCTATGAACATTGGGGTGCATGTGTCTTTTCGAATTAGAGTTTTCTCCAGATATGTGCGCAGGAGTGGGATTGCTGGATCATATGGCAACTCTACTTTTAGTTTATTAAGGAACCTCCATACTGTTTTCCATAGTGGCTGCAACAACTTACATTCCCACCAAAAGTGTAGGAAAGTTCCCTTTTCTCCACACCCTCTCCAGCATTTATTATTTGTAGACTTTTTTTTAAAAAATAAATTTATTTATTTATTTATTTATTTTTGGCTGTGGTGGGTCTTTGTTGCTGCGCATGGGCTTTCTCTAGTTGTGGCGAGCAGGGGCTACTCTTCATTGTGGTGCACAGGCTTCTCTTGTTGCAGATCACGGGCTCTAGGCACGCGGGCTTCAGTAGTTGTGGCTCGTGGGCTCTAGATCACAGGCTCAGTAGTTGTGGCGCATGGGCTTAGTTGCTCCGTGGCATGTGGGATCTTCCTGGAGCAGGGCTCGAACCCGTGTCCCCTTCATTGGCAGGCAGATTCTTAACCACTGCACCAACAGGGAAGCCCTGTAGACTTTTTAATGATGGCCATTCTGACCGGTGTGAGGTGATACATCATTGTAGTTTTGATTTGCATTTCTCTAATAAATAGCAATGTCAAGCATATTTTCATGTGCCTGTTGGTTGTCTATATGTCTTCTTTGGAGAAATGTCTATTTAGGTCTGCCCATTTTTTGATTGGGTTGTTTGTTTTTTTGATATTAAGCTATATGACCTCTTTGTATATTTTGGAAATTAATCCATTGTTGGTAGCATCATTTGAAAATACTTTCTCCCAGTCTAACACAAGGTCTTTTCAGTTTGTTTATCGTTTCCTTTGCTGTGCAAAAGCTTTTAAGTTTAATTTGGTCCCATTCATTTATTTTTGTTTTTATTTTCATTACTCTAGGCGATGGATCCAAAAAAATATTGCTGCAATTTATGTCAAAGAGTGTTCTGCCTAGGTTTTCCTCTAGGAGTTTTACAGTATCCAGTCTTTTTTTTTTTTTTTAGTATCCAGTCTTACATTTAGGTCTTTAATCCATTTTGAGTTTATGGTGTTAGAGAATGTTCTAATTTCATTCTTTTACATGTAGCCATCCAGTTTTCCCAGCACCACTTATTGAAGACACTGTCTCTTCTCTGCTGTGTATTTTTGCTTCCTTTGTCATAGATTAATTGACCATAAGTGCATGGGTTTATTTCTGGGCTTTCTATCCTGTTTCATTGCTCTATATGTCTATTTTTGTGCAAGTACCATACTGTTTTGATTACTGTAGCTTTGTAGTATAGTCTGAAGTCAGGGAGCATGATTCCTCCAGCTCCGTTCTTCTTTCTCAAGATTGTTTTGGCTATCCAGGGTCTTTTGTGTTTCCATACAAATTTTAAAATTTTTGTTCTATTTCTGTGAAAAATGCCATTGGTAATTTGATAGGGATTTAATTGGATCTGTAGATTGCCTTGGTTTTTTTTTTGTGGCTGTGCCACATGGCTTGTGGGATCTTAGTTCCCGACCAGGGATCAAACCCATGCCCCCCTGCAGTGGAAGCATGGAGTCCTAACCACTGCACCTCCAGGGAATTCCTGGTAGTATGGTCATTTTAACAATATTGATTCTTCCAATCCAAGAACACGGTATACATAATTCAAAAAGAGTCATGTACCACAATGTTCATTGCAGCTCTATTTACAATAGCCAGGAAATGGAAGCGACCTAAGTGTCCATCGACAGATGAATGGATAAAGAAGATGTGGCACATATATACAATGGAATATTACTCAACCATAAAAAGAAACGAAATTCAGTTATTTGTAGTGAGGTGGATGGACCTAGAGTCTGTCATACAGAGTGAAGTAAGTCAGAAAGAGAAAAACAAACACTGCATGCTAACACATATATACGGAATCTAAAACAAAAAAATGGTTATGAAGAACCTAGGGGCAGGACAGGAATAAAGACGCAGACATAGAGAATGGACTTGAGGACATGGAGGGGGGAAGGGTAAGCTGGGACAAAGTGAGAGAGTGGCATGGACTTATATATATTACCAAATGTAAAATAGGTAGTGGGAAGCAGCCACATAGCACAGGAAGATCAGCTCGGTGCTTTGTGACCACCTAGAGGGGTGGGATAGGGAGGGTGGCAGGGAGACGCAAGAGGGAGGAGATATGGGGATATATATAAATGTATAGCTCATTCACTATGTTATAAAGCAGAAACTAACACACCATTGTAAAGCAATTATATTCCAATAACGATGTTAAAAATATATATATAGGGGAAAAAAGTCAATTCTAAAATAAATAAAGTTCTTGAAAAGGTGAAAAATAAAAACAAGAACACGGTATATCTTTCCATCTGTTTGTGTCATCTTTAATTTCTTTCATCAGCATCTTACAGTTTTCAGAGTACAGGTCTTTTGCCTCCTTAGGTAGGTTTATTCCTAGGTACATATACCACTTTTTTTTTTTTTCATATACCACTTTTGTTTATCCATCTGCTTAATGGACACTGGTTTGCTTCTACCTATTGACTACTGTGAATAATGCTGCTATGAACATGGATGTACAAATATCTATTCAAGTTTCTGCTATCACTTTTTTGGGCTATATACTTTGAAGTAGAATTGCTGGATCATATGGGAATTCTGTTTAAGTTTTTGAGGTGTTGTCACACCATTTTCTACAGTGGCTGCACCATTTTTTGGCTGTACCATGCGACTTGTGGGATCTTAGTTCCCCAACCAGGGATCAAACCCGGACCCCTGGCAGTGAGAGCACCGAGTCCTAACCACTGGATCACCAGGGAATTCCCTTGGCTGCACCATTTTAAATTCCCACCAGCAATGCACAAAGGTTCCGATTTCTCCACATCCTCACTAACACTTGTTATTTTTTTTCTCTCTTTTTTTGATAATAGCCATCCTAAAAGATGTGAAGTGGTATCTCAATGTGTGTTGTTTTTTTTTATAAAGAGTCTCTTTTTTTTAATGTTTTTTATTTTTATTTATTTATTTATTTCTTGCCACACCACAGCATGTGGGATCTTAATTCCCTGACAAGCGATCAAACCTGTGCCCCCTGCAGTGGGAGCACACAGTCCTAACCCCTGGACTACCAGGGAATTCTGTGGTTTTGATTTGCATTTTGCTAATGATTGATGATGTTGAGCATTTTTGCTGTGCTTATTGGTCATTTTTATATGTTCTTTGGAGTAAAGTCTATTCAAGTCCTTTGCCCATTTTTTTAATTGACTTGTTTGTTTCATTTTTGTTGGGTTATAGAAGTCCTTTATGAATTCTGAATATCAGTTCCTTATGAGCTATATTCAAATATTTTCTTTCATTTTGTGGATTGTGTTTTCACTCTGTTATAGATTTCTATAGTGATTTTTAGAGATTGCTTAGATATTACATTATACATACAAAACTGATCACAGTCTACTGCATTTTTAAAATTTTTTATTTATTTTGTTTATTTTTGGCTGTGTTGGGTCTTTGTTGCAGTGCGCGGGCTTTCTCTAGTTGCGGCGAGCGGGGGCTACTCTTCGTTGCAGTGCGTGGGCTTCTCATTGTGGTGGCTTCTCTTGTTGTGGAGCACAGGCTCTAGGCATGTGGGCTTTAGTAATTGTGGCATGT